>NW_027176296.1:12584119-12621619 GCF_023349555.1 Cebidichthys violaceus
TTTACCACAGATGTGCTCATAGGTTTCTTGGAATAAATCAATCAGCATGAAAAGCTGACTAATCGACTAAAGTAATCTTATTTGACTAAGACTGAACGTCCGATTAGTCGACTCATAGGCAGCCCTAATTCTAGCACCATCACAAGCAATATTATTGCAATATTCAACAAAGTTAGCACATATTTTCCTCATATCGTGCAGCTCTACTAAATATAATATATTGTTATGCTTTTTACAAATTAATTTTCTAACTCTTAAAGCCACATTAAACTTCAACTGACACTCGCCCAATGCGATATGGACATTTAACAACTGAAAAGGTCTGACTGAGATATATAATCCATTTATATTTTGTATTTTTTTTTAACATGAATAAACATTTTTGGTTAAAAAAACATTGGGACCAAAATACGGAAATGTTCTGAGAGGAACATTTGACTGCGTAACTATAAACCTGTCCGTGCTCTCTGGTGGTCAAACAGTGTGTTTCTTAGTGACCTCAAACATATCTTTGACATTTCTCTACACACTTTACTGTTCCGTAATCCATACACAAGAAAACCATTGGTCTGCTTAAATCCTTCAATGACCTCCACTAATATGTGGCTTCTAATCAAACCATCATTTCTCTCAGAACCTTAAGTGCATGCTGGGTCGTTGGTGGGTGGGGTTCTCTAATCTGGGACGACAGCTTCCATAGGCTCTTCACCAAAACACACTCCCAGCCAGGAGCGGGCTGCTTCTGCATGTATATATGTGTGTGTGTGTGTGTGTGTGTGTGTGTGTGTGTGTGTGTGTGTGTGTGTGTGTGTGTGTGTGTGTGTGTGTGTGTGTGTGTGTGTGTGTTTGGGTCAGTATGTGGGTGACTGTTGATTCACACCACATAATCATGTGGCTTTTCCCTCATTATGGTCCCTCCAGTTTTCCTGCTTTAACCCTTCCCTGAGCCTGATGGCGAGACATGTGGAGTTACAGTTTGAGCACTTTGGAACACCACTGCAGTGTGTCTGTATGCAAGCTGCCATCATGTGTTCCACTCGGTGTCTTTAAATCGGACTTAAACAAGGAAACGAGTTTCCAGGGTGAAGGTCACTATTGGGTTGAAAATAGCTTTTCCCAGTGGACCCGCAGGACAAACAGAAGACAATCTTAAAAAGTCAGAATAATCTTTAGGATGTGACACATGAAGTTCTTGTACTTTGGTCACATGATGACACCCAAGCCAATTCTAATTGCCGAACAAGGCTGTGGGATACGGTCAAAAGCTGTAGAAGAAGTTATCAAGTGAACCGTGGGTTTAGGACACAACCTTTATCCACCGTTATCGACAGGGTTATTTTCCCAGACTTGACACAGCTCCTCCGGCGCCACAGCAGACAGTAGACTACTGTTTCTACAGGCTGAGTGGCACCACTAAAATTCATCTGTAAAATTGGAGGTCTTAAATTGAAAAATGGTGCTATACCAAGCAGGGACATCAGACAGAGCTCATTGTCCTCGCTGTTTCTTGGTCGAGTTTGCTGTTCTGGTGTTGTAGGAGGAGTTTAGTTTCTGTGCGTCCAACAGCTGAATGGACCGGGTCTCATTTGACGTTCAAGCCTGAAACACAACGTGCCAATTATGATTATGTCATGAAACGTTCAGTGGGGGAAAAAGGCATCCAATGAAGTACAAAATGTAAATGAATGTGGGCTAAAAAACTGGGCCCCATTTGTTCTGATGTGGGCTCACAGTTTCAGACCGATGTGGACACTTCCCCCTTCTCTTCCCTCACACATCCTAATGTACCGGACTATAGAACACAAGTGGGACCGGTTTCTCTTCCAGACTTCAGGTTAAAACCCTCTTCTAACCTTCATAATTTTGCTGGACATGGCATCTGCCCTACATGTTGGTAAATCAATACCAATTCCCGCCCAGGGGATTTGTCAGTGTCATAGTTATGCTGTGTCACACCCACTGCTTCTAACCTGCCCAAAAATAACACTAGGGATATCTAATCCACGCTAAAAGCCAACGCAAACACGCCGCCTTGATTTGATGTGATGCTTTGACACGTGACTCGCTGATGGAGGCTTGAAGTATCAAGTACCCAAATGCTTTGTCCCAGTGTCCGGAGCGGCGAGGTGTGGTCCCATCTCTGGGGGGGTAGGCCTGGCTCAGGAAGGATTATAGGATTGTGCGTAAGGAGGAAGAAGAGGAGGAGGAGGGGGAGGGGGGATGAGGGGGAGGGGGAGGGGGATGGTGGGTGGTGACTGGTGGGGAGTTGTTGATTTTAAGATGATGCAATTTTCCAAGCCATCATTTATTACATCCATAATCCAACTGTGTGGTGTACGGCTGGAAACAGCCCTCGCCCACATTGTTTGTGTGAAGTCTACGTATGTATTTATATATGCGTGTGTGTGTGTGTGTGTGTGTGTGTGTGTGTGTGTGTCGGATCAATCAGGACAGGGCGACAGCTGTCCTGAGAGGATTAGCCGTGTATGTCTATAGTGTGAATGTCCCGTCGCTGCTCCTCATATGCAGACAAACACAGCTACAGGCTGACTCTCTGATCTTCCAGTCATAATCACTTGCGTGCACTCACTCCAATGTTTACCCTAAAACCTTCAGTCTTGGAGTCCCAGGCGGACTCATAAAGTGTGACTCAGAACCTGCTGTTAAAGCAAAACTATAGCTCTACAGATACATAAACAGTGTTTCTGTAGCAGTCCAGCGCATGTTTATGTGATGTTAATGATGAGGTTGGCTTCTTTTTTTGTCTCAGGCTATATTTGTAGCATATTTTTGGGCTGAGTATTTTCCATCAAGTACTATATGCCAGCCACACTGAATACAGATGTGTAGATGTATTTTCTTCAGATTCCCTAAAGTGCAGGACAGATGGGAAGGATTGATGAATGTGTGATCTTTTCAGTTTGTGACCCCTGAAAGGGAAGCGCAGTCTACTTGCTGAATGTCATCACAGCTCTTAAGCCTGTCACTATATCTAACGATATGTTTTCCCAGAAATGACAGCGGTAAACAACATTATTGTTGGTTTAAGACCATTTTATGCCACTGATATGATATTGTAGCTAAATAATGCAAGTACACCCTTCCAGAGACGATGAACCTTTAATTCTGAAGTATATTCAGACGTTGGAATTGGAATGTGAAAAAATTGTCAAAATATCCTCAATAACAGAAAAATGTATATATTGCAATCACACAGCCCAAACAATAAATATCTCTGGCTCCTTTTAATAGAAATGTGCAATATCTGCGCAATTAGCAATTCTTCTAATGGTTGGGAAAACCCAGCTCTTTATTCTGGCTACAATTCATTATTATGTAAACATGTAAACTCAATGGTTAATATCAAAGTCAGCAGAAATGGCTGTGATCATGTTCATATAATGTATGATAAGTGTATATTATTAATAATATATTAATTCATTAATAATATAAATTATTATTCATACTAATAATAAGTATAAACATTTTCAAGGTTGTGTCCATATTTTTATACGATAAGGCGTCAGCGTAGAAATTAGGAAGGTCATGTCCTTAAATTGTACGATAAGTCAATATCATAAAAAATATTTAGGTCATGTGTAGTGCTGGGCGGTATATCGGTTTAATTTCCCGTAAGAATATTAATGTTTCATATACCGTCATACCGGTGCATAGCCGTACAACTACTATCGTTCTTCAACACGTAGCTAAATATATTGTTCGCCGCCATCAGCGTTATGGTAGGAGCTAGTTGTCTTAACTGTATTGAGAGGGACCCATAATCATGGTTATAACTTTATAACACAACAATTAATAACCCACAACTAACGCTCTTTAACAGGGCAAAACACCATGACACAACAGTTTGTGACACATAAACAATTTGTAACACTAATAATTGTACATTTATAAAATTACACCGCCGAATGGCATGCTGGGTACAGCTCGCTAGCTAGCCCGGTAGTACAAGTCTGCTAACAGCTGGGAGAGGCTCCGTCGCTACATTAAGAACAGAAAAGAGCGATGCAGGAGGAACAAAGAGACTTTTGCTTTTTTGGGTATTTTGGTTAGACACATATGCAACGCTGAGTACCGTGTAATATGTGTGGTATTTGTTATAAATGGACGTTGGTACATAGAGGGTGATAAGAAGCTGTACTGGGAGGGGCTTAGGACCCAGGGGAATGTAGGTGAAGGAAACAGGAAGCGACGGAAGATACGCCACACAAACAGCTGTTCACCGCTCGCTGCCGGCCGGTTCTTGTTTTAAAAATGTCAGCTTCATAATTAAACATGCGATAAAATAATTTTCGCCGTTAATTAATTAATGCGTTAACATGCGTCAATATATTGTACGAATATAAATGCAAGTGATGTAAAAACAAATAAAGTCAACAAAACACAAGTAGAGTGTATTCCAAATGAGCATAATAAAACGAGTGACTCGTCTGACTGGTGTTTAAAGAGGAAAACAGGCGAGTGCTCGACTCATGTGGCAATGAGGATTTACTAGCAGAACGGAAATTATCATGACTGGGCCAAACACTTTTGCAGTGACTGTTGTTGTGTGACAATAGATGTAAGCAAGGATAATTATTTTGGGCAGGATAATCGTGACATGAAGGTTTTATATAGTCCCGTGCCTACCTGCCTGTAGTAAAAGGCCAAATACATCTTTACTAGGGCTGAATAAAAAAGGTCAAAAGAGTATCTGTCTGATACTCCTAATTTAAGAGGACATGTTGGCATGTTTGGTTGACTCATTTGTAACCCACCCCTTCAATCCATGTGAAAGTACAACAGCCAATGACATCTAACATCTCTAATTAACAACCAACTGAGAAAGGGTTTTTTTTTATGTATGTAGTTGGCATAAGAGGCAGTTAGAATGTGGGGCGGTGGGTGCAGAAAAAACATCAAGTCTTTGATCTTATAATTTTGGTGCCTGCAAACTGCTCTCATCAGCAGCAAACAGCAGACAAACAGTTAGAGACCAGCTGGGGAACGTAGTAGAGCATTTAGCAGCTATGGATATTTCCCTCAGTGGTTGACAGAAGTGGACATTTCACAGCGTACGATTTATGTCCAAAGTTAATGCTACATGTACCATGATCATGATCGTTCCTTAGTCTTAACCTGACCGCGCTTTAACCAGTTTATTTTCTTATCACGCTTGCAGAAACAAAATGTCACGTGGTTCTACTTGGTAAAGGTCAGAAAAGCTTCATGGTTTTGTAATAAAATAATCACGTCACGGCGTAACGTCACTAGAGCAAAAAAATAACATCTGCCTTTAGTGGACTTTCTTACGTAACGTTACGTAACAAGCGTAGCAACGTTACGTAACAAGCGTAGCAACGTTACCTAAAGTCGACATTTACTTTTGGTTTCACACGGGACATGAACAGGGCTCTCCAGGGACTCCTCCCAAACACCTGCCCTGCTTTACTGGACTTTCTTGCTCGTTACTCTCGTTATTTTACCACGTAGCTTTCAATAACGGTTGCTCTTCGTACTACGTCTCTTGCTCTGACCGAATGCAAAAAGCATCAACATCCAACGTATCCTGCAATGCCCACATTTTCTTTTCCTGGCGACAGGACTGATTCTATCAGGTGACAACATTCCAGTGTTGTGCTTACATTCTGTTCTGCTGCCTCCATGTGATGAAGACATCATACAATGCAGCTTTAATGACTGAATATGTTAAATAAATGTTACTCAGAGTCATACTCTAATAATAATAATAATACTTGTTAATTTTCAGCACAAATAAGACCTAATAAGAAGTCCATTGTTAGTGGCATCGTGTCTTATGTTTTTAAAAAGTTCTTGTTTAATCTATTGGCCCTGAGGTAAATGTGACGGATAATCATGAAATGGACTTCAGCTCATATCACCCATCTTAAACTGGCCTGCCTACAGGAGCTCCGGCCTCAGGTACTGTAACACTGTTTATCACCGGGATGACTCCTGAGGCCTCGGCCTCCTCCGCTACAGCAATCGATTTCCTCCAGAAGCCAGACTCGTGTCACTTACTCCTCCAGGGTCGTACTCTGTGCACGGACACACGGGCCGACTTACCGTTTGATACCATTGCGCTTAAACGTCTTGGGTGTCTACCTCAAAGATTTCCCAGAAGCGTTTTCCTTCAGGGATATCTGCTGTGGGCCAGAGGAAACCGCAGTGGAGGAGAGGATGTGTGTGTGCGTTGAACTTTAAATGCCTCTCCCTGAACTGGATAAAAAGGTTTATTTCGCGTTTAAAAACTCCTTTTTAGTCGACAGATCGGTGCTCTTTATGCAGGGGCATGTAGAAATTCAGGAGGTGCTTGTGGAGGATTTTGTGGGGGAGCAGAAGGAGGGGGCAGACATGTGAATGGCTTCATTAACACAGAAGAGACGGGTTCATTAACACCCAGTGAGCCCCGCTGAAAAGGAGAGCCCCACTGGTAGACTGGGGAGGAACACGGCCTGCTACGTGTGTGTGTGTGTGTGTGTGTGTGTGTGTGTGTGTGTGTGTGTGTGTGTGTGTGTGTGTGTGTGTGTGTGTGTGTTGGCAGGTGCAGTAGGTGATAATTGGTAGTTGTCTCATGTTTGCTCAGCCATGGATCTAAAAGTGGAGCTCTTCACCGTTTCATTGGCTTTGAGATCCCACATTCCCCCGTGACTGTCTGCCTGTCTGTCTCTCTCTTTCTGTGTGTGTGTGTGTGTGTCTGTCTGTCTGTCTGTCTGTCTGTCTGTGTCTCTCTCTCCTCTTCTTAATTTTTTTTTCTTGCTGTTTTTTTTCTCTCCATCTCTCTTTTGCTCTCATGTGTCCAACTGTCTTTGTTTGTCTCTCTGGTGGCGACTCGACAGACTTGTGTACCGAATTGGAACTGCTGTCGGGCTCGTGCAGGACTGGAAGAGCACTGGCTGCTGGTATGTGGCGTTGTCACAAAGCCAGACTTACTTGGCAAAAAGGGTTTACCACGTTCCTGTTTCGATTGTTTGTCACATGTGAGGAGGAGATGCTGTTTTCCTTTGTTTTAATACGCTATATGTCCAAAAACGTTGATATTCCATTCTACTGAATGTCAGACATTTGTCCCTTGGACTCTGAGAAGTTGTGATGGACATTTTTTACTTTTTATGACTCTGAACAGAGGCATTATGTTTGGTCTGTTTTATGTCTGTATGGACATCCATCTCATTTTACTGATATCACAGGAACGCACAAGATACTTTCTTCAAGTTTGGCACAAACGTCCACCTGCACTGAAGTAGAAACTGATTAGACTTTGGAGGTCAAAGGTCACTGTGACCTCACGAAACACATTTTAACCTCGGAAGTATTACAATTTCACATAAATGTGATATATGATAAAAGGATGAAGTGATGACATTTTGGACAGAAATGGATGTAAACTGTAACATGACTGGTTGGGGGATGCATACAACCGCAAGGCGGTGATTCTAGTTTATAGATAAAATAAATGCGCAATTCATTTCAAAATAATGATTTGATTAATTGATTGAATAAAAAGAACTGTTAGCTGCATTGTGATTCATTTGAAAGAGCACTGATATGAAAAGACAAGCCATACAACTCAAACTCTAAAGCGATCAAAATGATTTAAAACCAGAATCTTGCAAATGTTTTTATTCTAGTATGGACATATTTCAGTTGGTACCAAGAAGTCTTGAGGTTTGATACTCTGCCTTAATTCTTTTTTTTATTGAACCCAAGCAGATCTCCAGGATCGGGATTGAGCCAGGCATCCTTTGATTGGCCAGCGTAGTGTATATGAATTCTGTATTTGTGAGCTTCAGGTATGCCAGCTGTCAAAATGAGAAAGCAAAACATTGTACTACCTTTGCTCTAAATTAGGAGCAACAATAAAAAACGTCTGACATTTCTGTCAGTACGGCCTTCATACGCATCTCTGCAGATCTTCAAAATGAATGTTAGTCAGTGGATACCCGGACGACGAAAAATCAAACCCATTGCGGAATGCTTTGGAAAAGGAAATGAAAGGTTCTTTTTTTAAAGACATTTTTAAGGTGAATCGTGCAAAACACAAGTATATTCCTGTGTGTAAAAGAATGTGTTCGTTCCTCCTCCGCGCTGCAGCTTATCAGCGACGAGAGGTCGAGCGGGTGGATCAGCCTCAACATGGCGGCCGCGTGCTCCTCTAAGCCACCCGGCTAATCTGTCGGTCTGTTTGCATGTCTAGTATGCACGCTCGTGTGTGTGTGTGTGTGTGTGTGTGTGTGTGTGTGTGTGTGTGTGTGTGTGTGTGTGTGTGTGTGTGTGTGTGTGTGTGTGTGTGTGTGTGTGTGTAGTGTGATTAGAGGCAGATCAATGCTGGGATTGATCAGAGCCTCGACAAACATAACACTAAGAATTGATAATGAGTGGATGTAAAAGGCTCAGTCTTGAGATTGCATACAGTGGAAAGCAGCCAGGTTCTGTTTGAACCAAAGGCCTTCCACTCATTCGTCACATTCACACAGCAGAATGCTGCTCTGCTGCTCGGGGACCTTAAACTGATTAAATCTTTGATGGATATGGATGGCCAAAAACATCATACAAATATTTAAAAATATGGAGAAGGACAATATATTACAGCTTTTATTCACCGTGAGAGTAATTGACCGGCTCTGTTGGGCTGTTAGAAAAAGACAGTTTCTGGAATCGCTCTATTAAGAATGAATTGGTAACATACTTTGTGTCCACAGGTCCAGCGACCAGTCTGATTTCTCCAGAGGCTGTTTTGTGGTTCCGTTCTGGCGCTGCTACAATTAGATAAAGCAGCATAATGAAGTAAATCTCATTCAGCTGCGAGAGTCCGCCAAGACAATCAGCAGTTAGTCGCAGTTGTGAGCTACAGATATCGATCGTCTGTCCAACACTGTAGGAAAAAACAGATGGGAGCTCCGGTTAAGATGAAGCTTTTCCTTAAACCACTTCACTGTGTCCTCTGGCTGCCGGCTCGCAAGCTCTCCTGCTCTCTCTCCTATGTGTGTGTGTGTGTGTGTGTGTGTGTGTGTGTGTGTGTGTGTGTGTGTGTGTGTGTGTGTGTGCGCGTATTGAATGTTAAATCCACTGTCATATCACATTCATAAAGCAGATTTATATCTCCGAGCAAGTCAGCGATTTGGTGGGATTGTGTTCATTCGTGCTGATGGAGCACAACGTGATGCAGCGAGATACACCAGCGTACAAAACACCGTACAACAAAACACTATGATGTGATACAATATGATGTAAAACATAACAAAGATTAAAGATACTGCATGTGGCCGGACTCACCTCTAGTTATTGGATACCCATGCATACGCACACTGAATATTTTTAAAATCCATCTACAATATGTGTACTGACAGTGTGGTTGAGGTTAAGGGAGAGATCGTAGTTATGACAACAACACTACGGCTATTGTTTGGGTCTGGCGACTGACTAAGATTAAGGAGAGACGAATCACGGTGGAAAAAAGCGAATATTTAGTGGTCGTCTATGATGGGATGCAAACGGCGGTCTTAACCTTTTAGCGACTGGGGGCACGAGGAATAAACAACACGGAAATGTGAAATACTCGCCCTAAGAATGTTACATGTCGAGGGCTTTTATTGTGAAGGTAGGGAAACAGCAGATCTGGTCTGCGCTGAAGGATCTTCTGATTTGGAACAAACGTCTCAACATAGACTCAAGGATGAACAGAATTTGGTGGTCAAGGGTAACTCAGGAATTCATACGCTAATTGTGACAATATGACACAAACGTTCTAATAGAAGAAGATGATTACATTTTGGACAGACGTGGATGTAAACCGTAATTTGACCAGTTTGACGGCTTGCTCTCAGGGGGGTGGGGTTCACACTTTTACCGGGTGCGGCCATCGCACTTATTGCGGAGCGCCGTTATGCAAATTTATGTATTTTTGTCATTGATTGCGCCGATGAATCACCCCCCAGCCCTGGAAGAAAGCATTTATAGTCAGTCACATATTTCTCTTAATTTTAACACAAATAAACCTGTCATTGTGAATATACACTCCCCACTATTTAAAGCAATACGAGGCACTTTACCATCTTTCATCCCGCCGTTCCCGAAAGAATCCTGCAGCCACGCTGTTCCTTTAAACGGAAGCAAATTCTACAAACTGCAGTCGTTTCTAGACTGACTTCAAACGTTTGAATAGAAAACAACCGCTCTTTTTTTTGTGTGTTGGACTTCATCCACGTGTGAAGTGTGCTTGAGGACAGCTTTCCTCCCTTCAACACATATCCGGGTGCATTAACGCTGCCGAGCAGGAAGGCCCGGTGTGTCGGTAAATGGACGGATCAGTGAACAGCAGGTGACGTTAGCCTCTCTTTTATTTCCTGTGATTCATCTAACAGGCCCTGTGCTCTCTTCACATGCTAACACCCCGACAGAGTGTGAAATGCAGATACAGCACCGCGGAGCTCTTGACTCTTTTGGTCCGACTACCGGCCCAGCGTTTCACTACGCCCATGTTTATTAGCAACAGATTGGCCTTTCGGGGCCGTAGCTGATTGATTTTGCCTCCCGGTGTTATCTCTCTCGGGGGGGGGGGGAGTGATGCAACCCCGCTCGCTGAGGACACTGGCTGTCTTAGAGCCGGGGCAGTTGCCAGGGGAAACCAAGAGTGGCGCTACGAAACCATAGTGAGGGAGTATTTGTTTCAACAGAGAGGCTTTAAGTGGAGGGTGGAGGAACACCATATAGCTCATGTTTTAGGTCATTTCTGTTGGAACACTTGACGTAGAGTGATACTCCATGGTGTTGTTCCATTATCAGAGGTCAGAAAAGAAAGAATACGTCAAAGAAACGCAAAGGTTCAGTACAGACTGTATAAGATGAGCTATCCACAGGTTGTGTTGAAGCTCAGTTATTAGACAGCAGCCGTGTTTCCATTCTTTCTGCCTTCAGGTGTTTTTTTGCCTCTGTCGAAAAAGAATTGATGTTCTAAACGGGATATGGAAACGCCTTTGCGGAATACATTCTGAGGTAGAAACATTACATAACTCAGCTGTTTCTGCTGTCGGCGTCTTTTTGGATATTCCCATAACTTGGGAACGATTGTCTTTGTCTCTGGAAATGCATTCATTGTGTATTATTTTTCAAATAGATTGTTCTATAAGAAGGCCGAAAATTGTGAAAAAAAAAAAGAAAAGTCAATTGCCATCTTCCAAAGCCCAACATAATGTCTTCAAAGGTCTCGTCTTTTAAAGTTTAAATGTCTTTTCTTTTTATCAAATGTTGTCTTCTCAACAAAGGTATTCAGTTAACTGTGGTCTGAAACAACACATTCTCACATCTGTGTTGAAATTAGTTAACATAGCACATTTTTGCTGGAACCAACACTAGTTTCCAATACTTTCTTTTCCAGTGGTTAACATTCAGTACAAGTGCGAGTTATTTTTTCCTTCAGTTGAGCTTTTCTAGCAGCTTTGCAGTGCTTCCAGTGTTTGTTCTAGTCCAACACATCCCAGTGCATTGACATCAGTCCTGCAAATGATAAGCTCATTTATTTGATAAGTGTAATCTCAGTGGTGCTTTTGTGTCATGTGGGAGTTTCCATAGTCGTAAATAGCATCCCCATTAACATGTAATTATAATAGTCATTTTTCTGAAAGCTCATATGAATCAGACTTATGTTTTAAAAGGCAAACAAATGGATGTAGTTTAAGGTAAATTAATCCAAATGTAATGGATTTAGTGTTAAATTCTCAACGTATAGTATTTTAAGCCTTCACTCATGGGAAACTTCCCATCGCTAACATCCATTCCCTATGAAACAACTATTCTACTTACTGTTAAATGATAAGCTACAGTGGCAATATTCAAGTACAATGAGCATTTCTGTTTGCTGGGCCTGGCAGGAGCCTCTTAATTAAATTTATTTTCATGAAATATTATCTTCTCTATATTCTTTGTGCTTGGGTTGGGTTGTCAGAGGGAAGAAGGGAGTTGGCCTGTGGCTTCGCTCCTAGCCAGGAGTTTATCTAGCAACACCCAGCTGTCACTACGAGACACATGCACACACGCACGCGCACGAATGCATTAAGAATGCCTTAAAGTTCGTCAGTGTTTGTGAGTATTTAGCAGACAGAAAATTGTTTTGGAGGATTCACTATTGAGGCTCTAATCCTGTTTAGTTCTCTTTGTTGTCTTTTAATCTTTGCTTGACCCTGTGTGTGTGTGTGTGTGTGTGTGTGTGTGTGTGTGTGTGTGTGTGTGTGTGTGTGTGTGTGTGTGTGTGTGTGTGTGTGTGTGTGTGTGTGTGTGCGCGCGCGTCCACACATGCCTTTTTTTGTGTGTGTTCACCGATGTGACACACCGTGCAGCAGGATTGTGTGTTGGACTACAGTTGGCCTCCATGTTGCCTCTCATGCTTTAGTATCGAGTTAAATATATGGACCGCGGTACACCAATCATGTCACAGAGCTCACACATGGTTTGATGATTCCTGTGTTTTTTGGGTGAGCGGTCACAGCGCTCTGTGTATCAGTCAGATCAAACAGGATAAACCAGGTCTGCGTCCATATCGGTTTAATCACACGAGATGAGGAACACACTGCATGCTTTACCCTCGTGGCCCGATGTGATGTTTGCCACTCTTTGTGCGGACAGTCCAACAACGTCACTATGTTTAATCTGATAATAGCTTCCTGAAAAAATAAACGGTAAGGCTGGGCCCTGATGTTCAACTATTTGTTCGTTGGGTATTTGTTTTTTTGGGAGTTTTTGTTCTCCATCTGCATCCCGACGTTGTCCTGCCGCTAAGCTCCGGAGCCCAAACAATTGATATTTAGGACAGGACGTGTTTTTAATACCTCTTGGTTGGTCCATATTGGTCCAGACTTCAGTATTTCATATTCCCCTCAGGATGAACTGTAATTTGGTGATCCTCTGACTATTCACCAAGCCCCATCATCAGGTGTGTTTGTGACCAAATACCCGCAGAACTAATGACATTCCCATCAGCCTCAGCTGAACTTAATGCGGCAAAGTTCCGCTGAGTTCCGCCAGTAAACAAAATCACTCCATAAAACAGCCTTTAGTCCAACGTGTTACTTTGATTTGAGGTGTCAGTAAAGTCGCATTGACTTCATACAGTTTGCAGCCAGTTTATGTGAATATGTTCAACAATCACTGATTTGACTTTGGAAGTAAAGACCTGTACACAGCTTCTGGCTGGATTGGGGAACACAGAGTTAAGAGAGCCAGCTGGTCACCGGCTTCATGAAACCAGGTAAGGATCACCTGGATGTTACACTATGTTATGATGTGTCCGGATACCTCAAAGAAAGCCTGACTAAGTTGAACTTTGCTTTGTGAGACAGGACCTTGGAAACGGTCGAGGACAAGCAAACTCGACTTGTTAGCATTTAGCGCATGTAGAGAGCAGGAAAACTCTTGTATGACCAAAAACGATCATTGTCCTAAATAATAACCAACTGGAAATCAAATCGGTTGCTTCATTACGTTAGTGACTTGAGTTTGTCGGGGCTTTTCGGTCAGTTGTGTCTTCCTATCAAATGTCTGACCAGTGAAATCATTCCAGTGTGCTGTGGGAGCAGTAAAACCCCGTTCTGGCTCGGTCCTCACCAGCCCTGAGGCGCTGCTGGCCCTTCAAACGGTTTCATTAGTCTGCCGTCAGTGGAGAGTTTTGATGGCCCTTTGGGCCTAAATGGGATTCTCACTGCTTAACAATCTGAGGAAAATACTGCTCTTATCATTTATCACACATGGCAACTCTATTTTTTTATTTTGTATCATATTAGTCAACTCATCCTGTCTTTTTAGTCTAGTTTAGTCAGAGACAACAGTAACTATTTTAGAATAGTTTTAGTGGACATTTTGGTCCAAAATATCACCTTGTTGTTATTATCATTGTGAAGAACGTAGGCCTTAGTTTCTCTGAGTCCTCCTGACTAATGATCATGGTGAGCTGATGGTTCTGAAATATGCAGAAAACAGGAAATGGAACCGTTGCATTGATATTTATATTTATATTCATATATATATATATATATATATATATATATATATATATATACACTATTTTTTTTATATTGCATGTTGCATAGTCACAGTTTCATCTCGTGTTAGTCATGGAAAAAGAAGGTTGTTGGCAAACATTTAGTTCTAGTTGTGTTAACAAAGCTAAATCTTAAACGCTCGTATTAGTTGTTTTCATCTATTGCTCCGTCCTCTTCTCTATCTCCAGCTTTCAGGATGTAAGGCTTGTAGTGCAGTGTGTGTGTTTTTGTGTTTGTGTTTGTATGTGTGCGTGTGCGTGTGCGTGTGCGTGTGTGCGTGTGCGTGTGTGTGCGTACGTCTGCTGAACTTCGCCCCCCCCCCCGCCGAGGTTATTGATCTGATCCCGGTAGTGCATTGATCAAGCTGCACTCGTTTGGCACATTGAGGATTGGGGTTCTTGGGAAATGCGCCTCCGCCATTATCGAGTAGCTCTTTCAGACTCGGCCCCCTTTATTTGATTATATTTATTCATCTCACAGCCCTCCTTTGCCAGTACTTTGTCTCAAGATGTAAAACATGCACACTTTTGAACTATTTAAAATGTGATTATGGCTTCATAAATTACTAACCATTACCCACTAACCATTCTGAATAAAAACACAACACTAAATTCCTACCAATGCGTACATGTGCCAGTTTATCGGCCGTAATTGGATTATCACAGATATATTGTTATCGTTGTATATGTTGGCAGATACTGTAAACTCTCCTTTATTTATCACGACTACAGTAATATCTAGGCTTTTATTTGAAACAGAAATCTGTTAGCCACAGGCCTATATGAAACACAGCATTTATAAATCTATCTCTGCAGATGTTATAATGTTCAGTTGATCGGAATAAGGTGGACCCAAGATGCAGACACTGAAAATATGCATTGAAACAAAATGATAAATAGTCTACTTGCAAATATTTTATGTCTAGGGCTTTTATTGTGAAAGGATTCACACGCATTCACATACGTTTGATCACTGATATGTATACAAGAAGACGATGTCCAAGTCTAGTGGCTTGTAATTATTATTATGAGGAAGTCAGGGGACGTAAGTACGTAACTTATAATGTACATAACTTCAGGTATGTAATTTAGCGTACGTAATTTAATGTACTTATCTTATTATGTACATCCACGAAAGGCAGACGTGGTGAATTAACCATAAATGTGGAGTCACTCCTCCGCTATATTGAGGAGCAGAGGCGTCAGAATGCGCCACGTCACTACTACAGTATCCAACACGACACAGACCACGTTGCCAACATCGGCGGTGTGTTTGTGAGTAAAAACCCAACCTGCCCGATGGCCTTGACGGAGCTGCAAGTAGTACTTTGCATTTTCGTCTGGACGGAGATGTATTTTAAAACGGTCCTCGTGTGGATTTTCTTTGAAAATCCCCTGTTT
Organism: Cebidichthys violaceus; assembly: GCF_023349555.1. Taxonomy (NCBI): domain Eukaryota; kingdom Metazoa; phylum Chordata; class Actinopteri; order Perciformes; family Stichaeidae; genus Cebidichthys; species Cebidichthys violaceus. Next base: position 12,599,571 of record NW_027176296.1, read on the forward strand.
AGAAAAACACCTGTGTATGTGTGTGCTAAGCCTAAAACTACGACCATTTCAATTCACAACATGCTTGTAGGTGCAGTTAATCCCGTCTCAGACATTAAAATGGAGGTATTTACAACTAATAACGGCCATTTGATGGACTGATTACATTCAAACTGCGCACATTTTGCCGTGATAACGGTGCTACAGAAACCTAACCACCACTAAAGTAGCCGGTAGCCTTCATCCTCTGGGAGCCATGAATGTCTGTACGTACATGTTGAGATACTTCACCGGATATATGAGAACTTTGACCTTATGCTGAAGCCAGAAGAACAATCTGTTGGATGACCAAAGCATTTAGGATTCATTCAATGTTTCATTCCATCCAATAGTAGTTCAGTTTGGTACAAAGTGGTGGGCTGACAAACAGAAAGATCAAGAGACAGACATTGCCATCCCTAGAGCCATGCCGCCAGTTGGCAGTTAGTGAAATGTTTCTGTGCAATAGATGCTCAATTTGTTCAGCTAATAGGAAAGAACAAAGTCAAACTTTGTTATCTGCTCTTACAACACAGCGGCTTCAGAGTACGGCCCCCCTGATCTGTGGACGCTGTCGAGTTTGTCGCGGTTATCTCGGTGCACGTTGTTGTGCTCCGCTGGCAGAATATGAGAGGTTGAGCCGGGGACCACCCACCGCTGCTCAGCAACATGTGAAAGCCCCATGCTTAGTTCTGCCCCAGTTCCCTCCACATATTGCGACCCAGACAGCTCTAACACCATGTAGCAGCATGAGTGTTTTTGAACACGGCCATGGATAATGTATGAGCCTTTACACAGAGCTGGTAGAGCCCATCAGAGAGAGGGTGGAGGATATTACAGCTGCATGGGAGGGGGGTGAGGTGACGTGGTTGTTGGAGCGAGCTGGTTCTTCTTGCACTTTCAGTTATTGGGACCAGTGTCTCAAAAGTGGGGCTGCTTTAGTCATATTGTTACGTTTCTGATTTAACATGAGGATCACGTTTGCTTGTCATGAGGAGTACTACTCAGGCGGTGAAAACCGTGGTATTATATCTTCTGGGGATTGGTAGGAAGCTACAATCGCTGGGCAGAGGAACTGAAAGATGTGGGTGTTCACCAGGCAGGAATGGTCTAATGCAGAGGTCTTCAACAGGGGGTCCGTGACCCCTAGGGGGTCCGCGGAGGTACTGCAGGTGGTCTGCGAAATTTTTGGTTGATTAGACTTTTTTTTTTTTTTTTTTCCAAAACATGAATCTGTCCATTATTCCATTATTTTAATAGTTCAGTATTGTATGCAAGATAACAGGTATATTTATGCATGGCAGTAGCACAGCTCATCACTCATTTTCGTTTCCACATTTATGTTTAAAATAAAAACGTCAATTTGAATAGCTTATATGCATGATTACCATACAAGGTGTGTTTCTAAATGGCAGTGGCACGGCCACCCTACTCACCGTACTTTGCACATGTTTAAAATAAAAACATGAAGATATATGAACCTGTGCATTTTTTTAATAGCTTAGTATTGAATGCACAATAGCGAGATATGTTTATACATGGCACTAGGCCCAGTTAAATATAAAACACAATTTTATACAATATACTATAGTGGGGACTCTATCAGTTTGGGGGTCCTCGGCCTGAAAAACGTTGAAGACCCCTGGTCTAATGAAAAGACTCCAGTAAGTTGCATTATGGGGAAGGTAGGATCCAGTGTTTTTAGGAGATTCAGCTATACTAGGGACTATAAAACAGGATATCTCTGCCTCTGCTTCTTTGATTCAAACCATTCTTTTAAACAAATTTCTCTTTCAAGTGCCCCAGCTTTACGGAAGTGCAATACTTTGATGTATTGATGTTCCTCTAGTGCCTGGTCTTATTTACCCCTTGACAAAGATTGCAGAAAGCTTTCTCAAAAAGCTTATGGCTGGATTTTCATGAAATTTGCTTAGGATTCTTGTGGTCACCAGAAGACCCCCCCCCCCCTTTTTTTAGCATCACCATTAGGCCACGATGAAAGAAACTCCCAATTGGCTGTTTATTATAAATGTACAATGTGCATTCATGTTCCCCAAGGGATGACCCCTTTCCGTTTTAGACACTCCAGAGCATTTCCTATTAACCTCATTGTTAACCCTATACACTAGTTGTAATGAGGATGTAACATGCTTATCACAAGTTAATGTTCCCAAGTGATAAACCCTTTTGATTTTAATAACCCCATCCCCTCTCCTGTAATGCCACCCTCAGGACAAAGTTAATATTTGAACCCCTCTTACTGGATAAGTTACGATATTGTTTGTCCCATCGAACATGTGAATGTAGTGTGTAAAGAATATTTCACCATCTGAGGAGCTTCTGTGGCTTTAGTCTTTATATGAAAGAACACACATGAGACTTAACCAATAGTTATCTTCCTCATTGAAATGATAATAGTGCCTGGTGGGAGACCATCAAGACCAAATTGTTAAATTCAATGTGATGCACTTAGTTCTGATGGATAAGATACAGTTTGAGAGATTTTTTTTACTGCAGAACTCTTTCAGTGACTCTCAAACTTTTTTTTTCTCCTTAAAACAAAGTGACTTCCGCCCTGTCAAGGCTTGCATATGGCGAACAGCTCAACTAGAAAATGATTTTTGCCTTTTCAGCTTGTTTGATTTGATTTATCGTCACAAACCACCCGGAGCTTGAAATCTCTTTAATAAGTCACGGGAAAATAGAATAAAACAGACATGATGTGAATTTATTAAGACTTTTTTTCTAATTTATTTTTTATCTTTTACATTATCTCAAAGAGAGCTCAGGGCTGAGAAGAGCAGCCTTTCTAATAATCCACATGTTGCTGTAGTGTGTGTTGTGCAGAGACTTGGACCAGAATATTTAGGAGGATGAAACTTCAACTTATCATTTCTTTGTGTTAATGATTGAATTGATAGTGAAAGTGACAGAATCATCACATAGTTTGATACCTTTTGATTGTGTTTGTTTATTCTTTTGTAAGAGCTCTCTTACTGATGAAAATGCTCATATCTCGAACAGAAGAAATTCAGTTTCATTCTTAAAACCCATTAAAGCATAGTGGTCACTACAGTGGACAGCTATTCAAATACCTTTTGAAGCATTTCGTTTTTTGGTTGTCTGTCCATCCGTCCCATTCTCGTGATTACAATATCAAACCAACACCTGGAGGGAATTTCTTTAAATTTGGCACAAACATCTACAAAACACATTTTTGGCCACAACTCAAAAGCTTGTATGCTAATTCTGACAATTTCACATGAATGTCAAAGAGGATAAAATGACAAAGTAAGTATGTTTTGGACAGACATGGAAGTAAACTGCAACATTACTGGTTGGAGGAGGCATACAACCCCAAGGCAGTCATTGTAGTCTTGTACATGTGTGGGTTTGTATGGTCTAATTTCATATCTGCAACCACAGCGGACGCCAGTGCATCGTACCATTCACTGCCACCCACTGGCCAGCCGTTGTAATGGCAAGAATCATTTCTCAAAACCAAGATGGGCGAAAATGAGACTTCATGCGTCCCTGGTTATATTTAATTCACACTATTACTGTGACTTTAGAAGATAGATCCGGTGAACCGATGTAAAACCCAAGACACTATACTGCTGAATTACATCTGGCAGTATTTGGAGAGCCATGAATATGTTTCTGTTATTTTTGTATTAAATATTAATTGAAGAAATAAACATTTTAACAGGGGGAGGTAGGGAGTGGCTGAGGAGTCAAGAGGGAGGAGCTGAATGAGGGAGGGAGTGGAGGAAAGAGAGAGACTGAGGAGTCAGGAGTGAGGTTCAACTTTTTTGTAATACATTGAACAGTATTAGAAATGTATATTTCCTCCATTAAAAACGTAGGCGCGTGCTGTCCACCCGAGTGAACATGTTAAAACTCCCTGAAAAATGTGTTTTAAAAAAGTGAAATTCAAATATTTGCCGAAAAAGGAAGAAAAACACTCAGGATCCTGACTGAGGTTTCCATAATTCATACATGAAAGGCTTTTAAACAAAGACAAAAGAATGAGAAATGAAAATGACTCATCTTCACCAACTTCAGATGTCTTCATATTTATTTGACCATTTCCTGAGAATGGAGGAGTGGCTGTAGCATGTTGCGTTTGTTTCATCAGGTCCGTCGATTAGGAGCAAACATCTAATGGACATAGAGGACTCATGTGAGTCACGAGTCATGTGATCACGAGCTCCACGTATGTTCATGTGTAATTCACCTGTTAGTTAGTGCAGCTCCAAGTGCTTCACAGATGACCGACAAGCTAAAAATACATGAGTGTGACCGTGAAAACAAAAAAAAGACAAAAGCTATTCAACAACTTCACAATTGGGGACCAATGCACTCAATATAATAACATGATAAAAATGTCATGAATCTGTAACAGTAATAGTAGTAAAACAATGTGAAGTAAAACCGTATTAATAAAACAGAAGAAATTAACTCAAATATAACACAAGTGATATACAATAATGTCTATCAACCATTCTCCAGAAACCAAAATGGTGGCAGCAAAACACTGAACTTGAGACCACAAACCAAAAGGACCAGTTTCAGGGAATCCCAGCCGACCGTATTGCTGCTCACCACAGCGTCTGCAGTCAGTCTTCCACAGTCACCTTCTCCTCGTCTCCCTCTCTCCGTCCATCTCTCTTCCTGTCTCTCTTTTCTCCATCTCATTTCCATCCAGCCATCAAGCACATTCCGAATCAACTACAGCAACACCGCTGAAGCTACACAGTGAATAAGGTGTGTTTGTATCAGCGAGGGAGAGCGGAAGAAATTAGCATTCCGAATGTGGAAAACAAAACCGTTAACGACAGAAGTATGTACCAGAGAGTGTCTTTTAATGTCTAGGGTTAGGTTACTTTTGCCTGCTTCATTCTGGATCTGGTTCCTGGTTGTCAAAACAATCCGGATTTGCCAAACTTCGATGGCAAATAATTTGTATCCTAACTTCTTGGTTTTTTTTTAGCTATGCTAGCAGTTTAGCTCTGATGGCAACATGTCTGTCAGTCTGATGTCTGCTGACTTTTGTGATCCCCTGATTTCTTCCCCCGTAGGTCAAAGTTTTCACTTTAACCAGCAAAATATGTGCCTCAAGATATTGTCCAGGCCTCAATGGTTTATGGACAACGCATGGGTACTTCACTGCCTGACGGAGCCACCATTAGTCTTGGTAGTTAGCCAAGAATGTGCAGAACATTTAGGAAATGTTGGTCGGAACGCATTCTTAGCTCTTATTGTCGCAATTGAGGAGGGAACCGTATTAAGTTGACGTTAATGCCATAACTCCCTTGATGACATGTCAACATAAAACTCCTCCCTGAGCAGATCATTTGTAGAAAAGGAACGATTGTGAGTGGACTGTGTTCTTACATTCGAGCAAGAATTCCTCAGTTAAACTTTAATGCATATAAAACCAGTACTTAAAGCGTAGCATCGTAACAGTTTGGAACTGGGACTACTCAGGAAAATAGGCATCAAGTGTCTATTTACCAGTCAATAAATCAATCAGTCAGGTCGCCTACATCTTTTAAAAAACATGGCGTCCACACACACAGTAGCATGTGATTAAGTTAAATTAGACACTAGGGCTGCACTAGTAGTAGTAGTAATACGGCCTTCAACAATTTTCAAATCGCAGGAGGCACAATATTTCTTAAAGGCTGAATGTGTGTCAAAATAGCAATTTAAATGAAACATTGTGGTGCTGCAGAGATGTCCCGGCCGACACTTCATATTCTACAGACTAAAGGAAACATCTTTGTTTGGTACACATCCCTGCAACAGTCACACCGTAATCATTTTCATGTTTTTCAAAGGAAATGAGAATAATTATGTAAATAGTTGACATCCCCTCTACCATCACCAATCATTTCACAATTGCGGCATCAGTTAAAATTACCCCAATAAGTCATTTTTTCCAAAATCGTTCAGCCTTCACTCCACCAACAATTGCAGTCTCCCATCCTCCTCAGCCAAAAGTAGATCTGAGCTGCATCTTTGAGTCTGAATAATTTATAACTTGAGTTGCTTTTAAAATGTTGAAAGCTCAATCTACTTTATCCCCTCGGGCTCTGGGATATTATAGATTACTTGATTAATTGATAAAAGTAATCTACAGATTTATTAGTGATGAAATGAAATGGTCAGAGAAACCGGAGAGCTTTCCGGAGCTCTGAGAATGTCTGTTGGATGAAAGATGTGAACGTTTCATTGTCACGATTCTGTCAGCTCATGTCCGCAAGAGCGTCCTTGCAGGAAAGTATAACGGAGGCTTAATGCAGGCTCTTCTGAGGCTGTGCTCGACGGACAGACAATCTAAGCTTGCTTTTGTTGTTTCTCCGTGAAGCCATCATCAAAACATTTAGTGTCTCCATCCTCCTCGTCCTGCTTTCATTCTCCATCAGAAGAAGCAGTTGGACAGAAACCAAGCTGCAGCCTCTCCCTCCCTCCCTCCCTCCCTCCCTCCCTCTCTCTCTCTCTCCTCCAGCTGAGGCAGAGGCAGCCATTCTGGACCCACCGACTTGTTGTTCATGCGCCGGCCGCGATGAGCTGACATTTTAACGTCGACGGCTTTGTTCTGCACGAGTGTGCTGCGTCTGCTCAAATCACACCACGGGGAAAAAAAACAAACCGTGAGATGATTTCTGGAAATGCAGTCGCAGTACTGCACTCCTCCCCCCTAAATCCCCCCCCGCCCCCTCCCCTTCTCCCCCCGGCCAGCAAAAAAGCTATTTCCGCTGCGAAAGGTACTTGGCAAACAAATAAAGACGAGGACATTGAGGGGAGAGAGAGAAAACCCCGCTGTTCTTGCTGAAAGCTGGTCCCGTTATGGTTTTACTTCTGCAAATCCCGTCTTCAAGCTTTGGGATTTACAGGCAGGCTAAACTCTCTCTGGCCAGGTCCATCGATCGTTACCCTAATGCTCATCTGAAAGCAAGTCAGGTTTTACATTACTTTTTTCTTCAGCATCCACTTTTTTTTCTCTTTCAACCTCTTTAAAGCTTTTTTTTTATCACTTAAATTTCCCCTTAAGCAGCTTTAGAAAAACTCTTTTTCTGCACTGCTTGACAGCTTCACACATTACATTCTGCATCTGTGTTCCAGGATGGCTAAATAATCCAAAACCAGCATGTTTTTTAAGGCACAGGTGAACAATATTGTAGATGTCTTGAGCATCATTTAGTTAACTTTTTCCCCCAAATTCTGTCTGACATATTTGGTATAGTTTTGCAATTAAGGCTTTTACAGTATTCACACATGCAGAATTAAAGTCCTTTTGTCATGATCCTGAAGCTTCTGGGCATGTTGAGCATTGAGCATGTCATAGCTGTGATTGAGCAGCTATTTGCTTTGGCTCAGAAGATAGAGCGGGTCTCGTCCCTCAATCAGAAGAACGGCGGTTCGATCCCCAGCTCCTGCAGTCATGTCGATGTGTCCTTGGCAAGACACTTTACCTGTGCCATCAGTGTGTGAATGGCTGTGAATGACATGTAGTGTTAAAGCCCTTTGAGTGGTTGGAAGACTAGAAAGGCGCTATACAAGTACAGACTATTTACCATTATACCGCAGATGAAGTAGTTCACTTCCAGAGTTTTTCTTATTTCATTTCAGGTAAAGCACTTTAAAGACATGAATAGAGATAACTGGGAATCCTTTGACCGTGACGATCAGATTTTTGTCTCTTCTGTTCGCTACATGAAAACAAGTGTGCTTCTGTTTCTGGAAGGAATCAAATTGATCACGATCGGTCGTCTCCACGTTGTTGCTCCCACATGTCAAGAGACATTTTTGTAGATTGAGTCTCGAGTTGTGGAGGATGGTGCCAGGATGTTGTTCCCCCCCCAAAAAGCCATTGTCCAGTGATAGGGCGATGCGTTCAAGGATCCGTAAGGAACAATGAAGTTATTAAATCAGGAAACAAATGGTTTTCCCAGTTTGGTGTGGAAGAGGTTGAATCCAACACCTTTGGAATAAAGCTACATTTTCCATGACGGATTGAATGATTTCAACAAATCGCAACATTTTTATGGCATATCTGAAAAATGTAAATGTTCTTTGCATTCATTACTATTTAATGTTCATGAAATGTAGCTTCACATGTGGGATTAATTACATCTTGACCTATTTTAGTAAGATAAATGACAATATGAGAACATGAACCCGCCATTGGTTCAGCAGGGATGGAAAAGCACACAGCACATCACGCAGGAGATCAGTGGGTTTTTCCACTCAGTCTGATGTCCGTCTCTCTCTCTCTCTCTCTCTCTCTCTCTCTCTCTCTCTCTCTCTCTCTCTCTCTATCAGTGAGCTTCGTGGACTGCGGTAGAGGGAAGGTGTGGTTCCAGATTGGCGCCTCGTCTGATTTCAGGGTGAGTGAGGACGGCGCGATCTACACCCTTCATCGCCTCAGCCTGGCGGGAAGTGGAAAAGCTGTGGAGGTGGTCTACGCCCAAGACCCGCAGTCCAAACAGGTCTGGAAGACCAGAGTGCACCTCCGCGTCCGTCCAAATGGCAACAGCGCAGGACCCGAACAGGTAAAACAGCAGCAGCAGTACAGAGGTACAGGTTTCCATCTAGACCCACTTGTAGATTTCACAAGGTATTGGACAGAGTGCACATCATTTTAAGAGTCGGCTCAGAAAACTTGTGATGGACATCACATTTTTTATATTTTATAGATCAAATTCTTAATTTCCCATTGTAAAATATGATTGATAGATTAATAAATAATGATGATAATCTGTGGTTACAGTCCTAATTTGGTCATTAATGCTTATATACTTATTATGTGATGATGAACAATGATTTTGTTTACACCAAATAATCAGCTTTTTTACCCGTATTCCGAAAAAGAAAATATTCCTAATAATCTGTTTACATGGCAAATCTTTTACATGCAGCCGAGCATTTTCCGACTAATGTAAAATGACCCCATGCCACATCCTGTCACCGGGGCCAGAGAATCCCACGTCGACGTCATTCTCTTCTGTGTGTTTCCGTTTATCATGACAACAAATGGAAAAAGTGGAACGGCCATTTGCTTCTTTGCGTGAGAATATGTTTTCCTAAGTGTTCCAGTGGTGGAGAACTTGTTGGACCGTGTGAACGCAGCCTACCTCTTTCATTCCTTCAAACGCCCTCTTGAAAAGGTCGGCATTGTGATATTTGCGCATATCCAAAAACCTGTTGATATCCAAATCCTTCATAATGTTTAAAAACAGGTGTTTTTTTCCTTCTTTTGTTTTGGACATGCGCCTCTACTCCAGCTTTACAAACTGTTTTACAAACAGGAAAGAGGCTGTGTGTCACAAAGTGCCGTAAAAACGCACATTCCGAATGCTCTGTATGCATGTCCATAGAATAGTCCTAAAACCTGAATAATAACATATCACACATGCTGTAATTGTAAAATGATCCATACAGAATAAGGCCTAATTCAGAAAATCTGAACGGAATATGATCTTTATATGAACCCTTTCAAATTTGGAATATTGTTATATCTGGAATAATAGTAGAATATGAGAGTGTAAACATAGCCACTGTCTCTTAGTGAATATACAGTGAACACAGATCTACTGTCTATGGTGAATATACAGTGCACACATATCTGTCTTTGAGTCATTAAGTATTTGAATAATCGTGAGTTCATTAACACATACAGAACCTCACAGCGTTAACACATACCTGGATCTGAGTCTGAGGAGGACGTCATGTGTGAAGCCTTTCTGAGAAGGAGAGCTGTAATTTCTGACAACCAGCATCATTAAACAGTTTGAGCGTGACGGGCTGTTATTCCCCCCCGAGGCTCCAGTAATGGTGGATGAACTATGTGCAGATATAAAATCGGCTTTTCCACCCCAGCAGGCGTCTGAGGTTGGCCAAGCGCTGATTGCAGAGACAAAGTGAGTCAAACAGCCATCTGCTGGTTTGTTTCACGTTCGACGGCGATAATAAGGCCCTCTGCATGTATTTAGACGAGACGCTGGCCTTGATTGGCTGCTCCTCAAAACGCGGCCCAGAAACAGCCGGCTGCCGTATGTTTTAGCTGCACTCGCCGTCGCTCGCTGTCGTCAGCGAGGAGGAGAATCCCTGAGAGTGAAAGAATCTGTCGGCAATCCTTCACGAGGAGAACTCGTGAGGAGCAGCCGTGGCGGTTAACAGCCAGTCATTTGCCAGAGGAGCAGTAGTGTCAGCGCCGTGCCCTTCAACTGAGAGGCACCACCAGGGTTGTTATCAAATGAGACCGGAGAGTGAGACGTCGTATTTACAGCCCACCAAGCCCCAAATGTCAGTGAAATCCGTCTCTGCCTGACGGATCAGACTTGGTCACCGTATAATAACACCTTAGATATATGAAGTGTTGAGCAGTTACCGTCTACGTGGCCACTCTTCTTTACTTCTTTAAACACATCATATTTTAGAGGCCTCTCTGTTTTCTGATCTGCTTTTGTTTTATTTCACTGTTGATACAAACTCCTATTGATTTCATCCCGTAAATCCTTCTAATTCTTCTACTTTGCAATTTGCGTTTACCGTTAAGCTACTTTCATTGAAACCCAATATTTCCCACATACTATTTTATAACATTAAAAGATTTCCAGCATCTCACAGATAAACCTTCCCTGTCCCCATAGGCTTTAAATGTGAAAGGTCTTGCAGGAAGTGATGCATGTTGTTTACTGTAGCTGAACAACAATCGAAAGAATGAATTAATGAAAACAGTGTTTGTGTCCAAAAGCGAAGTGGTGATTAAGACATGACTCACATACTTTGTACTGAAGTAATGACTGCTGTGGAAAAAGACATTCTACTAAATGTGTCATGTGAGATTCTCTTAACAGTAGAGTCACAGTAAGGACCAGAAACATAACACCTGATATACCGTACATATGAATGATCTGGGTCAAATCACTTGAGCCTCTCTGACTCGTATGAGGCAAAGTCATCCACTCTTTAATTCGGGTGTAGTTGTATTGTTCCAGTGGCGTGAGATCATTCCTGTTAAAGCTAGAATTGTAAATCTTGAGAAACTAGCGGTAAACTGATCCAACCTAAAAACTCAACATAGTGTTGCCAACTCTTTTCAAAAGCACCAGTAGGTCAAAAAGTTGCCAAATCTACCTAGAAAGTAGCCAAGTCAGCAACAGTGACGGCCTGTCCCTTCAGGCCTCCGAAGCCACTCCCCCACTTTTTATTTTTTATTTATTGATTGCTGTCGTGATGCAAAGACAAATGTAGCAAACAAAAAGTATTTTGAAAAATTAGCATCCCTGACTTTAACTAAATAAAGCTTCCTCTCTACGCTCTGTCTTCGCTCCGCTGGTTGGAAAAGTGTCTTCTTTTCTTCTTTTTTTGTGTCGTTACTCATTCACTCGTTTACCTCTTACGTAATGACTCGGATGTCTTTACAATGCATTCTATATGTTCAATCAGTTAATGATGCAAAGTATTAGATTCATTGAATTAATGAATTCTATTGAATTGAATCACACCCAGCCCTAAACCAAAGCTCAGGGGCTGAACTCTGGGAGGGCCGAGTAAATGAGAAGCTCTTCCTTTTCCTAATCGTCCTCTGTGGACCCTGCTCACTGACCAGTCATGCAGAACCGTGGCTGCATAGTACACACACGCACACACGCACACGCACACACACACACACACACGCACACTGACAGGTGGTGGTCATTTATCAGACAGACTATAATAGGAGCATTAATCCAAGCCAGTGGAATGAGGTCGGAAATACCCTGAGTCACCAAACCGTCCCAGCAGGCTCAGCTCTGCAACTCAGCTCTCTCTCTGTGTGTGTGTGTGTGTGTGTGTGTGTGTGTGTGTGCGTGCGTGCGTGCGTGCGTGCGTGCGTGCGTTTGAGTTTGTGGGGGTGTGTGTGTGTGTGTGTGTGTGTGTGTGTGTGTGTGTGTGTGTGTGTGTGTGTGTGTGTGTGTGTGTGTGTAGCCCAGCACACAACGCTTGTTTACTGTCTCTGCAGGTGAAGCCCAGTGATGCAACACTGACTCAGCGGGTACCAGAGATCTTGTTTCCATGGCGCAGCGTGGTTGTCAGGGGCGATGGCACTCTGAGGCGGGTGAAGAGGGACTGGGTCATTCCGCCTATCAACGTCCCAGAGAACTCACGAGGACAGTTCCCCGAGGACCTAGTCAGAGTAAGACTCACACACACACACACACACGCATAAAAGCAAGTCCGTTTTACTGTAGCTGTGGGGACTTTTTGCTGACCAAAGCAGGGAAATAAGTATGTAACGTTCATTCCGAGGGAAATACAATGAGCTTCACAGAGAAGCAGAGAGCATTAAAGACACGTACAACCCTAACTGTAATTAAGACAGACAGCCACAACAAGATACAGCTAATCAAATGCACAGGAGACGAGGGGGATGTCGTCGGTCTGCTTTTAAATGTTAACAGCGAGGCAGAGCTGATGCAGTCTGACAGAATGTTCCATCAGCTGGGAGCACAGAAACCAAAAAGCAGCTTATCCAACTTTGCATCTAAGCCTCGCAACACCCAAAAGGCCCACGCCGGATGACCTCAGAGGTCTGACAATGCCCGTTAGAGATGTATTGGGAGCAAAAGGCGATGCACGACTTTTTGAGACAAAAGTCAAATTTCAGTGTGAATTCCTGAATCAACTGCGAGCCGACGTGGACATCTGAGAACATGGTGCAACATGATGACATGTTTTTCTCTCTCGTTAAAACCCCAGAAGCGGCGTTCAGAAAGAACTGTCGTCGGCCACGCGGCCTCTGTGGGTTGAACACATTGCAATGAGCAACTGCAGATAAAAGCGTGAACTACTTTTCATCCAGCTGTGACAAGAAGCCTCTTACCTTAGATACATTCAAATTCAGTTTGAAGTTGCCGGCACGGCCTTGGACGTAAGATCCCCATTAGCAGCGCCACTGTCTGGTACTTTACAAGGACCTTTGAAGACCAATAGAAACATATCTTTTACAACTAAGGCTTACATTCTGGTACAATCCATAATGTATGTCGTTCATGCACTCTAGTGCAAACTAGTGATTTAATGTGACTCAGGCTTCCATTGCACAGGACTGCATAGTTATGCAACAAACACTGTGTTTTTTGGATGGTGATGAAACATTCATGAACTGAATGAAGAGTAGACCAAGAACCGACCCCTGGGGGACTCCACATATGATGTCAAACTCTAGGCATGAAGGCATTCTTAAGAGATGTACAAATAACCAAGCGAGTAGTGACCTACACAAGCAAACCCAGTCTCACAAATCCTCCTCTTCCTGGATGTGTTTTAGATCAGTTGGATCAGGGATATTATGAGGAGCACATGTATTGTATGACTGTAATGTAATGTAATGTATTCTTCCCGACACATTTCCATAGAAAATCCTTCAGATAACACTGCTCTCTCTTTCAAGTGGATCACATGTTCAACTGAAATGATTCTTATTGGTAAAAGGTGCCAGGTCCATATTCATCCTCTGTCTTTCTTGTCGTGTTTGTGTCAAGCCCCGTCTCCCCAGCGCTGCCTCTCTCGTCTCTGCTGCGATCACACGGACAGCGTTCGGGATATTAACGGTGCACCAGACGTCGCAGTTTATTTTTGACTTCAGCTCAAATCACATTTTCTGTAATCATATCGCAGCAGCCTCAAGCCTTTGCTGAATGTTGCCTGTGCAAGCCTAAAGTCAGACTGACGTACGAGACACATCCAGGTCAAACTCAGAAAGATTGGTTTACCTTGTATATTATGGTATTTTTACCTTTTAAACAGGCAGCCGTGCTTACTGGGAGGAAGTATCCCCCAAAATACACTGACAGCAGTCGATGCAGCAGATGAAACGAAGAAGTGAAATATTTATTTTAAAACTTACTCTACTACTTATCACTTCCCACGTTCATTGTTCCAGCTGCTCCCTTTGTATAGTAAACTTGTTTAAAATACTTTCTTCTTCTTCAGATCCGCTCAGACCGGGATAAGAACCGGATGCTGCGGTACAGCGTGACGGGCCCCGGGGCCGACCAGCCTCCGACCAGCATCTTCATCATCAACCCAATCTCGGGCCAGCTGTCCGTCACCAAGCCTCTGGACCGAGAGCACATCTCCAACTTCCATGTAAGACTCTTCACACCGTCACAGCTGAGGTCAACGTTTCAGTCCGGTTGCATCTTTACTGACTGACAACTTCAACTTCACCAAATGCGAAACAAACTTTTTTTGTGCGTGATTACAATGCAAAGACACATATTGGTTGAAATGTTTCAGCTTGAGCGAGATTTGTCATATTTATACCTAGATGACGTTATTTCAAGTCTTGATGAAGCAGCTACAGCATAGCCTAGTACCAATGGATCCAAACTCCATTCAGAAAAGCAGCATTTTAACAGTTGTTTGCTAGTCGTCTTGGGTACAGACCTGACAAAGCATGCATACAGACTTTTTACAAATGGCCATGATTATGTAGTTATTTTGGCTTCCGTTTGATCTATTACTTGCAATTAAATCACAGCAGAATCTGTTTATTTGGGGTTCATTCCGACCCTCCACAACATGTACAAAGCAGCAATAGTGGATATTTAGGCCATGGTTGATGAAACGTTGTTGGTATCTAGCCGGATGTAAGCCCCTCCTCCTCCCAGGCACATCAAACGTGAGTGACGCAAATGAACACCAATTCAACTTTTCCTTAAAATGTTGAAAGTTGATCCTAGATGGGTTCAACAAGGATTTGAATCCTGGATTCAAATCACACAGAATGCAATGTAACAGCGCCCGTAACGCAGCGGAGTTACTGATTTACCTCCTGCTTCATTTGACGGCTGAATCTGCTCTCAGTCTGCTTCACCCGCTCTGTCGCATGTCATCCTCCCCAAAGTGTTTATTTTCCTCCTTGCTGTCACTCTCTGCTGGTTATGTTCTCCCTCATGCACAGAGATGAAGAGGTATTTTTTTTTTTTTTTTTTTATAAAGACTTGTGGTGTTTGCTCACTATATCTACAGTCACATAGACCTCTGAGAGCAGAGTCTAACCTTTTGATCTGTAGGAATGCACACACACACACGACTCACACGGGGGAGTGGAAATCTGGAGTCGCAGCGGGGTAATTTGCATTTAAGCTGTCTGATGAATATTCATGTGATTGGATGTAGTTGTCAGAGCAGGGAGCTGGGATGTTTATTCATGAGGGAGACCTTGGCTCTTGGAGAGCCTCATACGGATGCCACGTACGCTGTGAAGGAACGACTTATCGAGGGGTCCAAGGCTGATCAATAGCGACATTCAGCATCTTTCACCATCTTATGCTAAATAAATACATTACACAAGCCTGCTGTTTTAATTGGGAACACCAAAGACGATTGTTAACAAAAAAAGATTCTACCTTTCTAAAGTGACATTATGTTCATTGAAGCTGTATAAAACGCTGGAATGTTCTGAGACTCTGTACCGATTGTTCTTTTTCATGATTAGAATATTCCAGTCTGAGCTGAATGTAAAAGCTGAAGATTGATAGTATTACATTCTATTTTGTAGCGCTCATGCTCAGACCTGCGAGGGCAGCTCACGACACATCCCGAGAAACAAACAAGTACAACTTGAAAAAGAGTGAGGAGCTCTTGAGGATGCCGCACACGCTCTGAAGGGCTCCTGCATCCTAAATAGCAGCTAAATATTGATTAGAATATTTTTTACCCACAATCCACCATCCATTTCTTGGAATACCATGACATTTTGTGGAAATATTCAAAGCACACAGGGAATGAATCCTCCTGAATGATCTTGCATTGGTGATCCCCTGACACCAGCAGGTCTAAATACTTTGGTTTAAAACTTGATGCCATGGAAGTGTCTCCAGTGTCCACATTGAGACACAATCGCTACGTCCAGCTCAAGCGACCGGACGTCACATCCCCGTCTTGTTTGCGTTGCAGCCAGGACCGCGTTGTAGCCGTTCTCCCACCATTTGCTCAGCCATTGCTCCATAAATGGGTCGGTTTGCGATATGCATTGTCATCTTTGGCTTTTGTTCACTTTTGGCGGACCAAACTGAAAGCACTCTTGGTCTCAACTCCACCCACGAGTGTCTTGAATATCCATTTTTACAAGCTTTCTTTTTGCTGTCTCGCTATTAGCATAGCTCGCTAACATGCTGACGGATGCTCACGTTTATCCATTTCCAGGCCGGCCATGTTGTTGAATGTGGATTGAAAACGCAAAGTACATTGACACTCGTTGTCCGATGTGGTCACAATGCGTTTGGCTGATCCGTCCACCTGTACTGTCATGTGGTCGAGCACATGATTGCGAACTGATTACCCAAAATGCATTTTAATGCAAAGTGTAAAGGGGGCCCCTGGGTCTACCACTGAAATCACGTAATCCATCTTATTGAAAGGAATCTCTTCTCTGCACTAGTGATAGCGTTTCACTAAACAGTTTAAAGCAGTGTGTACGTTTTTTTGCATGTGTGTGTGTGTGTGTGTGTGTGTGTGTGTGTGTGTGTGTGTGTGTGTACAGTTGCGAGCCCACGCGGTGGACCTAAATGGGAATCAGGTGGAGAACCCCATCGACATCGTCATCAACGTCATCGACCAGAACGACAACAGACCAGAGTTCACACACACCATCTTCAACGGCTCTGTACCGGAGGGATCTAAGCCTGGTAAACGCACACACACACACACACACACACACACACACACACACACACGCTTGTCGTGGATTGAATCCCTCGTCACCGACATATCTGTGTTGACTCGCTGCGTGTTTCGCTTGTAGGATCCTTTGTGATGACGGTGACATCAGTGGATAAAGACGATCCAAAAACTGCTAATGGGATGCTGCGCTACAAGATCCTCTCCCAGAATCCCCAGAGCCCCTCCTCCAACATGTTCACCATTAACAACAAGACGGGTGACATCATCACCGTGGCAGCGGGCCTCGATCGGGAGGTGTGTTTGGGTGGACATTTTCTAAGGCTCAGGCCTAAACCCACATGGAGCAGCTGCTTCTCCGCCTGTGAATGTCTGCCCAGCCTGCAGTATCTCCTGCAGTGGAACGACAGCTTGTGGCTTCTTTTCTTGCATCAGTACATCCTACAGAATGTCCCGTCATGCTGTTTGCATGCTGGCAACGGTTGTTTTGAAGGATTTTGTTCATCGGCTCGAAAATCCATCGAGTCTGCCTCTTACTTTTTGAAAGTTGGTTGTGTAGGTCTGAGGGGAAATCTAATACATCTTAAACATTTTAACACATAATTAGAAACACGACAATCGTGTCTCTATATCCATTAAACATGGCTCCCACTAATCCTCAAAGAATAATTCCTTCATCTTTTTGTATTCATTGCCTTTTGTAATGAAGGTCTTAAAAATAATTAAAAACCTTTTGTTTTAGAAAAGGGAGCATTAAGTTTACCCTGTGTTAAAGTCAACTTTTTATTGGTTGAAAAGATTATAATATTGAATTTTGTTTTGTTTTCCTCTTCTTTTTTTTGATTGATATCTTTATTTTGGTGTTGTGCACATAACAGGCCCAACCCTCGGCAGTGGAAATTCAATTACAAAATGACTTCAGCGCTCGATCGCAAACTAAATATTTTGTCTTCTCTCCTTCACATAAAGTTCTGCACTATAGTTATTCTTTATGAGAGAATACGTTTGTGACTTTAGTTGACACCATATATCAACAGACCATGTTTCTCTCTGCATGAGAAACAGTTTGGTCCTAATCCCCAGAATATCACAAGTAACCTGTTCTGGAAAATGCATGACAAATTGTTCATATTAAGCAGAGATTTCAAACCTTTAGCCCGTGGATGGCCATGCAAAATGTCCAAATGAAATATCTTTTAATAAAAGTAAAGTATTGAAAATATGTGCAGAACCCCTGTTAAATCTAGCAGTCATTAACTCTGCCAACACTGTAGTTAAGCAGACCTGATGGTGACTGAGTCATCAACTGTGATGGTGCTTTGACTGAAAGACATTCTACTTCTGTCAAACTTCTTTAATTACATTGATATCCAACTCTTTTGATTTATGCTCCAATATTCAAACTTGTGTGACGTAGTTTGAAGTATTGGGTCAGCTGCTAACTCTCTTCGTTCTCTGTTTCCAGAAAGTCACCCAGTACACCCTGATCATCCAGGCTACGGACATGGAGGGGAACCCCACCTACGGCCTGTCCAACACGGCCACCACTGTCATCAGGATCACCGACGTCAACGACAACCCGCCTGAATTCACCACCGACACTGTAGGTCCACACACACACGCACACACACACACACACATAGAGGGAGTGTCATGCTCCAAAACAGCCAAACGGGGGGGGGGCAAGGCGCTGTTCTCCTGAATGGCACTGATGCTCTGATTGGCTGAGGCAGATGGAGAAGGAGTGAAAAGCTGATGAAACGTGCAACGTGTTTAGGTTGGACAGGAAGAAGCAGTGTTTGTGGGAAACATGGTCTTTATTCTGGGAAACAGGAGCAATCATCTCCGCTTTGGACTCGTTTGTTGATGAGATAATCGTATTACAGCAGCAGAGTGGATAGTGCAAACGAACAAACAAGAGACATGAGTACAAAAACAAGATCAAAACGAGTACAATAAAACGTAATCACACAGTAAAGGTATAATAAATAAGTAAAACAATTTACTAAAAACAACAAAAACTAAAGTATATGTGTAGTCACGTTTTACAAAGAGTCTAATGTATCCCTGTTTCCTGTCAATGTGACACATTGGTATCTGCCTTTCAGTTCTTCGGGGAGGTCCATGAGAACAGGGTGAATGTGATCGTGGCGAACTTGACTGTGACGGATAAAGACCAGCCCCACACTTCAGCCTGGAGCGCCGTGTACCGCATCATCGCCGGAGACCCCACCGGACGCTTCTCCATCCCCACCGACCACACCACCAACGAAGGCCTGCTCACTGTGGTCAAGGTGGGATTTGCTCTCCTTGAACACACACACACACACACACATACACAGAAATACACAAATAGCGAGCAGTCACCGCCATTGTACATCGTTTATATCACCCCGGATGTTAGCGTCCCACTGGCTCCCTCGACTAAAAGCCAGTGGGATTTTTAGGTATTCAGGGATTTAGGTTTACTGCAGAAAATGATGTGAAGCAATGTGAGAATCTGTGGCAAAACAAGTTAGCGATACTGATATGTGTTGTGGAATATATGTGATCTCATATTCATGGACTACTTCTTTACCTTTGTACAAGAACTGTTAAGAAACTAGTCAATTAATAAATGCATTATGAAGAAACAAAGGTTGAATACACTGTAAAAAATGTGATTTGGCTGAAAAATATTTACTCAAACGAAGATTTTTAAGACTTCCTGTTTCTAAAGCATTTAAAAGTGAATTGTCCTTCGTCTAATCCCTACACATGTAACTAGTGTTTTTATCAGTGAACTATTGGTGACAGTCACGTGATCCACTGCGCACAACAAGTTGCAATAATTTAATTGCAACCACTACGTGCACCACTCGCCTCGCGTCGGCTTCACTACAGCGAGTATAAACTAGGCTTTAGTTCACAAGAGGGGTGTCTATTGATGTATTTAATGTTGTTGAACAAAACGTTAGAATCTCTTAAGCTTCTGTTAACCGCGAACATTATTTCAGGCTCATTCCTCAGTACAGAGACAGTAACTAAATGTTTCATGATAATACACAATGAGCATTCCAACCAAATGTATTGCATCACTATCATCCTATCCCACCCTTCTTCTGTCCAGCCCATAGATTTTGAGCTGACCCGTTCCTTCATGCTGACGGTGGAGGCAGAGAACGAGGTCCCACTGGCCCGTGGAATCCACCTGCCTCGGCAGTCCACGGCGACCGTCTCCGTTCGGATCCTGGACGTCAACGAGAGTCCGGAGTTCAGCCCCAATCCCAAGTCCATCAAACTGGAGGAGGGCCTGCCTGCGGGGTCACTGCTCACCACCTTCACCGCCCAGGACCCCGACCGCTTCTTGAGACAAACTGTCCGGTAAGAACACACCAGCAGGAAGCTGAGACTTCAAAGGCTTTCCTCTTAGCTAGATAGTGAGTTCACAAAATTTCAGTTGTAAGTCAAAATTATTATTATTAAACACGCGTATAATTAAAATTATTTCACTAAAGGTTGAGCAGGTTTGAATAGTGTCGAATATATCTTTCACTGTGTTTTGATAAGAAGAACCTTTGAATATCTGTATGCCTTTTTAATTTTCTAATTTAGCCTTGCATTTATTATAATTCATTCTGAAGTCACTGTAAATGACATGTCATGAAAAGGTACGACTGAAATGAAATTAGCTTATTAGTATGCGTTTAATACAACCTAGGACTCGGTTACAATATTGTTTAATCTATTCATACAGTGCACATCTTCATGTAGCTGGAACACTGTGATTAGATGAAAGGTAGAATTAGCATGAAGCCAAGCTCTGTGACTGTTGGAGGTATCATAACCTGTTCTTGACTTCCTCATTAGCTAACAATTAGTGGAGCTACCAACAAGCCTCTTAAATATCTTGAATCAGTGCTAACATGTGTTACTATGTCAGTTTTATGAATGAATGGATGGAATCAGAAAAATAATTTGGTAAATTGCAGGTTAAAGTTTATGAGCTAACTGTTTACTGAGTGAAGTATATTGTCTCGACATGCTCTGCTGTCACATCCACTTTACTAATTATCATTTCAAATGCCCTGTGGATAAAAACTGTTTGAGAAAACCATTTGTTATGGCTAGAATATCATCAGTGATAAAGACACCATAATGACCCCTGTCATAAATTGCTATTTACTATTACGTAAACTAATTATAAAAATGTGACAAAAATACCTCTTACCGAGTATGGTTTGAAATTGAACATATAACTAAGCCAGAGATGTTTTTTTAAATGTAACACTGCTTGGTCTGAACATATTTATTGAAAATGGTTGATTGATTGATTGATTGATTGATTGTTTGGTTGGTTTGTGGGTTGGTTGATTGGTTGGTTGGTAGGTGGGTGGGTGGGAGGGTTGGTTGGCTGGTGGGTTAGTTAGTTGATTGGTTGATGGATGGGAGTGTTGGTTTGTTGGTGGGTTAGTTGGTTGGTAGGTTAGTTGATTGGTTGGTGAGTTGGTTTGTTGGTGGGTTAGTTGGTTGGTAGGTTCTGCTGGTTGGTCGGTGGATTGGTTGGTTGGTTGGTGAGTTGGTTGGTTGATTGGTAGGTTAGTTGATTGGTTGGTTGGTTGGTTGGTTGGTTGGTTGGTGAGTTAGTTGGTTGGTTGATTGGATAAATGATAAAATGGGGTTGGTCGGGTTATGCTAGGAAATAACCAGTTGTCTTATAGTAGTAGTATTTATAGCTGTTCCAAACAGCCATACTCAAAGGCGATTGAAATGTGATTGTTGAGATGGTGTCAAACAAGAAACAACTCGGTCACCCTGCAGTTACGTACGAGCATACAAAAGGCTCAACGAGCTGCTGTGGCGTTTATCTGATCCCTGATCAGTCCAACCACAGAATGATGTGTAGGGGTGAGGGATTGCTGATCTGTAGGGTGCGGCGTGAGTTAGAGCTGTGAAGGCGATAGACAGTGTTGTAGTCAAGACCACCTAAACCGAGACCAAGTCATGACGAAGACGAAGACCAGACCAGTGCAAAACCCACACTGTATGATAAAATGTTGAACATGCGAAACACATGCATTCCTCAAACTGATCTGAAAGATCCACATTCCCCTAAAACCTCTGAAGATTCCTCTTCATTCACCTCTTTTATCACCATATATACTGTATACAGTTGTGGTCAAAAGTTTACATACACTTGTAAAGAACATAATGTCATGGCTCTCTTGAGTTTCCAGTTATTTCTACAACTCTGATTTTTCTCTGATAGAGTGATTGGAACAGATACTTCTTTGTCACAAAAAACATTCATGAAGTTTGGTTCTTTCATGACTTTATTATGGGTTAACAGAAAAAGTGACAAAATCTGC
>NW_027176296.1:12626619-12961228 GCF_023349555.1 Cebidichthys violaceus
ATTGGTTCTATTTTTCACCCAGTGTCCACTTCATTCGGCTACTTCTTTGCTCCACACAAGTCAATGCTTTTAGAAAGGTCAGTTATTTGATCAGCATTGTTCAGTGAGAAACTTCTTTTTACATTTGTATATCTGAATTGATCTTAAATGTGATTTATCATAAATAGAACATGACAGCTCCCCAAAAGTGAAAAAAATCAAAGTACTAGTCAAATACATTTTTCGCAAACCTTCTTTTAATGCTTATGTATGTTCAAGTGCCATTTTTTTCAGAGATGTTTGGTTTTTAATTTGCTATTTGATGCTGTAAAAGGGGGCGTGGCATCACTATTGACAGCTGTGATTGTCAGCTGCCCTGATTGACATAGGGGTGCGATGTATCTTTGACTTTTCATAGCTGTGATAGTCTGTTTCAAACATGATCTTTATAGACAGTCTACGGTTCATACAGCCACTTACCGTGTTGCTAGCTAGCTTAGCTTAGCAACATTTCCACTGACTTAGTGAGGTTAGCCAGAGCCGTGGGACCGTCGTGTGGGACGATGATGTTTCTGAAAAAAGAATCACGAGTCTGGGTAATAGAACATGCATCACTTTCATCGTAAATGTATTCACTGAGATATTAAGTCCTTAACAATACTGCTAGTGTCACACACACACACACACACACACACACACACACACACACACATATTTTCCTATGGGAGGAAGAGATTGTCTTGTTTTTGAGGTACACCCCTGTTGAGGATGGCATATTTGGGCTTAGTTTGGGTACTGACTGACATGGGTTAGGGGTAGTCATGTCTTCAGCCTGAAATCAAGCTCTTATTTCACATAATGGGAAGAGGAAGACTCCTTCCTGTAGACAACAGATTGTACTGTCCACCTTTAATGACATTTCAATTCTGTATTCCCGTAATCAAATGTGCTGATTAGGAAAGGCTGGCAGGGCTACACTGACAGTCTTTTGCACACAGTACTCCCATTGATTTCTAATAGAGATTGTTTTTTTCTGCCTACTTAATACATCGTTCCCAAAGTCTTGCTCTTTTGCTGATCACAACAGTGCTTTATAGCCACAGAAAAAAGGGGGATTCTCTGTTCAGAGTGGAAAATTGTTCAAGAGGAATGTCATTCAGCATCCACTCCACCCTGCACACTCTCCACACAGAGACCCCGCTGTGTTCCGAGCTTCCTGCTAACTGACTGTCTTAGCACATTTTCTGCCTTCGTCGAGCACACGTGCTTTGCAAAGAGATCACTGATATGAAAAAACAAATACACTCGGGACACAAAGACAAACCCACGCAAGGTTACATGTCTGCAGTTTTTCAGCGGTCACCATATGTGCATCGGTTACCAACTATCGCTGAGCATACTCTAGTTCATACTGTGTCCATGATGAATACAAAGGACATGCATTCATCTCAGATAAGTGATGTACTAGCGCTGTCACTATAATAATATGCAGAGCTGGAAGGATGTGCATACTCTGGAGTGGTAGTTAGCCAGCTTGCAGGCATTATTTTTCAATAACTACAGCGTTGATTATTCCCCCATATGCTGCATCCCAAGATTCCACTGGGAATTTTACTTAATAATATGTGAATTCTGACACGACATAAACATTCACTTAAAGGATTAGGCTGTTGATATTCTGTATATGTTTCTTATTGTCAACAAATCCAATGAAGAGACTGAAAGCAAACCAATGAGGAAGTCTCATAAACCTGCATTCTCTCTAATGTCCATCAGGGGGCGACTCCTCTGATTGTATAGAAGTCTATGAGAAAATGACTCTACTTCTCTCTTGATTTATTCCCTCAGTAAACACTGTAAACATGAGTTTATGGTCTCAATCACTAGTTTCAAGTCTTCTTCAATACAGCATGATGTTCATTAAGTAAATTATGGTCCATTTAGAGTCATATAGACCATAAAGCAGAGTATGCTTTAGGGCGGGGCTACTGTGATTGACAGGTCTCTACCAGAGCATTCGTTGTCCAGTCTGGCATATTCCCTGTGTCTTTTCAGTTCATTCACTTTAATTGTAACATTTTGCTCACCTAAAAATGGCTTATTCAGTGTTCGGTTGTACCACCCTCTCATGTCACTTCTGGTTGCAAAAAAATTAGGTAGCGACGGAAAAAATGACCTGTATTTTCTGAAAGTGCCTGTCCTTTTCCAAACAGTTTCTAATGACGGCTACTCAGAAGGTTCCGTGTAACAAACCAGCTGGCGGGTCAAGTGACTATTGTGCCTCTCTCAGGCCAAAATGTTAATCTTGCACTAATTATGTTGTGATGTAACAGGTGCCTGTTAGACTAAATGAATTAACCCCAGGGAATAAACCTTTCTGGTTGTAATGACCCATTTGGTTGTAAAGACACTTTTTTTCTATCACAATATTTAGGACAGATTTGACTATGGGCTGTAATGAGGACGTTTTACCTGGGGTTTTAACTTGTACACTCATCTTTTTAAGGCTAATAGAGAAAAACAATGTCCATATCTTTATTAAGTTAAGCCAACAAAATCAGGGTGACATCACTGGTGCACAGGAAGCTACATTTGTAAATCCTACTATGGTAAATGCACGAGCTGATTGGGTAATACTCAATACTATTGGGTTGGTTTGGTTTAGGCCTGAGGAGTGAGGTTGGTTCGGGTAAGAAAACCGGGTCATGCTTTCGCCAAAGTAGGAAATTAGCTTTTAGCTGTATGTGGTTGAAGACATGTTTTGTGTATTTTTACTGTTACAAAAATAGTAAAGTAAAAAAATAACATAAAATATTGAACATCTTCGTTCTGTGTGTACAGGTATCCCTCCTGCCAGCGGGACGGGCACCCTTCAGATGTACCTGCTGGACATAAATGACAATGCACCTCACGTGTTCCCCGCTGAGGTGGAAATGTGTGAGAAGCCAGATCCGAACGCCATCAACGTCACAGCCAAAGACCCCGACCTCACCCCTAATGCTGGACCCTTCGCTTTCGAGCTGGCCAACCGTCCATTAGATGTACGCCGCAACTGGACGCTGAATCGCGTCAATGGTCAGTATGGGACAATGTGTCTGCTTTGTTATTAATCTTCATTCATTCATTAACTCTCTTACATTCTGTTACCTCTTAAAGGGAAGAATACACCCCAGGATAAAAATAAAGGTTACTTATAAAGTCACTCTATATCAAGATTCCATGCTGACAATGTCCGCCTTCCAACAAGCTACTGATATGACTTTTGTCTTGCAGTGTCCTGAGAGTCCAAAAAGACTTGATTTACCTCATTATGTACTCTAACTCCAGGTCCAATCATTTTAACCAGAGTGGCACTTGAGACTTTAGGCTTAGACTGAGTCAGACTGAAGTCACAAAAAGTATCCATTTATTTCACTTGTACATGGCTGCAAGGAGACTAGAGATACTTAAGACCTGACGTGGAAGCAAAAACATCCAATTGTCAAGTTTTATTTCAGAAAAGACAATAGCAATAGAAAAGAAAGGCAGACGGAATGTCCTATTGATTGAATGCTAATACTGTTGGAAAACGTATCAGTTTAATGATTAGCTTAACTTGTGAATTGACTTGTGACTTGGATTGTCAATTTACATACAACTTCTGTTGTAAAATATTTCAAGCCGTCTCCATGTAGAGAGCCACGTGGAGGCAATAAGCAATAGAATAGCCAATATTGCTAAATATTAGGGCAGCCTATGAATGTAAGGGAGTCCCACTGGGAGTCTCCTGGGGGTCCCTTTTGATTAAGTTGTATCCAGCCTGATTTTAAGTCTGAAAGAGATTCTCATCCTCCACTCCTTGTGCCCATTGGCATGGAAGGCACATTGGATTTGCTGCACCCTAGTTACATACTTAGGTATGTACTAAGGTGTTGAGATATGATCCTGAGCTCTGGAAAAAGCCACCAAGTGAACCTTGAGTATTCCCAAAGCGAGAAATGAATCTCCATGCTCAAAAACTTGAGACTTGTATGCAAGACAGAAATGATCCACTTTCTCCTCTTAGATTAAAGCTGTTACAAGGTAAATGTGGGCCTGCTGGACTCGCTGGGGAACCGTTACACCATGTGGCAGTAGCTATTTAGGAATAGACGTTTTGTTCTTCTTTTCACTCCAGTATTTTTGCTACTTTACAGTAACTAATTGTTTTGGTGTAAACTTCTGGTAAAGTTTCTATTCCCATATCTGTTTCTATTTTAGTTGGGTATCATTGAAAATGAGTTTCATGGAAAATATGCAGAACTCTTCTATCCATCAGTTACCGCTGTTGAAATGCTTTTTGCAATGCAAAGAACCTTCAGCTGCTCCTGTGACTCCCAGTGTAATGGAGTGGAGGGCCATGCAAGATGAAGATGGATGAAGTCCGTAAGTGAGGGATTACCACGCTTGCCTATCAATCTCTCCATGTGTGTCCCCTTCCATCACACCCCAGGCGAGTACGCCCAGCTGAGACTGAAGATCGGCACCCTGGACAGTGGGATCTACGAGGTTCCCATCAAGATCACAGACTCCGGCAACCTACCCATGTCCAACACGTCCTACCTGAGGGTCAAGGTCTGCCAGTGTGATCACCATGGCGACTGTGTGGACATGGAGCGAATCATCGCCGCTGGACTGGGCACCGGAGCCATCATCGCCATCCTCATCTGTATCATCATACTATTAGGTGAGCCTCCCACACACTTGTTTCTGTAGCACTTGGCTGACCTAACAAAATATACAGTGAGGAAATGTTACACATTACACAACATACCCCTTGGACTTCAACAGTAGAAAACATAAATTATAGGTGTTTTATTACAGTATGTTCTGCTTACAGACGTGAAAGAAAATGTGAATGAAAATTTAAAAATCATTTACAGCTGTCTTCTGGAACTTGTGAACTTACTGGGCTGAAGCCTTTTTATACGTGTAAATGGAGGTGGACAAAACAATAGAAACACCTCTAACACCACTAAAGCCCCTTTCCCACTGGATGAAAAAAAACTCACAAACACCCACTAACATCTGGCTTTTGTCTCCAGTGGAAAAGGTTACAATTGACATTCATTCTCTGGACAAATGACTCTCCGGTAGTCACGGTGTTAGTCATCGGCAGTAATCGAAACATGACACCCTGGTGGAGATTTTTCGCCCCTTGTCCGACGCTTTATGTCATCTCAGCCACAAAGTCCATCCGTCTCTGTTCAAAGACTAAATAAATAACAACTATTAAAAAAAATTAACCATGTAACAATTTCACTGGCCTCCATGCTGCTTTTTTATTGTTTACTCACCCTGCTTTCTGATATGTTTGTGATGTCAAATGTGACAAACAACAAAAAAATACTCGTCTACTGCCAATAGGAAAGGAGTCCATCGCCTATTTTTAGCATGTTTTTCCGCATTTAAAAAACTGCATATATTTGCTAATTTTAGTGGAATGAGGGTATAACTTTTGACTCAAAACTGAACACGCAGTTAAATCAACACTGAGTCAACAATCATCGAGCCTGAGTTTATTAAAAACCCAAACCCAGTCGGTTTGCTCCTGACAGCAAATTCATGCCCCAGGGCCCCCAGAGTGCGGTAATCCGGCCATGGCCACCTCTTGTGCCATAGGAAGGAAAGGTATCGTTTTACTCCATCTGTTGTTTGCATTCCACAGCAAGAAAATCAACACTTTTGATCCATTTGTAGCTTCGCCAGCAGCGAGCATCAGTCTTTGTGAGTGGAGCTCGTTTGGTAAAGCATAGGTTTGCCGTGGCAGAGATCCCAGGCTTCTAATCTCAAGTGTGGATGTCAAGCTGGTTGCAGTTTTTCTTGTTATCAAGTGGCACTTCATGTGTTTGGACACTGTACATAGATGGCTTTAGAGCTGCTTCCTCACTATAATGCTACAAGGTGACAGCTGAGTGGACAAACACAATTGGCTTAGCTCTTACTGAGTGCTCAGTTGGAGTTATAAAAAAGATTATGATCAAGGAAGAGCGCACTTGGATTTACTGTATCGGACAAGAGACAAGACAAGCGTTCAAGTACTCGTACAGAAAGAACTAAAGCCTCAGTCTGCTACATGCAATTATTCCATTGAGCGTTTGAAACAAGGAATACCAAGCAAGATGGTGCTCTGACTCGTATAGGGTTTCACCTAGTGCATGCTTATTTTAAAGATTAAATTAAGTTTTTAGATCAAATTTTGATTTGACTGTTTACATTTACCAACCAGACTTTTTTAAAAATGAGAAGAGCTTGTACCTGGAAAAAAAAAAAAGACTGAGAGAAGTTGAGTAAGTGCTGAAAAGTTTCACCTGTGAATCACTGAATGAAAGTGTATGTAAAGGGTTACATTCAGTTGTTGTGAAAGGGCTGAAGGGGTCAAGATTCATTTTAGGTGTAATTTATTTGAAGTGTAGAGTTAAGTGAAATTTCTGAATGAAGTTGAAGTGTGTCTAATACTGTAAGCGCTGAAGGAAGTTGAAATGAAGGTGTTAAAAGGAGTGACAGTTGTACTACTGAAGAGAGTTGAAGGGTTCGATTAAACACAAGTTAAACTATTAGTTAAAGTGAACGTGCTGAAGAGAGTAAAGATTCAGTTGGTCAGGCACTGAGAGGAGAGGAAATGGTAATTCTTCTAATGCTTGTCCTCTGGTTTGGCAGATGAATTTCACAAAGGCTAAATGAACGAACACGTTCAGTACCGACAGCGTTACAGGCGGAAATTATCAGATGAAAAATTCTTGTTCAGGTTTCTAAGATGTGCAACCTTAAATTGGAACAAACTATTAAGGCGTTGAATGTTTTAATTAGCCTCACTCTTTTTGTGAGAGATTCATATCCATTACTCGGCAGTGTTTGAAAGACTTAGTCGGACTTACATTTTCATAAAAGTTACAAAGCTACATGTTTCTTTAATGAGCGATCTGCAGGGAGTTTCCAATTCAAATATTTGACAGTTGCTATTGCACCACCATCAGCAGCTGTGTAGAAATGTTGGGCATTTGAGTTCATGGACAGCTTGTGAAGAGGACAGGAAGAGGAAGGAAAAGAGACAACAGAAGTAATGGGCTACCGGCCCTCGGGCCTCGGCTCACTATGTGGCACATTGACTGCGTTTTGGAATGAGGCCAACTCTGGAGTCGGGCACAGGCAGCGTTCGCGTTATTTCAAATAGACTAAATGTGTGCCGTCTGATGTCTCGTTGAAAGCCCTCCCCGTCGGTTTCACTGAGAAATGTTACTAATGGTGACAAGCCATTTTTCAAATCGCCTCTCTGGGGTTTAAATTGTCCTCACTTAGAGTTTCACTCAGCGTCCTGATGTAGTTTGGCCCTTGCAGGTACAGCAGACTACAAACACATGCACACACCCTGAGCTCCTCCGTCTCGTAAATCCACCCGGATTAATGCGATCAAAGGGAGAAAGATTCACATCAAGTTAATAAACCCACCAGTCGTCTACAAAATAAGAGCTGTGTTTCTCTCCTGCCCTCAAATACCCAGTCCCATATGAGGGGATTTCAGTTGTTGTTTGCTATTGAACTTTGACCATCTACAGGAGGCTGAGGAGATAACGGAGGCTTTGCAGCTGTGATGCAAAACTTGCACTAATGAGAGTGAACCGGATCCCCGGGAGAACTGGCTGGTAGTTGATAATGCAGAACCAGTCTAGAAAAAGAGAGATGCAACCAGTACTGTAGCTGCAGAGAGACTGTTGCAATGTGTGCGTAAAAAATCCGAAACATTATGACTCAACGAGGGAGCTGTGTTTCCGGATGTTGAGGCTTTTATGATTGTAGAGACATGTTTGCCATCACACAGTCCACTGCTATGTCTAGGGGTGTCTCAGAGCACCGGTTCCCAGCCCTTTTGACTTGTCACCTGTTAAAACAAAGCATTGTCTTCATGCCTTATGCTGCATTCACGAGCGAATCAGGCGTTCGGTCGATGCTGCACATTCTCACCACGATGGGTCAAATACCACAGCTTGGTCAGAGCTCCCAAGCTTCAAACTACGACGCTCAAGGTTCCCCTTTAGCTTCAGTTTTTGTGTCAGAGACGGTGTTTCCGCTCTTCACGTGCAGCGTGTCTTTTCTAAATAAAATTTTGTGTTCATAAGAAGTTAGGTTGAGGCAACAAAACCACTTTGTTTTCGGAAAAGAGCGTGGTTGACATTAACTTCAGTAACTAGCGACTCATGTCACTCAACGTAAACTCTTAGTTTTGTACAGGACACAAACAGCGGTCTCCTGGATGAAAGTCCTGTGTTTGTTTTGCCCACCTCTGCTGGACTGTCTTGCTCTTTTTGCTCTACAGTATTTGATGCGTTGTGGGTGAGAACAGGCGACAGCACAATGATTAAGAGCTCCTGTTCCCTTGTTGCTGGGTCGCCAGTTCCATGATTTGCCACCACAGCGTGACGCCGGGTTACGTTTCACCAAAAGTTGCTTCTGTTTCAACCTTTCCCAGAAAGGGTGGAGCGATTTTAGATTTTGGAAGCAAAGGTCTCAGAAACAGCTTGAGCGAATGTCTTCGATTTTGGTGGTCAAAGTTCACTCAAAACACCTCTAACTTAAGAATTCATATGCTAATTATGACATTTTCCCACAAATGTCTGAGAGGATAAATTGATGAAGTGATGACATTTCAAGACAGACATGGGTGATAACTGCAACATGACTGGTTGGCAGAGGCAATCAACCGTGTGGCGTTGAATCTAGTTTTGTGTTGCTAGTGGAGCTGTAGAATATTGCTTTTGTTCTTTCATTAAATAATGTCTTTATCTTCTTTTGTCGAACCTTGTCCTGCAGTGCTGGTGCTGCTGTTTGTGATGTGGATGAAGAGGAGGGACAAGGAGCGTCAGGCCAAGCAGCTCCTCATCGACCCAGAGGACGACGTGCGAGACAACATCCTGAAATATGACGAGGAGGGGGGAGGAGAGGAGGACCAGGTACACACACACACACACACAGTACTAAAAAATAAAAACAACATCACCCAATTTAGCTTAGTTTTCTCTCTCTATTTTGTGTTATGTCTGTTTGACTGAGCTGACTATAATTTGGTGCTACATTTCCTGTGATTGGTGGTTTTCATTCTAGGTTTACATTAGTGCCATTGGTGGTTGCGACAGAAATCACCTCCAATCTGCTCTTGCGTTCATCACTCCCACACAGTCCCACTCAAACACACATATTCTCATAAAGGAAGCATACAGTAAAATACACATGACGTTGCCACACAGACACACACTCTGCTTCTCTACAGTTTTCAATCATCTGTCCTCTGGCTAAGATTAAGTGTACTACAAAAGAGGAGCTAAACAGGATTAATTGCTTTCTGTTGGAGAACAATTTCCTGTGTCCCTCCACACAACTCCTCTGCTGGTGCCAAGCACATAAGCTGCTCCACACTTCTGCAGGAAAAAATGATTAACCCTTATTTACCCAGCCGACTAGAATGACAGCATGTTTTACTTTCTACTGCAGCATCTTGTTGCAGTGGCTGTAAAAGAAAGGGAGTTGCACTGTATATGTGCAACCAAACACAGACTTACAGTGCTGTACAGGTAGGGGAATCAGATGCTGTAATGCACTGCGCTATTTCACTGCAAACAAATTGTTTGTACCGGATCTGCACTGGTACGTACTGCTTCCAGGAAATAGCCACAGCCAGTCAAGAGTCCAACAAGGACAAATGCTTGCACCTTCCGCTAGTTGCAACTATTGCAACAAAATGTACGGATCATGGTCCACAGAAGGTGGATCCCAATTGTTTGATCCCCTGACTTTTCATCTAGCGTCCCCAGTAGGTCATAGTTTTTACTATGCCCCCGCACCAGTGACAGCCGTGACAGGAGGCTTTATGCTTTTGGGTTGTCCGACCCTTTCTTGTGAATGCAATATCTTTGAAACGCCTTTAAATTTTTACAAATTTTGCACACATATCCACTTTGATTAAGGGTTGAACTGATTCTGGTCTGGTTGGCAGAGGCATCATGCAACCACAAGGTGGTAATTCTAGTTAACCCAGTGAAATATCTCAAGAGGGATTGGGGCAAACATTTAGTTCAAGAATTCATGGTACCTGGAAAAAAAATACTTCAGATTTTTTCCAGAGCTATCATAACATTGAAATTTCCCTCAGACGTACACATAGACTGTAAAGACGAAGTGGAAATAGTCACCGTGACGTCACTGATTGCTTTGTGAACTGCGGTTTTGAAGTCTTGAATTTAGGATTTAATTAAGCCGTCGCCATTTTGGTTTTTTGGAACCAGAAGGGATAGAGGATGAAGCTCAGTACAACTGAACGTGAATAAGACTTTCTTTGGCTAACTTTCACAAACTGAAAATGCGCTGCAAAAAGGGTTAAAGTTCTAAGACGAAAACACAGACAACTCCCAGATCGGACATGGCCGTGGTAGAGACCTGTTGATCACAAGGTAGCCCCGCCTTAAAGCACACTCTGCTTTATGGTCTATTTGACTCTAAATGGACCATAACTTACTAAATGAACATCATCCTGTTTTAAAGAAGACTTGAATTATCAATCTATACACGTGACATCTATTGCACTTCTGTCCATCCTGGGAGAGGGATCCCTCTTCTGTTGCTCTTTCTATGGTTTCTTTTTTTTCTCCCTGTTAAAGTTTATTTGAGGGAGTTTTTCTTCCGATGTGAGGGTCCCGAGACAGAGGATTGTCCATGTGTACAGATTGCTAAGCCCCCTGAGGAAAATTTGTGATTTTGGGCTATACAAAATAAATTGAATTGAATAAACTCATGTTTACAATGTTTACTGAGGTAATAAATCAAGAGAGAAGAGTCATTTTCTCATAGACTTCTATACAACCAGAGGAGTCGCCCCCTGATGGACATTAGAGAGAATGCAAGTTTAAGGCACTACTATAGTTTAAAATAAGTTGCTGCCTGAATGAACACTGTGCATAGTACTTATGAGCAAACATACTAAACAAGGATAGCGAACATGGTAAGCATGTACCTGCCTAGCATCAGCATTTAGCATTGTGAGCATGTTAGCATGCTGATGTTAGCATTCAGTTCAAAACCATGTTGTGTCTTATTACAGCCTCTCAGAGCTGCTAGCATGCCTGTGCATGTCTTGTTTTACTTCATATGTCTCAGACAGAATCACAATCAGATATTTTGAATTCTCTGAGATCTACTTTAATATATATTTATTAAATATTAAACCCCAACGTGACAGTCTGTGGCACACAGTGTTGGTAGTGCTAGTGATGGAGCTTGGTGATTTAGTGTGGTGTTAGAAGGGTTTGCAATCACTTTACGACAAGCAAAACTTGAAACACAGTAGGAACCCTCTAATTTTTCATGCAGGAGCAGACTCAATCTGGAATTTATAAACCAATTGGAACCCCAAAGGGCCTCAAAAATGAATAAGAACATTTTAAACACTCTACTGCAGTGCTTGTTCAGCTGACTTGCTTGGCCTCCGGTGTTGCTGCTTGCAGCTTTCTCAAGAACCACTCATCCGAAGAACTTCACACACTCGACACTGCTCTTCCTTTGGTCCTCAGCAAATAAACCCGCCAAGTGTGTAGTCGATCGGATGAAGGGTCGCAGAGAAACTCGAAGGACATACCCGCATACAAACCTACATAAATACATCGAGGCAGAGACTCCTTCCACTGTAGTTATGACTTCACTTATCACATTGTTTTTCATTCGGAAATAATGTTTGGATGAACCTACCTTAAATTCTTTCATTTGTTTTGAGCAATGAAGATTTTACCAAACATGATCAAATTTATATTGGCATTGTTAACCAAATGTAAGTTAATGGCAAAAATCAAAGACAGCCTATTGAAGCTGGACTTTGTGGTTGTGTTGTTTGACTTTGAGTGATTCAGTACATGGAGGAAACCAACATTCCTGATGTCTCTGCACTACAAACAATAAACACAGAGTTACTGCAAGAAAAATCTTCTTCATTTATTCCTGCTACAGTAACATGTTGCACTGGCCTTGGATAGTGTTGTTGTTTTTTTCTGTTTGATTAGATTACCATGTTGTTTTTTTCTTGTACCGACAGCTTGTGTCTTTATTTGTCTTATTCAAGCATTGGATACAAGGCACACTCAGTTCTCAGGAACACACACACACTTTAAGCCTGACACACACACACACACACACACACACACACACACTTCCCTTCATTGATAGCAGTTGTTCCCTCGCTTCTAATCCATACAGTATCTATAACCTAGAAATAATACTTCTATAACTTTTAAGGGGAACACCACCTACATTAAGAATGGTTTCTGGTTTTAAGAAAAACCAGAAACCAGTGAAGTAAGTCTGATGTTGTCATCTGGTCCATAGACAAAGAATGGGAGACTGATTTTGTGGACAAACAGAATGCTTGTTTTCCAGTTGTGTGTTATCATGTAGTTTTAATAGTTTGCTGGTTTTTACCGGTGGATTGTAACAGCAGTCACATTGTAAGAAATTGGTCCTATATTTCCGACATAAGCTGACTTTAATCATCCAAGCTCTAAATTGGCTGTTTTGGATTGATGGCCAAACATTGCATCACAGTTCAAGTGGAACAGCTCAAAACCTTGCAGCGTTCAGGGTCCTTAAATTGGGTGGCCTTCTGTGGCCATGGAGCAAAAACTCACAAAAGACTCAGCTCTCACCCTTTGTTAGCTAATTAGGATTCTAGCTTCAAAAATCAATATTTCTGGCTTCTAATAGTCCAGTTATCTGCCTGTGCCCCCGACTAACTTATATTCACATATAAGGACCCAAAGTAGAAGTAGAAGTACAGTATAAGGTACTGGATGGCAGTCGTAGTGAATTGGACCTCAATACGTAGGCGGTCGCTGCTGCAGCTGCAGACATTTAAAGATTAAAAAGATGTCCAGTGGTGTGATGTGGAGGAGTTGATATGGTTAAACCTGTGATATATGGGAGAGGTAGTCAGTGCTGCTTATCCACAGATAACACATATTACAAAGTAAACACAGCCTTAACTGCAAAGGTATGAGCTATTCTGTATGTTAAAGAGAACTCAGGAGACATCCTGAATCTGAAAACTGAAGCCTTGAACTTGCACAGTATGTTTTTACCTCATAAAAGTTCATTGTATCGTTTTGGTCGCCTAAAAATGTCTTATTCGGCATTTGTTTGTACTGACTTTGTATTTGTACTAGTAGGCTTCAAAGTTTTCACTTACTGTGGTTTCTCGGTTTTATTTCTGATGAAAAGTTTAGAAACGCCACAGCGTACTTTTTGCATCATGTCCTGCCTCCTGCACCCATCGCCTAAACCAAACGGAGTATTCCCGGTCGGGGAGAACGCGTCTGACACAGACAATCTCCTGTTGTGTGCTACAGTTGTGAAAGGGCAACAGAGTTCATAGAAAAACAACGTTTTTTATTTTCTTCATTGCCATAAAACCAGCTTGCAGAAATTAGAGGTTGAGTTCGGTGATCCATCACAGCAAACACTATGTCTGCTTTTATTGTTATAAATGTTACTTTAAAGTTATATGGTAATGCAGTGCAGGGGTATCATTAGTCTGCATATACAACTGTGTTACCATGAACATTTAACAATGAAATAATTGAATGAAATAAATGGCTACTAATGACCTCCTGGAAGAAAAACTTAGCAATAATGTAAAACAGACAGTTTGCAGGAAATAGGCCCAACATGCATAAATCCTCGTATAGTTCTTCAAATAAGAGTCCTTCAAAATGTCCTTCCTGGAAGGACATTCTCTCTGGCCTGTGTAAGTATAGAAATACAAAAAGAAGAACACGGCACTTCTTTCCTCCCTGCCTTCCTTATTGAAGGGTTCTCAGCCTCTCTTCAGTGAAAAGTCTTCTGTTGGTTGGCCATTATTGTGAACAAAGCCCAAGGTCAGTCCACAGCATGCTGTTATTGTCCTGAAAAGGCCACTTTAGTCGATTTCCCTGGAGACCAGAGAGCACGAATTGGTCTCTGGATGGCTGCTGCGATGACTCAGACTACCACCATTCAACATGAAGAGATCAGAGGCCGGGACACACACTTCCCCTCCGCCCACTGACTGCGCTGAAGTTATATGTGAGAAGGTGAGAGAGGGACTGTGTCTCTCTAAGTGGATGCTAATAAGATAGCATTAGAATCCTCCCTTAGGATGGACGATGTAGGAGAAATGGTAGACGTTGCATCAGAGGAGCTTGTGGTGCATGTTTGAGTCATCGATATTCTCTCTACATTAGTACAGCTGGAACATAAAGGTAGTGATAGTTGTGAGTCAGACGTTTGGTATTTTTACAGACAGACGCATGCAATGCACCTGGCATTAGGAAGTATACATTATTGAGCATTTACAGGTGGGTTTGTTTGGGTTTGGTAGTAAAGTTCAAACCAACAACTTGTTTTTCTCATTTATCTTGAAGTGTGAATTTTACAGCCGCCCAAATATTCTGCCAAGGACAGATTGTCTCTTTTTAAGTAGAAGTGTTTGAAGTCAAGCATGTTTCAGGACAGTCCCAAGGTCTTTGCATGAATAATAATAACGGGTTGCCACGGATCCTTAAAAAGCGTTAATGTTTTAACTCAATCTTTCAAAAGTATTAAAAAGGATATGATATGGCAAGTAGGATTTTATTCATCTTTTTTTTTTCTGACATTGCATTGTAAAATGTCAAAAATAATCGGTCATCTATTATTATTTTTTAAAAACAGTTACCAATTGCCTCTAACATTAACATCACACAGATCCGGATAGTGTAACCTACAATACTCAGAGCAGAGAATCCACTGTCTGCTAGCTAGCTGGCGTTTGCTCATATCTGCGGTTATTATGTGGGCAATAAACCAGGCAAAACTAGACCATCCGAATGCCGAATACACTTCAAGGTAACGTCTAAAGTAATATACTGCTTCACACTGTAAACAAGACGAGCTGCCTTCGGACGGCCGAGTAGAACAAGGATGCTCAAATTGAGCATGTCCGTGTTCAGTAGAGGTGACGTGGTAACGGCCTTCTTCATCATTTATGAAGTGTGCATCCCGCTGATAAGAGTGTCGATATTTATCTCTTCCTCCACTAGAGGAAGATCTGGATTCAACCACGCTCCCATGCGTGGCGGGAACACATTAATAACATCTAGACTGGTCGAGAAGAGGCACCTTCGTGCATTTGCGAGATTTACGTCGACCCCACTTGATCCGTCAGTGTGAGGTCAGACAGAAGACACAAACAAACCTCTCCAGAGTTCATTTGGAACCAGACAGAGGCCGCCTCCTCTCAGGGGTCTCGATGCGGTTGTTTGATTCTGCACCTGAGTGCGCTTACTGTGTTTAACACCCTTAAACAAATCGCACCAAGGGGGGTGTTCATTGTTTATTGTAATGTCACCAAGTTAAATTCCTTGTATGTGTAACTTACT
Source organism: Cebidichthys violaceus (assembly GCF_023349555.1). Classification (NCBI taxonomy): domain Eukaryota; kingdom Metazoa; phylum Chordata; class Actinopteri; order Perciformes; family Stichaeidae; genus Cebidichthys; species Cebidichthys violaceus. The sequence continues at coordinate 12,642,045 of NW_027176296.1, forward strand.
TGGTAATAAACGGTTCTGATTCTGAAATGAACCAGAGTCCTATATAACTGGACTAAAAAGAGTTGGTGTGAAACACGCTTAATCTTGCTAGTATACTTCAGTATTAGCCAAAAATCATTTATTTCCACACTCATGACTACTGATGCTTTTCAGTTCCGTTTTCACTGGAAATCTGACTGACAAACAACACCAACAGGAAGGTTGAGCACTCCAGAAAAACATGGAGTCTCAGACCTGGCAGTCCTGGTGGTGATGTGGTTGAGGATAATATTGGGGTGGCTGTAGCTCAGTAGGTAGAGCGGGTCGTCCTTAGGGTGGCGGTTCCATCCCCGCTTCCTACCGCCTGCATGACGACTGTCAAGGTTAAAGTACCTGTATGTATATGACGATTGCAATTAAGTTTAAGTTTGATGTTGTGGGTTTGTAGTCAATGGACTGTTTTCACAATCGATTGAGGGTCTAAAGGATGGAGAGCGAGCTGTTCAGATTGTAAGGCCTGGTTGATGTGGAATTTCTGTGAGAACAATGGAATCTGTGCTTGGATTTTAGCAGTCTGGAGTCTTTTTGTTGGTACATGGGTACATGAGGTTTTTGGAACTGTGTTCAATGGAAAAAGTCTGTGGTGCAGCATTTTTCCGGGAGTGTTGCTTCAGACACCCAGTTTGTAGTACTGCAGGCATATAAATATTACAGCACTTTCATCGGTAAGCCGTGGGCTCCGTCGCCATTGTGTTGCCTCATTCAGCGGTAGACGAAGAATCTTCAAAATTGCCACTTTAAGTTTAATCTCAGTGATTTGTTTTGTTATGATTGTCTAGTTTAATTTGTACGCTTATTTGTGTGTGTGTGTGTGTGTGTGTGTGTGTGTGTGTGTGTGTGTGTGTGTGTGTGTGTGTGTGTGTGTTACACAGGTACTTTAAAACATTTATTTATTTTCATTTAAATTTGTAATTGGTAAAGTTTATTTGGAAACTGGAGGAGACCTGTGATTAGACCTTTAGTCTTCTAGCCTCCCGAGCATATTCTGTTATTATTTATATTGTTTTGTGAAATGTCCTTTTTTTTATATGCAATTAAATAAATCAAATCAAACCAAACCAATCTTGAGTTGAATTAGTGATTTTGGGCGACATGTGAATGTGTTGTTTTGTGTGTTTAGGACTACGACCTGAGTCAGCTGCAGCAGCCTGACGCCCTGGAGCCAGAGTGCGTCAAGGTGGGGATCAGACGTATGGATGAGAGGCCTCTCCATCATGACCACCAGTACCCAATCCGCTCTGCCGCCCCCCACCCAGGAGACATCGGAGACTTCATCCACGAGGTACGGCAACACACATCTTTGTGGAAAATGTCAGTGCTGTGCCATCCTCGCTTACTGAGATTCAATCTGTTCACCCGGATTAAATTCTGGCGGTCGGGCACACAAACTTCTCAGTGTGCAGGAAGTGTCGAATCACGACTTGAGTGAAATCCAAACTGTCTGTTTCGACAGCAGTAAGCAAACACTGTGTCCAGAAAAGCGCTGAATTTGCCAGCCTCAGATCTTTTGCTTCTCTCATCCCGCTTCGTTGGTATGAAGCATCAAAGACCGGCCGGGGATGTGTGCTGTTTACCTCATCACCTTACAGGATTTAGGGATAGTGGAGTTCAAAGAGTTTATTTCAAACAGTCACTCCTTGTATTTGGAGCCGCCAAGTATAGGAACTAACGCACTGTAACATTCAACTAGATTACTGCTAATTAAAAGAGAACGCAATGGCTGTATCCAAACAACAAAGCAGATTTAAAATACACTGAGGTCTGGGTTCAGTTGCTCCCCTGGTATGTAGGAATACATAAGTATCAGTGATATAAGTGTGCACACTAACACTAGTTAGTTTAACAAACAATGAGGCGGGGAGAGGCAGAGAAACACAGAGTCCAGTGTAATTCTTAATTAGCTTGGCTAACGGTCAGGATTAGCTGCCTCAGACCTGGCCGAAGCCTGGCTACCCTAATTGGAGGTTAATCCATTAAATTCAGTTAATCCCACAGACTGTCTGCAGGCCGTCCAGGGCCCCTTAAAAGGAGCATTCTGGTCATTGTGTTCTATTTTATTACTCTGTATATATATATATATATATATATATATATATATATACACACACACACACACACACACACATGCAATAGCAAACAGGCAACAAGTACAGCAGTGTTTCTCCTATAATTGTACAGGCCTGGCAGGCTGCCAACGGGGAACCCTCGCCAGGCCGTGAAAACATATTTTTTTTATGCCAGATATCATGCAGGATTCATGCAGTTAACACACCAGTCATAATTTAGTTTTAATGAAAACTCAACCGCTGGTACATTTGCTCCTGGTGTTCTTCACCACTGTTTTGGAAGAAGGAAATAATTGGAGTAACAGGTGTTTTCTTTTTGAATAAGTGCTGTGCGGTGGATCTAATTTATGCTCACGTGAAGCGTGGTTCATGTGGATTTCCAAAAGTGAATATCTGTGATTATTTAGAGAAAGTTTAAAATGTTAAGTTTGAGAACGGACTTTGGTGTGCTCTAACAGACGAGAATGAATCAATGAGAAAGCTTCTATGGATCTTTTGAAAACTGTCGGGCAGCAGAACAAGTTCCAAACAGAACAGTGAGATGTTAGGACTTGATGAAATCGATTAGATGAACCCGTAAGCAAACAGCACCACATGGCTTCTGCCTTTGCTCCTGAAAGACAAGTAGCATAAGTCACACGGTCTCTTAACGGGACAGTTAAATGTGGGTCATGGGTCTCGGGAGGACGGTGAAAGTGTTCAGTCATGTCAGCACTTTGGTTGCTGGTACTCAGATATTATGAGCAGCTTAAACCGGATACATCAACCTTTTATCAAATACTGTTGAGTAATATTTGCCCACAGACATCTGAGAGCAAAGAAGGTTCTGAACAGAATATTGAGCGTTGGTCAGACAGGAGCATTCAGGCCTCGTGCTGCGTTCCAGAAAACTCTGAACAATCTCTTAAAGTTATCTTCTCCGCGCAAAATAATTATCTGGTAAAATGTTATAAAATGCCAGAAAACACTTGGAAGTTAGAATTTTTAACTGGGAAAATTACGACCTCCGAGTCAACTGGGACGTCTGAAGGCGACGACGTCCTGAGGCGAGGACAGAAGCCGTCCACATGGCGACCTCCCCACTGGATCCCCTCCGTTTGTTTTTGTAGGTTTGACGCAGTGAATTGAAGAAATCACGATATCTGAACGCTATCCCTCCTCAAATTCCATTGAATCTCATAATGTTACACTCAATTGTACACATAAAAGGTGACAGATGCAGTAATATATATATATATATATATATATATATATATTTCACTCCTATACCTCCACACACCTGTCTAATAAATGTGTAGTGTGGGTGTCTGTTTAGGAAAATTGATGTAGAAAACTGACTACACTGACATACTGATGTATAAAAGTGCAGTAACGCCTCCATACATGGGTCCAGCCCCAGTGAGAAAACTGTATTTGAATGCCTTTGAGTACCTTTAAACCTTCTGCAAAGCGCTCCACTCCCTCAGACGGATTAACATGACTCTCAGAGTTAATCACATAGACGTCTGAACTCTTCCTTTAACAGGGCTGATAACCGTCATTGCATCTCCAGGCAGTGGGGGTCACCCGGGCTGCGCAGTTTCATCACCGGGGTCGACGCAGCCCCGACGCGCGTCGCTCTCTGCGTGGATGAAGTCTCCAATGTCGGGGCATGCTCCCGTATTGTTTGTGTGCCGCGTCTTTTTCAGTCGGGCTGCCATAAAGACATCTGCCGAGCGGAGCTCTGAATAATGAGCGGGAGCTGTCAGACAAGGCGAGCCGATCTGGACGGCTTAATCCGACAGACATGGCAAGCTGATGCCTCTCCCTCTCAGCTTTAATTCCCTCCTCCCATTGAGCTCCAGAGCGACGGGAGTGTCTTCAGTCAGACGACAAGAGGTGGCCCACAAAACATTTCTGCTGCTTGTCAGATTGAACATTCTAAAAAAACAAACAAAAAACAAACATTTATCTGGACTTCTAGTTAAGGCAACATGTTTTTATTCTGCCAGTTAACTAAAAATTATGCATGTCTAAAACGTGTTTTGGCTTTAAGTCCGAGCTACGCCTGGTAATCTGCTGAATCTCCTCCTGGAGATAGAGGCAGCATCTGTCCAACCTGACCCAAATCCTCCTCTCTTCCACGCTCCTCCATAATCCCTCCTTGTCCATCTCAAACCCTCCACACAGAGAAATAAGCACAACCGTTCTACTTAACAAGAGGGATCTTGCTCACCCTTATTCTGATCTCTCTAGGGCTGAGGTAGGGGAGAGGGTAGCGTAAAGGTCAGACAGGCTGGCTTGTGATCGAAAGGTTGACATTTTGAATTGTTGGGGAGGTGAACTCTGCTCCTTTTCATATGGTCTGAATGGGTCAACAAGGGTCATTGACCGGGGTTTAAAATGGATCTTAACACTGCTCAAAACCTGAACACAGGTTTCTATAATACCCTTTGCTTTACGATACAGTAACTATTAAAAATGTATAGGATTACTAAAATCCTGCTCTAGATATCGTCGTAGTTTTACAGCTCTCAGCCATGAATTCTGCTTTTCTCAGCATCACAGATACTCTGGAGTGTTGGTTCTTGCACCGTCATGTGGAAACGCTCCGGTGTCAAACAGGGCAGTGTCCATTTTTAATGAGCCGGAAGGCGACAGGTCTGCTTCACCAATATTTCCCACAATGCCCTCTGGTTTAGGGGTGCTGAGCGTTGTACTCTGAGGATTAACGTGCGGTATGACTGTGCATGCTCTTTTATCCCACTTCAAACGCAGGCTTTGTGTGCGTAGGTTTTTATCAGTCTCCCCCCTCCTCAGCAGCCGGTAAGGGGCCGTCGAGCAGCAAATGGAGCCCCCAGATGATCCGCAGGGGGATGTGTGGTCACCAACAGTAGACTGACTGGCTCGACAATGACGATTGCCCGCTTTCCCAGGGACAGTAAAATGCCTCATTGGGCTTGTAAATCTAGCAACTCACTTGCCCAAACAGGAAAGTGGTACAAAAAAAGACTTTCCAGGGCTACTTCTAGCTAAGGAGTGAGCCATCTCTCTTCCCTCTCATCTCTGTTGGGCGGCTGGTAATGACAAAGTATATGAGCTGAAATGCATGCGAGCATTTCACTTAGGAAGTTCAATTGTACACATAAAAGGTGACAGATGTAGTAGTATATATATTTTACTCCTATACCTCCACACACCTGTCTAATAAATGTATAGTGTGGGTGTCTGTTTAGGAAAATGTATGTAGAAAACTGACTACACTGACATACTGATGTATAAAAGTGAATTGAAGAAATCACGATATCAGAAGGCTATCCCTCCTCAAATTCCATTGAATCTCATAATGTTACACTCAATTGTACATATAAAAGGTGACAGATGTAGTAATATATATATATATATATATATATATATATATATATATATATATATATATATATATATATATATATATATATATATATTTCACTCCTATACCTCCACACACCTGTCTAATAAATGTATAGTGTGGGTGTCTGTTTTGGAAAATTGATGTAGAAAACTGACTACACTGACATACTGATGTATAAAAGTGCAGTAACGCCTCCATACATGGGTCCAGCCCCAGTGAGAAAACTGTATTTGAATGCCTTTGAGTACCTTTAAACCTTCTGCAAAGCGCTCCACTCCCTCAGACGGATTAACATGACTCTCAGAGTTAATCACATAGACGTCTGAACTCTTCCTTTAACAGGGCTGATAACCGTCATTGCATCTCCAGGCAGTGGGGGTCACCGTTGTCGACGCAGCTCCCATATTGTTTGTGTGCCGCGTCTTTTTTTGGTCGGGCTGCCATAAAGACATCTGCTGAGTGGAGCTCTGAGGCATAAGAGGATGTGGGCAAAACTCAATTTTCATTTTCTTAAATAATGATTAAACATGACAATTACCTGCTTGATAACTGCTGCTGATGATAAATAATAATAAAACTCAACATCCGGCAAGTAGACTTCCTCGGGCAAACAAAAAAGGCATCTCGTAGTGAAGATTCTCTCATCAATTTTCCGCCTTATTTTCCAAACTTCTCTTTGCTCACCTTCCTGTCTCCTCCCTCCATTTCTCTCTGCAGGGGCTGAAGGCAGCGGACAACGACCCCACCGCTCCCCCCTACGACTCCCTGCTGGTGTTCGACTACGAGGGCAGCGGCTCCGACGCCGGCTCCCTCAGCTCCCTGCACTCCTCCTCGAGCTGCGGCGACCAGGACTACGACTACCTCGGCGACTGGGGGCCGCGCTTCCGCAAGCTGGCCGACCTGTACGGCGGAGGGGATGACTAGCGCCCCACCCCCGCAACCCCTTCGACACCCCCACCTGCAACAACCACCCTCCCCCGCCCCACCGTTTTGCTGCTCCAGGGCTCAGGTGGGGCGGGTGGGGTTGAGGAAAACGAGGATTACGGGGGGTAAACGCACGGGGGTATTGGATCGGCACTTCTGCATCACCACGGTTCAGCTTGTAAAGAGACCTGCTGCCCACTTGACGACGGTTCGATGATACTAGGGACCATTCGGACTCCTGGCCTAGCAATTCAGGCTAATGGACATCACTGAGCGTTAGCCCCTGTGCTAACACGCGTGAGCAGTGCGCTCAGAGGGGACTGGTTGTCCCCACGGCGGCTAAGAGCTACAACAGCCATGCTACAGACGCTCATTTACACTTGAATCTCACAGTACAGGAGCACTGGGGTCAAATGTGCCTTTTTGTACATTCTTTTGATTGTGTTCAGTCTTGATTCTATGCGTTGCTTTAAAAGCTCCCGGTGTTTTTGCGACGGCCACTGAAGGAGCACTTCGCCATGATAATGAGCGTGTGTGTGTGTGTGTGTGTGTGTGTGCGTGCGTGCGTGTGTTTGTGTTTGTGTGTGTTTGGGTTCCATCTCGTTACCTGTGTGTGTGTGTGTGTGTGTGTGTGTGTGTGTGTGTGTGTGTGTGTGTGTGTGTGTGTGTGTGTGCGCGTGTGCGTGTGCGTGAGTCATTTCCACAGAGACACACTGGATGGACACTATAAAAGGGCAAAGCGTATTATGGATGATCCTGCCAGCAAAAACATGACTTTACTTGTACGGCTCTGGGTGTTGAAGTTTTTTCTCTTTCCATCGGATTCAGGCAGAAAATGACAACCACACTCCCAGTTAAGAGGTTAGCAGAACTCCATATACATACTTAGGTTTGTCTTTTCATAAGTAACCCACTCACAATATTTAGTCTCCTCTGACCAGAAGCTTTATCATTGCTGGTGTCATTCCATATATGAGATGTTCTGTTTCCCTGTCATACATAAACGGCGGGCTCATACATAAATAGCTCTGGTACCAACGCCCGCTTCAACAAAGCCTGCTAAAATCTGAAGTTTTCATTTCCTCCACACTGAAAAGTCTGATCCTTCAATCACGTCAGGGCTCAGATTGAACTGCTGTGAAGAATGGTTGCCTCCCCTGGCTTTCAGCGCTCTTAGATAATCGAGGACATTTAACGCCACAACGCATTTAAATAACATTCTCTCTGAATGGATTTTTTTTTTTTTTTACAAGCAAGAAATGTTTTTTCCCAGTGTAAATATTGTGGTGATGTCCTTGCTGCGCTTTCATGAATGGGGAGTTGGAATGGAATGTAGTTTAGCTTATTTCCAGGACGACAAAACATGGGGTAGCGAAGTAGCGAGAGACATGGTGATGAAATATAATTTCCATTCATGTGTTTGTGCAGATGAAAGGAAGCGGAAAACAAAAAACACCAACAAAGAATCAAGGCCACAAGCGAAGAAAAACATTTGTTTGCACAGCGACAGTCGGATCAATAAACTGACAGCCACATTGAAATTCCCGTCATGAACAAAATGATAGAGGAAGTTATTTTGCCAATTTCCGACCACATTTTCATGACTTTTTACATGGATATTCATGGTCCCTGGAGGATAAAATCAAAGATGAAAAGTTCCACTTGTAAAAGGTATGGAACAGGAAAAACAGAATATCTACGTATACATGTGATGTACTGTAAAAACACATTTTTTGTTGCTAAATCTGTTATAGTATTCACTCTTCGGCACCTTTCATTTCAAATCGATAGTGTTTTTGAGAATAGATGCAGAATCACTAAACATATCGCGATAGTCAAGTGTATCGACATTTTCTTACACCCCTACATAGTACCATACTGGCCCTTTTTTCAACACCGTTTTTTGGAAAGACTCTTTGAAAACAAGACACACTTCCCTGTTGGGAAAGTTTACCCAAATTAACATCAGTTCAAGATGTACTGTGAGCTTGTTTGAATATGTGTTCATGTGCAGCTAATTCTTCACATCCAGAGAATTCACATTAAGGCCACAAACAACCCATAATGCAACCCTTTCTTGGTGTACATGGCTCCCCTGGTACTTTCATTCAATGAGAACATCTGCTGAATTGAATATGTATTATTTCATATTATATATCCGGATAAAAAAATACCATCATAAAATTCGGGCCAATACGTTACTTGTTGTTCTCACAAAGTCACGATATTGAGTTACCCGCACCTTCAAAATAAATGGATGAAAAGTTTTTGGGTACCTTCGTGCTCTTTTAAAAACCCCAGCAGCACATTGAGGGGCAGTGTTACATCGTGGTACGGCTGTAGGGACTGTGTTTTCCCTGCAGAGTTCCAGCCTTTGACAGTGTTGTGGTTGGTTTCTCTTCGTGGGAAGCAGATGTTGGTCAAACCCAGAGCTGTACGAAAGAGCTGCTTATTTTTGCCAGTTTGGTGTTCCAAAAGCTAGTGAGAAGACATGTACAGTAATGCTAGACTTTAGATAGATACCTTCTGTTTTTTGTTTTCGCTTTTATCACAATGTAACTTATGCAGCCGATTGCTAACAAAGAGAGACACCGGTCCTTGTTTTGTAGCAACGATTCTTCTTGATACTCTGCTGTGGTGGATTAAATACAAAAAAAAAGGCAACGTTTCTTTTGTCTGCTGATGATTTGCCTTAGTGTTCTCTGGTACTCTCCAACTGGCTACTCACTGTAAACTGAAATATGTACAGATTGTATTTTTCTCTCTTGTTGTTCTTTTGGCTGTGGTCTCTGAAAAATGACATGCTAATATCCTGAATCCTTGTATATGTGTAATTTGGATTACAAATTAAAATGTTTTTGCATGTTTTTATCTTTTCATTATGGGAAAACACAATTTTTCGGATCTTTTGCAAATAAGTTCAAAACCAGTCACACACACACACACACACACACACACACACACACAAACAGAAGGGAAAATCCACAAAAAGATTGTGTGACTTTTGGGGCCGCTAAATCAAATAAGACAAAGAAACAAAAACAATTTCATTTCTAAGCGCCCACAAAGGATGAAATGCACGCCGAACTGTGGTGAGGAGCAAGATGGGCTCTCGCTGCTCCTGTGCTCTTTGCAGATATTTCCATTAGGTAATATACAGATATTTAGTGTAACATTTCATACACTTTCTTGCAATGCGAAAACGGTCCAATTCACAAAAATCAGTCCCTTTTGTATGTTTCGCCCCTCCCCTGCTAAGTGTGGGTGGAGTTTTCCCGCTTGAAAATAAAAGGTTCCCGTCAAAGTCCAAATAGTATCTGTATTTCTCGCACAGGTGAGGTAGTGAGAAAGAGAGTGTGTGTGTGCGTGTGAGATTGGGATGAAATGTGGTGTGTGTGAAATGGGGTGAAACATGGTGGGAGGGAGTAAGAAATACTTTGTCTCACATTTTATTTTCAAAGATAGAAATGGTCTACACTTGACACTTCTGACCCTTTATAGCCTCCACTGTCACTGCCGGGTCAAATTGACCCGAACATCATCTCCGTAATATAAACCTGCAGGGGGGGATTGCAAATACATGATATGAACCTTTTTTTTTTTTTTTTTTTTACGTTGATTACACTAATCAAGGCAAGCATAAGAAGTTTCATACAGAAAAAGTACTTTAAAATATTTTCTCTAGATTTTCAAACTTCAAAACGGGTCAATTTGACCCGGAACACAACAGGAGGGTTAAGAACTTGCCCTGTAGTAGGCTCAATAAAGGTGCATTAATCGATTTTTGGCCACTTGGGGGCAGCGGAACATGTTGTAAAAAGTGCATCGACATATTAACACATTATTTAAAAGTAAAAAAATATAAATTGTATAAATTGTCTCTTTAGCTGCTACAGTCTCTAACTGTGTCTGTCTGCAGGTAGTGTTCAGTGAGTTTATCTGGAGACCAGGTTTAGAAGAGTTGTGAGAATAAACTAGAACACTAAATGCCAGAAGAACAAACAATCAGCTAAAAGGCTTGGAGTTGGTAAAAATTCTCTGCAGGTTCATCAATACAAGGGATTCCTTTCACGTTACACTATTCATCCAATGTTAATATGAATAGCACTTTTTTTCCTTAAAATTAATAAAATGTCTTTCACAAAGAAGCACAAGTTATTAAAGGGGTAACTCAATAATATAAGATAAGATATACTTTATTGTCCCCAAGGGGAACATTTTTGTTTGGGCAATTGTGCTTCACACAGCAGCAATCAGTTTAAAACAATCAAAAAGACATGACAGTAATACACCACAGACACGGTAGAAAACATGTCTAATGTTGCCTATACCCTGAGAGATAACAATATATATTAATACATAGGCTATATAAAACAGGAGGATCGTAAAAGCCTTAGTACATAAAACAAAATAAAACAATGCCTTCTTTCTGTGAACTACAAAGTACTGTGGACCACATGATATTGCACTTCTTAAAGTTGGGGGTTTACAAGGGACAAATTATAGAAAGAAAGGTAATAATCGAAGCAGCAGGATGCAGGAACATTTGCCTGTAAATCATCATCACCTATATCAGGTGTTTCTAGAATGGGGCATTCTGATGTGGTTTGGTAATGAGCTCCACAGAAAGGGGACAGCGACTGAAAATGCCCCTTCACACAGGTTCGGCGCTCGGTCCAAGAGACTTGCAGGAGGTTGGAATCGGCATCGGGAGGGAGGGTGCTGGTGGAGGAGGTCGGGCAGATAAAGGCAAAGCCTTGTAGGCGGTGAGTAGAATCTTGAAGTTGATCCTGTGTTTAACTTGATTCTTGTGTTTAAAGTGTTGCTGCGGCAGTAAATGACAGTGAGGGTTTGAGGCCGGCAACGTTATGGAGGTGGAAGAATGTAGTGTTGGTGATCTGGTGCATAAAAATGAACGAGAATGCAGGTAATGAAGTGTTTGACTATCAAAATTTCCATTGTGGAATGCTGGGATGTTGGGGTCGATCAGCTGCTCAGCAGCTTAACAATCTAGGGAAGTGTTCACAGGTGTGTCTAATTATGTCCTCTCAGGGAGGGGCTGGGCACTGTTGAGGCGTAAGAAGGTAGGGTAGTTTTGCAGTAAATTCTATAATATTTGGTGAGCTTTTTGGTAAGGATGGATCGAGATGTCAGCAGTCACTTCCAGACCTTGTGATAACGGTTTGTTCATTATTCTGTGTGATTTGGATGTTTTGCTCCCCTGCTCTGTTTCGCTCGGCTCCAGTGAGGCAGAGAAAGTTAAAAAGCCATTCACTGGGTTGGCAGCTTTCTGTGAGGAGGCAGCTTTGTTTTGTTTGATATTCTTTTTCTTCAGTTTTATTTAGTTTTATTAAAATTCCTTTTTGCCCTTTGTTTCAGTAAACATATTTTTAGTAAAGGCCACTTTTTTTGGCACTACTCCTGCTTATTGACCTGGTTCTTCAACATCCCTTTGCAAAGTTTTCCGGCGCCAAACCAGCTACTCTGCCCTTTGTACGGTGCAGCGGAACTACAGCAAGTTTTACCCCGAAGGTTTTGGCAGAACACCAACAGTTTCCAACTTGTGTCAAACTGTATGCCGGCATTGTTCAATCGAAATGTGTGGATACCCTTCAAAAATGTGATTTCCGAAGGCATGACATGAATGTGTCAAATAGTGGCTCAAGATGCACTCCATAATAGACAATAACTGATTAAAACTTATGGTCAAAGTGCTTGAGCCCAGCTGCAATGTGCCTCACGTGTGCATTTCAGTCAGTCTGCTCTGCCCTCCCTGTATAAACTAATACAAGCTGCAATTCAGATTTATAGGACTGCATTCTGCAACTACGTTTGCAAATTACATATTTAACTCTATGATGGAGGTCTGAAAGCATTTTAAAGCGGTCGTTATAGATTTCCTTTGGTTTTTAGAAATCTGTTTACACTGATATCAGCTAATACAAATTACATACAACATTAATTTGGTAAGAGTGAAATATTAGAAAAGGATTAGGCCTAAATAGTATTGTGTGTGTGTATATATATATATATATATATATATATATATATATATATTTTTTTTTTTTTAGAGTCCGGCCCCACAGTGTCTGCCTACAAACAATCTGGCCTTTGGACAGATTTAGTTAATGATTCCTGCGTTCTACAAAATGTGAACCTGTGGGTGTGATTTCATCAGATTTGATTGACAGTAAGCCTACAGCCCACCAACGTTACCAGATTGTGATTCAAATGTTGCTCAGCTTGTTCCATCTGAGCCCCGCCCACTCCAAACCAGTGAGAAAAGCCCAGAGACCAAAAAAAAGAGATGAAGAAATATCTATCACCCTATTGATCATAGTACAAAGCTGCGTGACGGGGGCCTTAAAGTACACTGCCAGTCATCCGTCATGTATTTCAGTGAATCATAACTCATGCTGTAAACCAGTGGTATTGATATGTTAACAGAGAATTAACTGTATTAATGCACCATTAGTGTTGGTCTCTGTGAGACTAGACTGTCTCGGTTGCCTACTAGGTCAAAGCCTGGCCTTCAGGTTCTTCTTGGCCCACATCCTTCAGGGGACCCAACCTGTGATTCAAATGGAGTTACGAGGTTTTAGACCATTGCATGTCTAGATGCGTGTTTTGTCCGTCAAGAGTGTTCTGTCTGAGGTCACATCGGTAGGAGGCGTGGGTGGAGATATCAGGTTTTGCTGACAGTTTGTGGATCCAATGGAGTTACAAGATTTAGTCACTCAATTTAATACTTTTAATTGGTTAAATATTTGTAAAACCCACAGAGGTTCCTTCCTCTGCTAAGAGAGCATTTTATGAGTGGGTTAATACCAGGTCTTGTGATCACTCGTGAACAAACTAAAGGCTGACACAGCAACTTGCTTCTCTATTGCAGCTTTAAATCCTCTTCTTCCTCCTCTGGCCTTTTTATCTCCAATCTGCCATGAAACACACACACAGTGTCAGGCCCAAGGGCATGTCAGCAGTTTATTTACCCAGCAGCCAGCCATCCACACTGCCACAATGACAGCGATGAAAGCAGAGAAAACAGGAAAATCCAGTCCCTCTCCTGATATCACACACAATTAAGACAAACATTGTGTTTGCTGCGCTGCTCTGTGTGTGTGTATGTTTATCAGACTACACTGTGTGTGTCTGGCTATGTATAGAGGTGTTGCAGGTGCTATAGAGCTGGAAAGCTGACTGCTAAATTAAACAATGCGTGACTAAGTTCCAAGAAAAAAAGAAAGAATTGTGAGAAATGTGAAATATTCAAATTGTGTAATTTTCAGATTTTGCATCTGTGTAAATCAATCAATACAGCCATCAGTATGGAAGATAAAGTGCCAGTTCAACCAAATAATAAAATAATATTTTCCCATGACTTTAATTTTACATTCTGGCTGAAAACTCTGGCTATGTGATATGTGGGTCAAGAAATGCCCTGCAAAGACTGGAGGAGGGCCCGGATGGACGGCTCAGTAACAATGTTGGGTACTGTTTCAAAAGTAGCTTGTTTCATTACAACATTACAGCCATTCAAAAATAACTCTACGTTAGCACGGGAAAAAAATAGTCTTGGCACGGAGAGCACTGGAACCCCACAAATGTAGCCCCTCACCTCAAGAGGCATTTCATCAGATCGATGGCCGATGGGTTCGAAGATTGGAGGAGTAGAACTGAAGTACAATTTTTAGAACAATGTTTGCGAAGCGTTAAGATATCCAATTTTGCAAATATGCTGAACGTTTGCAAGCCTCTGCTCACTAGCTTCCAGTCATCACTGATGTAACGCACAGTAAGGCTAACACAAGGCTCTATTGTGTGACTTGACCATGAGTTCGTAGTGCAGGCTAAGTGGGAAACTTTTTTAATCTAAGACGCTTTTTTCCCCCTGCATTCACTATAACCTTCAGGCAGTGCTTTTTGTCTGAAATACTTGCCACTTTTTTTTTTTTTTTAAATCCCTCTTTCTCCACCGCATTCGTAATGTCGTTCCATCATTTACTTTTTTTGTCATAAAGGCTGGCAAATGATTCATATATTTTACTTTTGCTCAAAGCAGAGTGGAAGAAGCGTTCCACTGACTTCCTGCTGCGACATGGTTTTGCTTTGTCTTCCCCGAGTCGTCGTACCACACCGGGAGCGTTTCAGAGGTGGAGAGTTTTGTCTGTCTGACTTGCACCCATCAAACACCCATTTGACTGAGTGCATTGCAATTTAGGCTAACGATGCTTCAAAAATGAAAAGCACATCATAACATAGTATAATTTATTTATTGTAAGTCGCTTTGGATAAAAGCGTCTGCTAAATGACTGTAATGTAATGTAATGTATAAAAATTACAGTTATATTGCTGTAACAGCAAATACATGGACATTAGTGCAACATTTAGGCCTAAGCATTACGCATATGTGCCTTTCCTTTCCTTTACTTGATAGTTTACTCATCACGTTTTCATTTCAGGAGGGCACCTCTCTTCAACATTAGCCCTGCACTGTTGCAATGGGCCACTGTCAGGTCCCCGTTTATACTAAGCACCCGCTCAACAACGCCTGTGATGCAGGCACTGCAAGTAATCTATGGCCAGAGGAAATGTCCTCCTCCAGAAAGGCGTTGCCAGTAACTCTCAAATCCATTTCTCCTCCTGCTTCAGCCATTGAGAAAACAAAGCTACACCAAACAAAACGCTAAAAATGTCATGTCAATGTCATAACTTCTTACAAATCTTTCAACTTGAACTCTTACTACTACTAACTTCTGCTAGCTGGCTTTCAGCTTCACAACAGTGACGCTAGCCCACTGACCGATCACACCGCACGTTAATGCTGAGCTGCACGTTAACGCTGACGTACTTGTAGGCTACCTAGAATACTCTGACACATCAAAGAATACGCCCAACATGTCAAACTAAAAATCTGATTGGTTGAAGACGATGACAATCTGTTGTTAGCACCGTCAGCTGCAAGCCGCCGGCTCAGCCATCTCTTGTTGAGAGCTGTGGACAGGCCAATCTTGTATATAGCATCTTTAAAAGGAGTCTGATTTATGTTTTTGTTTTCTTTTAACTGAAAAGGTAAAACTGTTATTCCCTTTCATTTCAGATACGTGTCCCAGGTCAGTTATTTTAAAATACAGTACAATATGTTAGAATAGATTGACCGAGGTGTCTTTGTTGAGTTGTAGGGTTTTATCAGTCTCACCTGAAACGGGTGAACAGTTGTGGTGTGGTAGCTACCTTAGGAAACCAAACACCCCATCGTTCCAATCTAAAGTTAAGCAACCTAAGGCCAAGTCATTGGAAATAAGTGGTTTCTGTTTAAAAGGGGCACATTAGGGCATAGTATAGAGTGTTGGTGTGCTACACTTTGGGATGGTTTATGTGGTTTTGTGTGTATGGTCACTGTATAAGTCAAGAACTCTGTAGCAACATTCAGATTTGACACTGAATTAATTGATTGGCTATCAATTGCCCCTTCTCGAAGGGTGCCCTGATGTGGATTTAATGTTTAGTTATATTTTGTTATTTAATATCAAACTTATTCCTGAAGGTCCAAATTGAGTGCAATCACTCTCCGACATCTTTAATATCAATTAAATGTGTTTCTGGTGGATACTTTTGGAGACCTAAGTAAGGTTGGTATCATTTAAGGCATTTACGCTACATTAGCCCTATTGGTATGTCATTCAGGTCCATGACTGTCATATCTGCCACTCCCCCAATACAATGGAGGTGATATGAATACTGAATTACATTGTGTGTTTGTTAATACATTTACCAGGGACAGTACAGGTCAACATTATTACGCAATGGCAACTTTAGGACTGTAGCTGAAGCCATTGGCTTTTAAATTCAGTTTCAATTAACACAACAATCAAATGGATAAAACAGATTCAGAAACAAACAGACCAGACAAATGAGTGTATTTGATGTATATGAACACACATGTGCTCTATGCACATGACCTGTGAATGCATTTCAAAGACATTGATCATTCTGATCTTTGTCCAAGTTAAATTAAGAACTTTTAGTTGTGTATACATACACAATGTCTCTAATGTGAAGTTATTTATCACCATTAGATGCCAAGTGAGAACAAAAGGTGTTTAATATGAATAACCATATGTGTGACACTTCTAATGGAAAGGAGGAAAATCCAGTCTTCAGTCATTAGGGGTGTAATAGGTGCTTTCCCACATCATTACCTCTACTGTGGGAGAGCTGCAAAGGTTTCCTTTTATAGCTAAATCTACTGTCGTAATAGAATTTCATATGATAGTTTTACTTTAATATGTAAAGTTATTAGGCTGTTGGGAATGTTACTGCATCTATTACGGCTCAAGCTCAAAGACTATCTGAAATCATGACTTGTGTATTTTGGACGCATCTGGACATACTGTACGAATTGTCTGGACCTGTGGCTGGTTTAGATTGCAGCACTGCAGGGTATATTGTGCCCCCCCCCCCCCCCCCCCACACACACACACACACACACACACACACACACAAACACAAACACTCACACCTAGCAGGCCACAGGCCCATTCTGTCTTAAACACACACACACACACACACACACACACACACACACACACACACACACACACACACACACACAAACACTCACACCTAGCAGGCCACCGGCCCATTCTGTCTTAAACACACACACACACACACACACACACACACACACACACACACACACACATCCTACAGTTCCCTCCTTCAGTATCTCATAGGGACTTTTCCTTTTTTCCTCTCCTTTCTTCCTCTCCTTACTTCTAAGTGTCCTCAGTGAAAAGCTGGCCTCAAATCTTCTAATGTGTACTTGTGATTTCAACGTGCTCAACTGTGTCACGTTCCAGCTGCATTGTTTAGAGTGATAAATTGTACCATCATATTGAAGTCTAAGAGTGTAGCTGCTACATCATGCATACAGGTTGGCAGGTCTGACTCCTGGCCACACCACTATGTACATCTTTAGGCTAGATAAAGTTAGGGAAAAATGATTTTGTCTTGAACAATGGTTGGTGGTCATATGTATGATATGTCTGCAACTTCATGTTCATCTATTACTTTAACTTTTAGAAAAAATTATATTAAACCACAAAAGTTCCACTGCATGTAAACTAAATGTAAGGGCAAGATGCAGACTTGCAAAAGTAATATAGTAATATGACGACTAATGTAACCAATTATTTTTGATACCAAGTAATAGGAAAAGTAATTCTATTACTTTTTAAGGAGTAACAATAGTAACTCGTCACATTCCCTGTGTAACTTATATAAAGCACTACCACGAAAAGGATTAGGCAACAAAACGGTAAACTTCCCTCTTCACCGGATACAACTTAGATAGGTTTAGGCAACAAACCTACTTGGTTAGGTTTTCGAAGAGATCATTGTTTCGTCGTCGTTAAATAACTACAGAAGTGTCGTTAATGAAGTGCAGAAGTTACCCGACAAATAAATCAACATTGACTTCTCGTTTCACTTGGGCAACAAACAACGGTCTCCTATGTGAAAGATCACCGTTTGTTGAACTTTTCGGATTCGGACGACAACTGTGCCTGCTCAAGTATGAGACTGTTTATGCGGAAGTGTATTAAATAGTATGTTTTTAGAAGATTCTTGTGGTTGGGAAGTAGAAAGCCTGCAACTGGATACATAAGACTTGGATTATACTGCACAGATGTTTCAGTTACCTCAATCCATTAAGACTTTTCTCCCGTTTTTGGATTCCAGAGGTATGATAGAAAAACAAAGTTTTCCTCAAGGAATTCAAAAGGGGAGTAACCGATATACAAATGATCACTTTGGGGCTGAAATATTCCTTTAACCTCCTTCCTTTTAACACCACAACATGATGTCCTATGAAAAGCCATTCACAATGTTAGTGCTATTATCATGGCTTCTCATGAAATGTCTTGGTATAGGAATTAAATCCTTCAAGAAAAGGCTATTAGAGAACAAGAAGACCTCTTTTAAAAAATCAAAAAAACTTTTGATTTTTCAAAATCTCCCTGAACATCACTAAATGTTGATTATCATATCCAAACCATGCCTCTTATTCTTCTCTTCCATTAGGAATATAAGTGATGTGTGTGCAGATGCATGTGTATGAATGCATGATGTGTAACATTTACACTCGCTTGCAATTCCCATGTCATTTCTTGCATCTACAACAGTGTTTGAAGGTGTTGCAGTGCAGATAGTGTCCAAATAAACCTTCCAGCAGAATGAACTCCTCGGGGGATGAACGTACAACATGACTCCTATCTTAATCCTCTTTGCTTTTTCTTCCTTGTGTGTGTGTTCGTGTGTGTGTGTGTGTGTGTGTGTGTGCGTGTGCGTGTGCGTGTGTGTGTGTGTGTGTGAGTGTAAGAAAGTTTGACTGATATGGGTTGTTGAAGACAGATGCTCATATTGTTTAACAAAAACATCTGGTATTTTTTTTTTGCATGTGATATTCAATATCTTTTGTCTGAACAAGCAGGAATTTTGCAGCTAGATTTTTTTTTATTTTTTAAATGCGAGCATAGACAGCAGTAATTCTCGGGTTATTAAGTGACCAATGAGGCGTGTCCCACTGCTGCTTCTCTAACTGATATGCTGCTTTTAAATGAATTAAGTGATTATTTCTTTATTACCCGTTAACTCTGAGAGCCTCAGTTGTTGTGCTTTTCTTTCCCTGACTTTAGTGCAACTTTTTCCTGCATTTTGATATATTTCAGCGTTCCATTTTTCATGTTGAACCCATCCAGATGTATTTATGTGAGTGCCTTGTTCTCATCCAGGCCACTGGAACAGGATTCAGACCCTACATGAAATACTACACCTTTGCAGACACAGTGTACATCTGTGTCTGCAAAGCTGTCAGTCTGATGTAAATTTACTCGCGTCCGACTGTACGCAGCAACAGCATGTCTGAACATGCCCGCCTATACGCAGCTATTCGATTTGGAGCACATCCGTCCCTAAAGCCCAGGCCATGCAACTGTAGCTGAACAGCAGACACTGTGGCTTCAAGTGACAATTGCAACATCATGGTGAATGTTAAAGGGGAGTGCAGCAGTAGCACAAGTAGGAGAGAATCAAAAAGTCAGTGGGCAAACGGTAATGTTATGCAACAATATCACCCTAAAAGCAAAAGTTTGACCATTTGGGAAATTCGCTTATTCAGTTTTTAGTGGAGAGTTAGATGAGAACATACAATATCTGTGTGTTTAATCTAAAGGTACAGCTAGCAGCCGGCTAGCTTAGCACAAAGTCTGGAAACAGGGCCAAAGAGCTAGCCTGCATCAGCGATTTTCAATTAAATATAAAGAGGTCCACTTACTATAATTCCCTCCCATCATAAGTCAGAACCTCATAATGTCTCAATCCCATGCCGTAGTCCACCAAACGTCTATTAAATAAAATCAACAACATGCATTTCCATATCATTTGAACAATATTGTACGTTTTTTAAAGTAGGATACTTTTAATGCACTGACATATTGGACTTTTATAGCACTTGTATGGAAAAAAAACAGCTGACTTTACCATAAATATAATTAGTCCGAGCACAAAGGACTGTGCAAAGAGAGCATAGAGCAGCTCCCTTTTTCTCTTGATGTTTTTACATTTATTTCTTCTTCCTTTCCTAGACAATTAAATGGGCCTCTAACTGCCAGTAGTTTGAATGGAGTTAGTGCCATTCTCATGCACATGTGCAGGTGATCGTTGGTGGGCCTGGATCGGTACTTGGGTTTAATCATGTTCAGAGTGGAGGAAGCTGGCTCACAGGAATGTACTGGGAATGAAATTCATCTCGGGACTTTGAGATAAAAAGGCATTTTATGCGAGCGCCCGGAGGAAATGAGCCGAAATGTATTTGGCAGTCCTTTTTAACACTAATGCAGTTTTTTTGGTACAAAGACAAGCTGATGAGGCTGAAGACCTCCAAGGCATTTTAGGATGTCTTGCTGACACCTGCCTACTCCAGTTTGTGTAAGAACATCACCACAGCATTGAATCAAAACAAGACCAGGCCAGTCGTCACAGATGGTCACGTTCACAATGTCAAAACGGATTTATTAGGATACTAGGATCAATCCTCATTGGGAGCCGCTTGCCCTGGCTGTAAGGTGATGATGCAAACATGGTTAAGGTGTGTCCTGCTACTTTCCTTAGATCAGAGAAAGACTATGTGGTGGAATTGTACTCAAAATGGTCACAAATGTGAATCACATTATCTACAAATGAAAAAGAAATTTGCAAATGTGTACGCTTTCTGCGTAATTCTGGTTACACACCGATTCATGTACCAGTTCACACAGATATACCAAGTCATTTGAGCAAAGTTGAACAAATCATAACCAAAATAAATATTACAATATGATGTACAGATCTTTAACATCAACTTCAGATCTAATTTTCCCTTTCAAAAAAACGTCCTGTGCATACAAATTATTTGTGATGTTTTTTTAAATTTATTTACAGATGGTTAATTAAAGGTACTGTGTGGCAGAAATGTAATATATTATATCCTAATTAAGTTTTCCACTGTAGCATCATGAAAATATGAATCATGTTTTCGTTACCTTAGAATGAGCCATTTTATATGGAGCTGGGCTGGAAAACTGGACTGGACTGAACAGTGAAATCGTGTGTAATTTCACAGGAAGGAAGATTTTTTCGTCATCCCTCGATTAGAAGACATACATTTACTAACTATATAATCTATACAGTAGCCTATGAATGTAAGTTCATGGTTTAAATAAGAGACTGCTAGATGGTGGACTTGTTATTCTGCAGGGAAAACAGCCAGACCAGGGAACGAGTGGACCTCTTGCTGAGGAGATGGGGCCATGCCACAACAAAATTCCAACGGGAGGGAAACGCATTTGATGGGGCCTCATCCTCTCTAGTGAGTATAAGCTCAATGACCCTTGAATTAAGTTATAAACTTAAAATATAAGCTTAATATCTATTGCCCGTTTAATCTCCTCACTGGCCCACTGCTGGCAGGGGCCACTAGTGATAACACAGCTGAGTGCATCTCTGACCCCCCCCCTCCCAATCCGCCACTCTGCAATGTGAGTGTTTGGGACACTCACCGCTTCTCAACAGCTGCTACGCGAGCAGTTAACTTGGTGAGTTAAATTTAGTTTTTAGGCAGATTGTGTGAATATCCTACTCGACGACATGCCTGCATACATTGCCGCTTGTTGTTGAGTTTGAATGAGGTGCTCTTTACAACAACTTACAGCCCACTGGTGTCTAATTGGGGGGGTTAAGCAATTGTGGTTTGTATTTATTCGATCACACAATACAGCAGTGGTCGTTAAAGACACACCTGGCGTAGATTTGCAGTCTACTGGGTGCGCCTTTCTAGTTAACTTATGTTACATCTGTGAATTGGTTGGGGTCCATAATCCCGAAACCCCAAAAGTCCCATTTGTTAAGTTAGTTCCGTCAGGAAGACTTTTCAGACAGAATCTTTATAGGTTCAGGCAACAAAACTACTTGGTAATGTATAGACAATGATCATGGTTTTGCAGAAAGCCCTGAAAGCAAATAATATTGGGAAGGCCGGATGACATTATTCTGAATAATAATTAGTTATGTGCTTCTGTGCGTCTGCACTGAGAGTGTGTATTTTTGGAGTGATGGACATTTGGAACAATGGCCGTTTGTTTTGGTAACAGGCTATCGGATAAATGGGCCATATGTGGGCATGGTACGAATTAATTATGATTTTTATTTTGATTTAAAACGTATTAAAAACCCTGATAGGACAGTAACATAGATTTATTAAGAATTCATACACAGATTGATTGTTTTATGTTATGATGATAAAGCTGTTGACCAACATGGTGATTTTATCAAATGATAAGTTACATTATTAACATTGTTAATACATGTTGTATTAATGTTAGGTTAATTTAAAAATAATTTAACATTTAAATGATAACATCATTGATGTGTTAATTTCAAAGAAATATTGCACAGTATAGGGATGATTCAGGGACGAAAGGGACGTCGGGGAATAAAAAGCAGTGCACAAGGGAGATGCTAGAAAAGGCAGAACAGATAGCACCATGGTCAACTTGGACAAGGGCTCTCCATCCAGAACTGACCGGCTGGAAGGTAGATTCCCTGGACAGAGAGCCCACGGCACTACACCAGAGGCCTTTGAAGGCCTCTCCCAGCTTTATGAGGCCCTGTAAAAAATAAAAACACATTTAAACCACATCTCGTCTTCAACTGTGAGGAAACTGACTTTGGGGACAAGCCTGGGTCAAGGGCAAAAATCCTGAGCCAGACTGGGAGAAAACATATTCATCAAAAGCAATCAATGACCAGAGAACACATCCGTGTGCACTGCTGTGTAAATACAGCCAGCATTCCACCCTTCATTATTTACCCCGGATGATTGCCAAACAATGCCCCCAACGCCCTGTTTGTTATCTAGGACATGGGGAACAAGTATGCGGAGCCCTTCTGGCTCAGGCACTTTGTGAGGTATGCATCTGAGGAGAGGCCGCTAATCCTCACCATGGACCAGCATGAGACACACGTTGCAAAAGATGTGATGATGTACTGCCCAGTGCTCACACAACATACGTACTTAAGCTCCTGGACATCACCGTCTTTTACCAGCTCAATCCAAATAAATGTAAATTGCAATTTAATATTTGACTGGTGAAATAAAACTTTAAGTCATGATGCAGCTCATGCACTTCAGTGTGCCATTTATAAACCTATAATGCACCAAAGAAGCCAGAAAGAAAGGGAGTATTCAGATGTTTACGAAAAAGTTGCATCACTTCTCAGTTGGATTTTTCAAAGCCATCAAAACAAGAAGATGAACCCAGAATTCCAATACATCTTATTTACTTATTTCCTGAAGATACATTTTTACCCTGATAGAATTAACACAGTAGTTTGTTCTGCTTCTCTTACAGGTGGGGCTGAAGGACTGGACTTGGTTTAGCTGCTGCATCATAGCTGCACATGTGTGGTTGGATCAGTGTTTTAAACCACTGTGTTACTCTACTGTTCCCAGTGGTTCCCTCAGTACTCAGCCATACAGAGCGTAAGCAGCAGGGACACAAACCAAGAACTTTGGCAAGTCTGAGAATAATGCAGGACAACCACCTCTTCACCCGGCTTTATCTTAAATAATGTGCTGGAAGTATCATAAAGCTCAAACTGGAAGAATAGATACCCGTACACTTAAATCTATGCAGATAACACTTTGTTTTTTGGTTTTGGTCTAAAGGACCTTCATCAGAGCATTCAGCTGGAATGGCAGGTGTGGAAACAAACAAATCACATCGCAATCGCTGTATGCAGTACACCTGTGCACACCCTGGTGGTAGAGGCTCCGCCTCCTGAGAACTACAGCTTTAAAGTGCTGAATGTAGTACTGAGAGGTTTACAAGTGGATGCCACACATAGTCATATAATCAATAATAGTAAACAAACAAGCATATGGTAAAATGTAAAAGCAAACAAACAACAACAACATAAATCAAGCAGAAATATTAAATAAATCATAAAATGTAGTAAGAGTGTGTGCACTTGCATATGTGTGTGAAGTGTGAGAATGTGTGTGTATGTGCGCACGCTTACAAAAGTGCACTTGTGTTCAGTCCTTACAAAAGAGAACCGTTAATTATAGCCAGATATGATCATTTCCAATAGTTTGGTTCATCAAATAGGACCTGAGATTATGTCTGAATTTCTGGTGTGAAGGAGGCTGACAATTCTATTTGAATATAGAATATCTGAGTTCCCTTATGTCTAATGGAGAACTGACAGAGCCCAATAAGAAACATGGGAGGTGTAACTATTTGCCATGTCTCGTGTTATAGTTATCTACGTCACAGTTTGGCCGGAAAAATAAGACATGGGAAGCAGAGCAGGTTGAAAAAACTGTAAATTAAATTACAAGTTTGATATATATTCATGATAGAAATTGAGCTGATATTGAGCTGATTAAAGAGAGTGACTGAGTGTTCTACTCTGCTGCTAAATGTGGCAATTATGCAAAATCAATTTATGAAATATAAAACTTACAAAGTTGAGTTGGATAAGTAGCTCCCCAAATGATATTGCAATATATGAGGTAAGGATAAATTAATTTCTGAGTGACCAATCTTTGAATCTCCCCATAAATGGCTATAGATTTCGATATATTATTGAAAAAAAACACTAATATGACTCTTCCAGCATAGTTTCATCAATCAGGACTCCATAGAAACTAATGGATGACACCTGGGTAATTGGTTTATTTCCAATAGAGAGACAAAAGTGAAATTTACAATTACATTTTTATGTAAATATGATAAAACTTGATTTTTTACAGATAAGATAATTGTTTAACTGGAACGATTTGTAAATAATTTCTAAATCAGATTTAACTTTGGCCTTAAGTACAGAGAAATTAGTATGAGAGAGAAATGAATTGGTATCAAATACTTGGAACATGGAGGATGATGCTGCAGCCGGGTCATTGATATAAATAAGGAACAGGAGTGGTCCTAGAATAGAACTTTGTGGGACTCTGCATGTTATAGTGGCTCAATACGATGTCCATCCATAAACAGTAACAAGCTGTAATTGATTGTAAATATAAATATAGAAAAACAAAACACAGACACTTTTTTCCTGAAAAATGATTATAACTTAAAACAGTTTCTTTTGTCAAGTAAATGAAAATGTGTTTCCAGTCTAAAACAGAAGTAAAAACATAAAATGGCGCCCTAGTTCAGAGGTGAATAGTGTGCCATTAAAGTAATATTATATACACCTAAAACTTTTGAAAACGTCATAAAAATATCATAGAAAGAAAAAGTGACAAAAATATAGTAAACTATATTGTATGCCATAAAAAAGAATGTCATAGTATAGTATGTCATAAAAAGGTTTTAGTGTAGTTGCACTACTGTATGTCATAAAACCTACCATAACAAATGGGAAAGTAAACTCTGCCTTTAAAATATCATAAATTATGATGTTGTATAATAATAAAAGTTAATATAGTGTGTCATTAGAAGATGTTATAGTAAAGTATGCCATGTCAGTTTAGTATGCAATTGAAATAGTCATACAAATGTATCATTACTATTAAATTACACTATACTAGCATACTATATTATGCATTTTTCATTAAAATACTAAACTATGACCCTTCTTATGAACTTTAAATGAAATTATATCTGTATACTTTGACCTTTAAACCATTAGTATGAGATTTTTGTGGTACACTTTACCACAACATTTTTTATGAAAATATATATTTGGTTTACTGTAAGATTACTTTTTTCTACTATGATTCAATTATTTCAACTTTTTATGATATACTATACTATGCTTATTACATTTTTATCAAGCATAGTATATGGCATATTATACTATGACTTTCTCTACTGACTATATTGTGAGATTTTTAATGATGTATTATGGCACAATATACTATGGCAAATCTATTAAATACAATTTTCTTGCGGGAAGGGTTGCCCGCACCGAGACCTGTCAATCACCATTGATGATACCGTGGTGACGCCAACTCGGACTGCGAGGAATCTGGGTGTGACCCTGGATGACCAACTGTCATTCTCAGCAAATATTTCATTCGTTACACGCTCCTGCAGATTCCTGCTCTACAACATCAGGAGGATTCGCTCCTTCCTCACTGACGACACGGCGCAGGTTCTCATCCAGGCTCTTGTCATCTCACTACTTGCCGGAGCCCCGGCGTCGGCCATCAGACCTCTGGAGCTTGTCAGCTCGTCTGGTGTTCAATCGCCCCAAGTTCTCCCACACAACTTCCTTTCTCCGTTCTCTACACTGGCTACCTGTAAGAGCTCGCATCCAGTTTAAGACTCTGGTGCTAGCCTACAGGGCAGTGAAAGGAACAGCTCCTTCCTATCTCCAGGCCATGGTCAAGCCTTACACCCCCGCCCGACCACTTCGCTCTGCTGCCTCGGGGCGATTGGTTGCCCCGTCGCTCAGAGGTCCCTGTGGCTGATCGACCCGGTCACAGCTTTTTTTCAGGAAGTGCTACCCTGAGCCTTCCACTTAGCACTTATTGTATTCATATTAGATTGTTGCACTTATTGTATTCGTTTGTTTCTGCACTGTACATTTGCTCTGGTTTATGCTCTTAGATGCTTGTTTAAAAAAGGAGATGCACTTATGACCTCTGGTGACTAGTAGTTCTCTTGATTACCAATGTTGAATACACTTATTGTAAGTCGCTTTGGATAAAAGCGTCTGCTAAATGACTGTAATGTAATGTAACTTCTTTTATGGTATACTGTTGTATGACTTTTTTTTCTGGCTTTTTTTAGGAAACCATACAATGATTTTTTGTGATTAACTATTTCAAATTGTTATGACATGTACAACTTTTGAGCAAACAAGAAAATAAAAGTTCTATGACATTTATGACATGTTCATGCCATTCTCATTATTTGTCATGACATACTATGCTATAATTTTTCACAATATTGTAATGGCATATTACATTTTTTATGTCACATGTTTATATGTTTTCTTATTATACTATAACACTATCATTATATTTAATGATATATTAAGCTATGATTTTTCATGACATCTTAATGGCATACTATATGTAAGGGGCTAAGGGGCCGGGTCATCAGAGGCACCTATACTCCTGCCAGAGGAGAGCATTGGAATCAGGTGTGTGAAGATACACACCTGGAGCTGATCTCCTCATCAGGGAGGTGAACAAAGGACAATCAGGGAAGTTGATCTGGTGGCACATGCTGAGAGAGGAGCTCAGTCTCTTCTCCCCAAGATCTCCAGGGTGTTGGTTACAGTTGGAACCAGTAAATCTGCGAGCAGCCTGGCTGAGATAGTTTTGATTTTCTAGTTTTGTAATCAATTCTATTTTATGCATCTCTCTTTCTCGGTCTCTCTTCTGTAGTTTTTGATCTGTGTTGGCTACAATATTCATTTTCTTCCCCTGGTCGTCAAGGGTTCGAGAACAAAAGCCCACAATGTTCACTATTGTGTTATGTGTGATTTGAATATATATAGCTGCGATTCAATTTTCGTTTGTTTTGTATTGCCATTTTCCCACTTTTCCACCAATACACATGCTTCAGCTACTTTTTCATGCATTTTCAACTCTTATCTACTGAATCATTCTCCATCCAAACGTTGTGTTTCACGTCGTTCATACACTAGGAGTCCCATTTATACATATGTATAGATATTCATTACAGCTGATTGAGATTTCTTCATGTGATCGACCATATGCACGTTTCCAACTTGTTCATAGACCTACTCCTTCAGCTGCTTCTTCCAAATTAAAGCCGGCAATCCAGTCAGTGTCAGCTGAAGTGGATTGTGTTAAAGAACTAGACAATGTTTGCTCAAATTTGATTATGTTTTTCATGGTTCATGAAGTTTATCAAAAATTAAAACTGCTGTTGCCACTTTTATGAATCAAAGCCTAATGTGGCATGAAATGATAAACCGTTTTACCTGCTATTTTTGAAGAAGGAAAAAAAAGCACTTCTAGTTTACAATTATAAAGGCTTTAATGTTGCGGGGGGAAAGTGGCCTCTCGGCGGTTCCCAGGATGTGTTTCATTATTGGCTCCATTATTGCCACTCACAGGAGCAGAGTGTTCTTGTGAGTGGCATTTTTCTGAAACTAGTCAGATTCATGGGTTCCACTCCAGGGAGTGTTTGACCTCGTTTACTTGTCATTATGCAGCGTGTAAGGGGCTGTAAAGAAGTAACATTTTCTGATGATACTGCACTGTTATCTCTGCTTCAGGGTCCACAATATTACAGCTACGCTCGTCTTGCTTTTGTAAAGTGCTGTAGTGATCAGTAGATTCTTGTAAGGACTCGTGTACACTGTCACAGTCAGCTAACAACACATGTGACGATTGTGTGACCAGCAGACAGTTTCTCTGCTTTGAAAGCTGTTTTTCTGCAGGGATTTTTGGTTCCTTCTATCGTTTTCTTTATTCAAAGTCTTTGACCTTTTTCTTGATCTGCTGGTTTCATAACTTTTTGGTACAGCCCACAAAACCCTGAGCGACTTAATTAACATCTGTTCCAAGTTTATTGGAGGGAGACAGAGGGATTTGGGATCTCTTCATCAACAGCAAATGTTAATTTCAGAGCACATTTCAGTCAGTGAATAGTTTCTGCTGCACCCATTAGAGTGTCAATATGTTTTACCTGCTGAACAGGTCATTTATCCCCTCTGCAACCTGTCTGCTTCATGCTAAATAACATCTTTAATTAGTGTCTCATATACAGCTATCAACAGTCAACTTTTTTCACTTCGAATGTTGTATTTTGAGTCAAGTTATACTGTATGAGAATGTCAAAGCGATACGTTAAAAGTCTAGTAGGTAGATGCAGAGACCGGAGGGGTTCAGCCCATAATCAGGGTTGGAAGTACAGTGCTGTACTAAAACATAATCTATTGAGCTTCAAGACAAGAGCAGACGGTTGAGAGAATGAATTTTTCAACAAAGCCGTGTTGACAGCTCTTGGATGAAGCGACGTGTTGCCCGGGTCTTCTCTGTGTTTGCAGCTAACCCTCAGAGGCTCACACTGAGAACCAGTTTAACCCCACAACCCGCTCACTGGGAGTGCTTCACTATTTATACTCCAGCTGAATAATTCACAGTTAAGACTAAAACCACTGAGTGAAGCTGCGCTACAGCTCACTCAACTTAAAACTAAATCCCTGTTACAAGTAAAAAAAAATCTTCTGCTTGGCGTCACTCACTGGACCCGATCCAACAGATCCAGAGCCAACAGTATAATTTGGGCCACATCGACACATCATCTCCATGTTCTTGTTCCAAGTGTTACATTTTACAAAGAAAATAATGTGTTGATTTCAGTACCGTATTTTTCGGACTATAAGGCGCACTTAAAATCCTTAAATTTTCTCAAAAGTTGACAGTGCGCCTTATAATCCAGCGCGCCTTATGTATGGTTACTTGTTGTGCTTATTGATCGATTTTATGTGGTACAATGCGCTCAAAAATCTGTCGAAATATGTAAGTACGACTTTGGTAAGCAACGAAGCCGCTCCGCTCAATGGATATTCGGAGCATTACGGTACGCTGTGTTACTACCAGATCGGCCCCGTAACAGGAATGTAATGTCTAAACTAAAAGTCAAAATCGATCAATAAGCACAACAAGTAACCATCGGTCGCAACTGTCGTCCGAGCTTTCACGATAGCTGGAATCATCACTGAACAGCCAAGTACCAATAACAGCAACAAGACTGACTCGGAAAATGACGAGAGGGATTCGGGCATTCTTGATGCCAAAATCGCACAGCTGTTTCACTCAGACACTGAAGATGAAGAATTCGATGGATTTGTGGAAGAGGAATGAATCGATAAGTGAGTGTATTTTTCTGTACCGGTATTTGTTGTTACAACTGAGTTGAATAAAGTTTGATTTACCGGACTGTGTTGTTTTGCTTAATGCGCCTTATAATCCGGTGCGGTTTATGTGTGAACATAGACACGTTAATTCACAGTGCGCCTTATAATCCGGTGCGCCTTATAGTCCGAAAAATACGGTACATGATTTTGATTAGTATTTGTCTTTGGCTGAAAATGCATATATGTTTTTGGCAAAATTTTCACATTTGACTTTTGTTACATTTCAGTTCCATTCCACCTTTCTTTTCTAAACAGTTTGAGCCTACAGCTGTCACCATCTTCATTATAAACTCACTCACTTTGAAGCAGAGCATGTGAGCGAGCGGGGAGCATAAGAGGAAGGATTCTGCATGGAGCACAGAATGGATTTTTTAAAAAGATGGTGCTTCGCTATATGAATATAATTGAATTGGATATAACAAAAAACTTTGAAAAGTTTAAATGTCTAAGACTAAAACTGGGACAAGACATATTCATAGTAGCCATCTGTCACTTACAATTTAGCCCCACCCTAAAGCATACTCTGCTTTATGTTCTGTTTTACTTTTAATGGGACCATAATTTACTAAACACCAACAAGCTGCGCAAACACCCAGCGCGAGGAAGATCATGAGAAGACGTTGATGCAGAAAAGTTCTCCCGGCCAGCACTTATTGAAGTTGTCCTAAATGGACTTTTATGCATCTCGAGCTCTTAACACATTTGTGAACATTTCAGACAGCAGGTATGATGGTTGAGTGGATATCGCTGTTTGGAATCACTTGTCCGGAAGACACACTCAGCAAGACAAGCTCTTATATGATCACCATCATCAGAGTTTTCCACCATCGTCAACCCAGGCAAAACACCTCACAGTCCTGGGCTCCTCTGGCTGTGTCGGCTGTAGCACGACCAGTCTTTTCCTCTGCCATGACTGATCCACTCCAGCAACAACCAATGGTCCAACACAGCGTGGACCGGCATAGGAACTCTGTGGCTTGAGCCTGGTTTAGGTCTTGGTTCCAAGTCTTTTTTTTTTTTTTTAATCATAGACGTAATCCATCCCAGCTTTGAGGGCACGCATGCACTGTCAGCGTATATCTTTCACACCATCAACGCTTCCCCTGAACGTGTGACTAGTTACCGAGCAGCTCACCTGCCTAATGTCATCAGCACCTGTCCTTTAGTCATTCTTCCTCACCACCCCCCCTCAACCCAACCACCTACATCATGAGCTCCGCCTATCCACATGGAGCCCCTCTGGTGTTAAATTCTGCAACTCCTCCTGCAATACAGCCACGATTGTTGTCCGTGTCACTCAAGACCTCATAGACCATTTTTAAAATCTAAAGATTATAATTACTTTGAGCGAGAAAGATTTTGATGCCTGTTGGATTGTGTTCTTTTCACCTGTGGCAATTGTTTAAATATGTTTTACTCCAGCAAGTCTAAAAAAATTAAGCTTCATCTGAATCTGAATCTGAATACAATTGACATCTCTTGAATTCGTGCTTATGCTTTCATCAAAATATGTGGCAGTGTATGGTTATAATAATCATGGTCTATTAGTGTGTCTTATGGGGAACAGCTGAGAGCAAAAAGCAAAATGAGCAGCAAGAATTATTCTTCAGAAGAATGCAATAAGGGAATGAGTCCTTACCCCAAGTGAAGGAGTTCAAGTACCTCGGGGTCTTGTTCGCGAGTGAGGGAACAATGAAACGTGAGATTGGCCGGAGAATCGGAGCAGCTGGGGCGGTATTGCAGTCGCTTTACCGCACCGTTGTGACGAAAAGAGAGCTGAGCCGCAAGGCAAAGCTCTCTATCTACCGGGCGATCTTTGTTCCTACCCTCACCTATGGTCATGTGGACTGGGTCATGACCGAAAGAATTAGATCGCGGGTACAAGCGGCCGAAATGGGTTTCCTCAGGAGGGCGGCTGGCATCTCCCTTAGAGATAGGGTGAGAAGTTCGGTCATCCGTGAGGGACTCGGAGTAGAGCCGCTGCTCCTTTGCGTGGAAAGGAGCCAGTTGAGGTGGTTCGGGCATCTGGTGAGGATGCCACCTGGGCGCCTCCCTAGGGAGGTGTTCCAGGCACGACCGGCTGGGAGGAGACCCAGAGGGAGGCCCAGGACCAGGTGGAGGGACTATATCTCCAAACTGGCCTGGGAGCGCCTCGGGATCCCCCAGTCAGAGCTGGCTGATGTGGCTCGGGAAAGGGAAGTTTGGGGTCCCCTGCTGGAGCTGTTGCCCCTGCTACCCGATCCCGGATAAGCGGTCGAAGATGAGATGAGATGAGATGAGATGAGAAGAATGCAATAAAGTTGAGGAGTAAAAAACTTTAACAAAACAGTATTGTAGAAGAACAGGTGTTTAGAAAGCTTATAAGACTGACAGTAGCACCAGTAACAGTATTTTTTAATCCATATTCTTAGATTTGTATTCAATAGTGGATATCACAAATGTCTTTTCTTCTAACCTAGCCGTAAAAAGGAGTCATTGCAACAAATGTAGTATAGAAACATATGACTCTGTTAAATTACATCAATTAAATGTATTTTGTCCAAAAGCCCAAAATCACTAATCACAAATTTGCCTCAGAGGGTTTAACAATCTGTACAACAAACAACATCCTCTGTCCCAGGACCCTCACATCAGAACAGGAAAAACTCCCCCAAAATAACCTTTCTAAAGGGGGGAGAAGAGGAAGAAACCTTTAGAGGGAGCATCAGAGGAGGGATCCCTCTATCATGTGTACAGAATGAACAACATAACGGAGTTACGACACAGTATGACCTAAATTAATAGTATTAAGGAAAATAATGATGGAAAAATGATGACTACTACTAATAACAGCAGCCGTGGATATAGTAGAATAATAATAAAAGCAATAATTGTGTCAGTAATAGTCATAATAATGTGTCAGCAGAGCCACAGCAGGAGGCACGACCACGGTCCAGATATAACCAGGATCCATGGAAACCTGCAAGGAGAGAAAAGCACAAAGACTCCGGTGAAGATTTTACTGCCACGTTCAACAAGTGCAACTATGAATCATAGTGTTGTGGGTCTGGTAAGAATCTTAGCTGGGCCTGCAAATATAAGCTGGTAAGTGGTGAGAATGATAGATAATAGCTAAGAATAGTAGCTGGTAACTGCTGTCGAAAACAGTGACGTGCGGTGAGCTTCGTGTCTGGTGAGGCACTGACTGCACACTACATAAGTCAGATTTACAAATATATGAACCCAATAGAGAAGCTTAAATCACCATTCAATTGGCAGCTTGCACATTGACTACTGGTTTTTTCTCATATCAGCATTATTTACACACACATAGGTAAGGTACATATTTGATTCCACTGGGAGCGTTTCGCATCACTCGCGAAAATCGTGAGATTCCTCGATAATCTGTGTAACAACCACGGATGTACAAAGAGAACAACAAACACATAAAAGGTTACTTTACCTGTCTGACGTTGAATTGCTGTTGATTTGGTCATATTTCCTTGTTTTTTGAGACATTTTTAAGCTTGGATATAGAATCTTACATTTTTGTGGACAAAGCAAAATAGAAGAAGAAGAAACGCGTAGAAGAAAAGCAACGACAGAACAAGCATAAACCCGACCCGTGGGCTCTCGCTCGCCCCCTTCAGTGAGGCAGAGGTACTGTTTTCCCCTCTGTGCTTTTTCACTGCGGTTTCTGTCAGATCAACAAGACTAAATATGTTCTACACAGACGTGAAATACAGTACATATTCTATGGAAAGAAAGGACATATAATAAAAGTGTCTACAAATATTACAGTGGTGACAAACAATGAGAAAGCAAAAGGCACGCGCTCAACCCAGTTAGTGAGGATTCACAGTCTGAGATGAGGCACAGCTCGTCGCTGCCTCACCTCACGTGTCTCCTCTGTTTGAACAGGACATGCGCTAATTCAGCGATTTTGATTATAAAAATGCTTGAAATGATTGGAATCATACAGAAATTACATTTATAGCACAGACCAGTAGAGAAATATTAATATTTCTTTTAGCATTATTTGTTTTTTACTTGTCATGATGACAGGCCTCCCCTGACCGCACGTCTCTGGTTGAAATCCTAGTCCTAGTTCAAGTTGGTTACAAGCTACCAGCTCAAGCTGGATTCACCAGGAGGGTAACTTCACAAATTCTCAGTCTCCTACAAGAACTAAACTCCTAACTCACAGTGGAGTATGGAGTACATTTTTAATGTTGTATTTATACCAACTATATTTGATTAATGCCTATTTTCAACTGAAACCTAGCTAAACACGGACACATCTGCTGCCCCGCAAAATCATAAGGGCGGAGGGACAGCCATCATTTGTACTGATGCTCTGCGAACAAGGCCTATTTCTTTTTCATGATTTCTCTGAGCTCTGATCTATCATTAGCTCTAATTATGACAGTATAATGATTATTGGTCATTTTAACATACAAATTGACAATAACACAGACGAGACTCTATCTATTGGAAGATCTAAACTTCATTCACCATGTTAATGAACCAACTGGTCATACCTTAGGCCTTGTCATTACACATGGACTTTCTGCTGACGTTTTGTCATTGATGTGCCTCTGTCTGATCACTACCTAATTAAATTCACTGTCTCTCTTCATATGCTGCATTGTAATTATAGACAGTGTAAAAAGACAATGGCTCACATCTGAAATGTGAGAAAATGTAATTGTGCATACAGATAACATGTCTTTGCCAGCTCTGCCGTCAACTGTTGATGATCCAGTCAATAAGTTCAATACAAAGCTACAATCAGCTATTGACCATATTGACCATCTAAGGAGAAAAGAAGAATATCAACCAGCTCAAAACAAAGTGTTCAAGTCCGCCATGACATCTTGAAAGAGCTCCTAGTAGAATACAGCGATTAAAACCTGAAAGGAGACATCCACCTCACTTCCTGCCTGCCCTGTGTGGGCTTTTGCAGTCTTCATACTTCCTATTTCAATATTTCAAAATGTCAGGGGATAACTACGAATTATGGCACATTATTTTTTGTAGGTATAGCTTCGAATGCTGGATGGGACCAGCCTGTGGGATGTGAACTGTCATGATAGCAACTGTGCAGCTGTGTCACCTGTCAATGAGCTTTAACACACTGTCTTGTTGCCTTGCAGTTTGTATTTTGCACTGAAGAGTCAGGAAGCACAGACACATGATTTATGAATCGTAATTTGAAATATTAGCGTTTGCATTTTCAAACCACACAGTTCGTCAAGCAACCTAAGAGACACATCAACCCTGTATTTGGACTTCACAGATCAAAGTGTATTTTTTCATGCTCAGAAAATTAAACTGCAATGTTTTACACCAGAAGTCAGCCGTTCATCAACCAACTTTGTTGTTTTATTAAAAAAAAACAAGCATTAGCAGAGACATTAGCAGAGCTCAGGGCTGTGGGTTGTAGCAGTGATAGTGCAGATACATGTCTGCAAGTACCACACAAAACCAATAAAACCTCACTGATTTATCATCTAAACATTTATGGGGCTTTGTGGAAATGACCAATTTAAACCAGTGACTATTTCTGAAAACATATTTTTGAAAGGTCAGTGTTGAATAAACGCACATAAGTTAATCCATTTAAATGGCAGCAAACAATTTACTTTGCAAATATTTCTGACATTTATAATTTTTTTCCACTTGTAGGAGGAATCCACCAGCTTTCATGATTTATTAATTGAGAGTAGGGGGAGAATGTGATGGCTATATCTAAAAATATCTGTGTCCTATCTTCCTGATGCAAAGTGATTAATTACTTCACTGTGATAAAACAGAATTGACATCAACAATAAATGTCTGTTGCTTAAAGAAACATCCAACACAAGAAGAGACAAACAGCAAGATTTGATGATTATCTCTGCCAGGAGATAATGTATTTGATCATATGTGCGTGGGTGTGTAGATCTGTGTCTGTCTATCTGTCCACAGCTGATCTCACTATTGGACCCATGAGCCTAATTTATGACTTTATGCTCATGGGCCTTTCGTGGTTGCGGTAATTAACACTGAAATCATAATTTATTCACCGTTTTACACTCTTATCGACTGCTGACTCTAAGGCTAAAAAACAAGTATGTTGCAGACCACAATACCAAATGAATAAATCCCTGTTTTTGTTATGTTCGCCTCCATATTTGTTTTGGAGGGAAAGGTGAACACACCAGAGATCTGCACTCTACTGAGTGCACTTTTCCAGTTTTATTAATAAAAGATAAAATCCTAACACAGGGGGGAGTAACTCACTGAACTCTATTTTCCCTGACTATGACCAAAGATGTGTTTTATATCTACTTTGGTATCATCCTCATCAGCTCGGCTGCAGTATCCAATCGCATATGTCAACAACAGGCATGGGTCCTTCTGATAAAAGACATTTTTATATAATGTACAATGCGATTGTGTCTTTGTTGTAGCCTCCTCTCGCATATCTCCGACCATGGGGGACATGGATACTTCAGTAAACACAAAAAGTAGCCATTAGTTAATGTAAAATAAAAGAAACATATGATCGATAAGTTACTTTCTGTTTTATATGTATTGCAGACTAATGTTGTTTACGAACTGCATAAGATATACAGTGTTTGTCACTACTGGATGCAGATGTAGATTTTGTCTTGTTTGGATTTGTGTATTGTGTATTGTGCTTAGGGAGCTGTGTTTGTATATTTGTTCCAGTGTCTGATATTTCCTGTAGCATTATTTGTGGGAGGTTTATGTTTTTCTTTTTTTCGGATTAAGTTTTTCCCTGTTGGTATCACCTTTTGAATAGTAACTCAAAACAGAAAGAGCACAGTGGAAACAAAACCCCAGACAGCGGCTACTCATCATGTTGCGTTACTCCACCGATTTAGCATGACACTACAATAACATTGTTGGACTCACGATGGGCAGATTTTAAAAGTCATCAAAGTGAATGCAGCAGAGCCACAGATGTTGCCTTTGTTATTGAACACACCTCGTCTTAACCTGGCACCTACATTACCCACAATGCAACATGACAGTGCAACATAACGATTGGAGTTCATTATGCTAGTAGTGGCCAATGTAGCCTGGAGCCTCAAGCCTGCAGCAGAGATGAGGAGCTACAGAGAACTCACTTCTTTCTAACTTTACACATCCATATTATTTTACTTCACGTCAAATACTGACCCTTGGTCAGTGACCCTTGGCATCAGAGATTGACTCACGAGGTATCACTTTAGCTTTAGTTTTCATAGTGTCCTCTTTAAAATAAACTACCGTCTTCACAGGAAGTTAGGTTTAGGCAACAAAACCACTTAGGTTGAGGAAAAGAGCCTGGTTCAAGTTAACTTGACTGACATTAACAAGTGACTAACGGCTCAAGTCACTAGTGAGTGACAAACGAGTCACAGTCTCTAAAGGGGGCCTATGTGATTTGATTTCTGACGCTAAGTGGCACTAATCAACCGTTGGTACTTGACGAGTTGGGAGTGAGAATGGGTTTTCTTCAGCTCCAATCAGTGTTAACTCAACTTAGGACACAAAAATTCACCGTCCCCTCAGGAGACAATGAAGGCTTCATGCTACTTACATTTTCTGCTGTGGCAAGGGCTAACCATGACAATAATTAGAAACATGCTAATTCTACAGGTGAGCGCTTTAAGTAGCGTTACCCTCCATTTAAAGCTAGGTTTGGTGGTCTTAAGAAACTAGAAAGAGTACGCTAGAGTATGACAAACATCCAACCACAAAACCCAGCCCAGTGTTACCAACTCTTTTCCAATGAAACTAGCTAGCAACATGAGCTACAAATGTTGCTAAATCTAGCAATTTTGTCGCCAAGTCGGCAACATTGATAGTTTGTCCCTTCAGGCCTCCTTCCAAAGCCACTCCCCCAAACTTACCATAACAAACGTAAACAGCCAACATGGCTGTAGTTAGTACTCACAGCTGTTAAGATAGCAGCTTGTGGAAGACTCTAGTGACGAGCAATTAGTTCATGAGCAATGTGCACACAGGCAGGTAGCCCGTCCACTCATTACAATCAGGCCAAATGAAATGATTGGATGGGCTTATTATAGTCCTGAGACAGCCACAGATACCTTCTTTTTTTTTTTTTGCCATTTTTTTGTCATTTTGAGTCACTGATTGCTGTCAGGATGTAATGAGAATTTCTACAAAAATATCTAAAAAGTTTTTGAAGCAGATCATCAACCCTGACTTTAATTAACATGATGCAAAATGAATGAAAACTGGATCCACAGCAGACCAACGTACAAGGACTTTTTGAAATTACTGAGCTATTTTTCTCCTCTCACACCTGTCAGTGCTGTCAGGTGTTGTGTTTGACAGGAAGTCATGGCGAGGCAGGAGGAGATGAGTCTGGTGTGAATAGAAAACTGTTCCCATCTTCACCGGTGGACGACAGCTGTAACACACTGTGGCAGCTCTCATAGGATCTGAGTTATTCAGAGCATCGGTCTGCTGTGAGTCTGACAACAGGAGACCTGCTGGGTGTGCCTTTGGAAACTGCTTTGAGGGATCAGTATGGATGAATACCCCTCCAAAAAATTTCTCTCCTGCAATTGTTATAATTAAAGAAAATTCTGCCAAATTTGACTTTATGTTTTCACTGTGCAGTTTAATTTTTTGTCACAAAACTGTCAAATTAAACTAATTTGGCCAATCATCACCATTCTGTGCTTTAAATGAAAAAGGACCACTGTTTCCGGGGCAGGTGAAATAATATTAAACCTGACCTCAAAACACCAACTCACTGTCAAACATGTTAATACCCTTAACATTTAGTTTCTCCCCTTTGTGTCCCCTTAAGGTGAGACAATACAGGGAAAAGCATTGCTTTTTCATGCACTGGTAAATTTTGAGATATTTGCTTCCATAACCTGTCTTCTGTCAGATTAGTGAAAAAGAAAACATCTTTGTTTATGTGCATCTGTAGATTTCCCCTAAATTCACTATGTTACCATTAGATGATGCCTCATTTGTATCATTTAAACATAACATTTCAGAAGACTAGTTTTCTTCTTATAGATCTGTGGATGGCCCAAGGCTGATCCCTCTCAAAGCTCAATTTATTATGTGATGAAAGGATATGATATAACTATATGGTGCTCCGTAATTGTATATGTTTTTTGTCTGTATACGCTGTGCTCCACCCCTTTTTTTGTGCTGCGCAAGTGTGGCATCCACTTGTAAACCTCTCAGTATTACATTCAGCACTTTAAAGCTGTAGTTCTCAGGAGGCGGAGCCTCTATCACCATATGTGATGTGATTTGTTTGTTTCCACACCATGAATGCTCTGATGAAGGTCCTTTAGACTAAAACCTAAAAATGAAGTGTTCTTTGCATAAATTTAAGTGTACAGATATCTATTCTACCAGTTCTAGCTTTTTGATACTTCCAGCACATTATTTAAGATGAAGCCAGGTGAAGAGGTGGTTGTCCTACAGGAAACTGAAATACAAAAAAGTAATTGTCTTAAAGTAAGTTATCAACTGGGGAAGTTTCATTGTGATATATATTAGTTATTTTTTTACCCTATTCACCTGTGTCTTTAAAATGGTTCTAATTTTATCTAAATTACTTTTGTCTTGGAGTCTGAACCAGAAAACTCCACTTCAGCAGCACATATTCTGAAGGGTTTTACTGAGGGGTTTCTTCTTATATCATTTATAGTCTGATTTATACAACATTTCTTGATTAAAAATGTAGTGAAAATTGTGGAAAAAGTGATACAAAGAGATATCCAAAATTCCTTCATGGAAAACCTTTGACTATAATATGCCAAACTTTGAATCTGGCTTTGTCATATTTCTGTCTTGAGAATGTATGCACATTTCAAATATTTAATAATATAAAGCCTCATTTAAAATTTAAACAAAACATTTCAGAAAACTGACCATAAAAAAATGTTTTCATGAAAGTAATCAACTGGGGAATGTTAATGGTAATATTTTGTACCCTATTCACATGGGGTGTGTCCTATATAGCTTTAAGGTTGTTTAAATGATCTTACTTAATTTTTATCTTTTGCATGCACCTTCCTCCCTAAATTCATCCTGACATATTTGGTGTCCTTAACATTTTTCAAGACTTTACAAAAAACATCTGTGGGATTGTACAAAGTTTGGCTGCACAGCATTGATTTGCAAATGACTAACTCACCAGTGTGCCACTGCTTAAAGAACTTCTCATAAAGCTGCTTAGGATTTGTTTCACGACAATGTTGACCCACCACCGTATCTTAACTGCCTGTTAGGAGAGCATCACAGCCTGGGAGCAAGGACTACCTGAAACACGCGACACATTACCGCTCTCTGGCTCTAAAGCGAATGAAACTCGAGCAGCATCGCCTGAGCATGTACAGTTTTCATGAATGTAAATGCGAGTGTGTTTGTGTTGCTGTGAGTGCATGTTTGCACCGTTACATCTTTACCCTTGGCTGAACCTGATGCATCAAAAGCTGCTGCTGCAGATGGAAGCTGCTGTGGAATCTATAATCCTATTTGGCTGAGAGAAAACATCAGCTGACCAAACTATCCAAGCAGGGAGGAGGAGAGTGGAAAGAGAGAGAGAGAACAAAGGAAAAGAAGGCCAATGACAAAATGAAAGAGAGAGGGAAAATAACGGTAGTGCAAACATTTAAACAATATAGTTAAAACCTTGGTACAGCCTTGTCTACTTAAATGTGTTTCCATACTAGTTATTGACTTTGTATTTGGAGGACACATTTCTTCCTGGTTTATGTTCACTGGTGATGTTTTTCTGTCAGTTCACACAGTGCTATGTAGGGAGGAGGTTAATAGTGATGGTGAGTGTCCAAAGGGCAGTAGTGAGCGAAATTATAAGACCATCAGATATAACAAACCTTTTCATTCCCAACTTGTTACGTACGGAGGCTTGACCAGGAACTCTTGGCGTCACTTATAATTTCCATAGCGCTTTTCTTAACAATATTACAAATCATTCACAACAAGAAAGAAAGAAAATAATAATAATAATAATAATAATAATAATTCAATATATAATAATTAAACGCAATATAGAGAAATGAATACAATGAAATACAATTCACACTGAGATAAAAGCTTTTTTAAGAAGAATCATTTGAGAAGTGATTTAAACCTACACTGAAAAAAATGATACTTTGGACTAACCTAAAAAAAATACTGTAATTTGTTACAGGTAAATTTATTAGTTTGGACTAACCTAATAATTTAATACTTTGGACTAATCTAAAAAAATTACTCCCATTTGTTACATGTAAATGTATTAGTTTTTCTCAAATTATATTTATGATTTGGTTGAAACCTAAAATTTTATTAAATACAAATGAAAATATTACTTTTGAAAAAGACAAAAAATTACATTCACACAAAGTAAAATAATTAATTATAAAGACCAAAAACCTTTTTTTTTACATTGATACAACTTTATTTTCCAATTTGGAAAAACCTTATATTTTCTATTACATACAAGCAAAGTTTTTACTTCAGACTAAACTAATCAAAACACTCTAATTTGTTACAGGTAATTTTATACATTTTTCGCAAGTTATATTTCTGTTTTAGTACAAACTATAATTTTAATTACACAATAATCACATATTTAATTTAGTCCAAAGTAAAAAGGTTACTGAATATATATTTTCTTGTTGCTTTTTTACAACTTAAACTTTTACCATAAACAATAGCTAAATTTGCTTTTGTTACAGTCAGTGTCTAATTTAGTTGGTAAATTGTTCCAGAGTTTTGGGGTCTGGACTAGAAAAGCCTGATAGTCACCAGTTGGGCTCTGGGAACACTCAGAGGGGCTCTATCAGCTGATCTGAGAGGGAGCACAGGCTCATAAGAGGACAGGTCCGTCATACATCTGGGGTCTGGTTATTTAAAGCCTTGAAGCTCAACAATTACATCTTAAAACCAATTTTGAAGTGAACTGGGAGCATTGTGATCTCGTTTTCTTGAACCAGTGATAATCCTGTCTGCAGCTTTTTTGAGCAATGAAAGGCGCTACAGGGAAGACTGGCTAATACCTGCATACAAGTTGAAAAAAGCATGAAGGAACAAACTTTTTTACTTGGTCATCAAAACAGAGGCGAGACTCAAATAAAACACCCAAACCTCTTGCAGATGGCTTAATGTATGGCATAGGGCTCCAAGACTGCTCGTTTTGCCATCATTAAATTTGAGGAAGTTTGAGAAGTCTGCTATGCTATGCTATAATGTTCATTCATCTTTTCTTTCTCCGCCACTGTGCCTTGTGTACGTCTAATATCTTTTTCTTCTACACTCTTGTTTCATTGAAACAAGCATCAAAACTGCCACAATCTGCCCCATAGGGAGTCCCTGCATGAATTTCTTGTAACATCGTGATTTTCTCATCACGACGATCCAAGTGGAATAATCTTGTAATCAGTACAGTAGTTTGTGCATGTAAACATTATTGGGACTAAATGTCATGTGGTTTGAGCAGCACAACATCTCAGAGATGGCCAAAGTCCTGTAGTCTACCCCTCGGCTTGAGATTAACCAAATGCTATGAGTTGGCAAAACAGAAGGGACACTTACAGTAACAAATTGCATTTCAGTGCTCATGGCCTGTATTCACATTATGTAACAGTGGGGACCCGATGTGTAAAGGGCCTGACGCGTTTCAAAGACCTTCCTCACCAAATTATTAATTTACCCAACTTATTCCATTTTACAAAATGAACAGTTGCTTTCCACCTTTGGTCAGTGTGACATCAAAATTAATAATTTAATACCACAAATCTCATTTCCAGGTATTTTCA
Organism: Cebidichthys violaceus; assembly: GCF_023349555.1. Taxonomy (NCBI): domain Eukaryota; kingdom Metazoa; phylum Chordata; class Actinopteri; order Perciformes; family Stichaeidae; genus Cebidichthys; species Cebidichthys violaceus. The sequence goes on from NW_027176296.1 coordinate 12,684,695, forward strand.
TAGGCCACACAACATTACAGAGAGAAAGGAAAAGGCTTTATGTTCATAAAATTGCCATATTGTATGTGTAATTGATGATAATTATGTGTAATTAATGCTAATCATTTCATTAAATGCTTTTCTTGACACATGAATGCTCAACTTCCATTGATTTTGAAAACAACGAACAATCAAAATGTGTTAAATAAGTAAGACGAGCAGACGATACAGGATGCCCTTATTTAAATTTTAGATTGACAGCTTGTGACGTGTTGAAATAAACAAAACTCAATTTATATTGTTTGTAAATGCATCATTTGTGAAAATCTCCCCTCCCAACTTCTCACCGCCCTCCACACACACACACACACACACACACACACACACACACACACACACACACACACACACACACACACACACACCAGCAGAAATAATGGGCTCTGATTGGTCCACTCAGTAACTATATACCTGCAATTAGTGTCATAGTGTTCAGCCTCCTGCCTCTCTGGAGTCCAGAAGCTAAAAAGCCTGTCAACCTCCTTCATTAGCCTGGTGAATAGGCTTCGTTTCCCTCTCTCTCTCGCTTTCAAACAAACACACACACACACACACACACACACACACACACACACACACACGCACACACAATTTGGTAAATGTCAGGGCTGTGGTCCAGACAGACGCTGGGCTCTGCTCCTGCTGACAGAAGCAGCAGCAGGCAGTGGGGAGATGGCCGTTGAATTCACCATTGTCTTGTGTAATTAAATTGACAGAATCCCGACCTCCTGTGGCAGAGTTCACAGAGCCGATGTGCTGCTCTGCCTACAGTCAGACCGCAAAGTTAAAACGTCTGTATGAAAGGGAGAGGCATGATGTTCACATCACACCGGGATAAAATCCTATTTTAGATTCTCAAATGACGTCAAGCAAAAAGGAACAGAGAAGTCACCCTGCTGTGTGTCGACACGTCTTCCAGGGACCTCAAAGCTCTAACGCATATATGAGGTAATAACGTTCATACTGTGATCGGTGTGGGGCCATTCAGCTCAGCTGCTTTAGGTACCTGCAAGACAAAATTGCCCCTCTTCATCTGTGAAGTTTTCCTATTATATTAAAAAAAATCTCTTGCAGTGCTGTTCTGCTGGTATTGCAGATATGATATTATAGACTTGTTGAATGTTTATTGTAGAGACGATCAATAATACATTCACTGGTATTAACATATACTGATTCATGACTGATAGTCATTTAGACATGAAATGCAAATAGCCATGTAAGTGTATGAGGTATATCAGGGCTGAAGTCAAGAATAATTCTATTTAGTATTATGTATAGAACCCTTTTCATGTAGGACACATTAAAACAATAAATAAAGAAACTACTAGTAATATTAAATAATAAATACCATAATAATCACAATAACAAATATATGTAAATAATGACAAAGATGATATTAATTAATACCATGCTTTGAAGATGGGTTTAAAGATGAGCCTGCAATACAGAGATATTTGCTTATGCTAGGTGAAAGGAGCCTACAAGGAGCCAGTACAGCAGAAGAAGAACAGACCTTTTGTTACTCTGGAACAGCTAAAAGGCCCAAACTGGCAAAACTGAGCTGTCTTTGACAGTATGAGGTTCACAGTTCAGATATATAAACAGATGTAAGACCTTGCAGTTCCCGGTAGGTGATTAGTAATACTGTATACTAAAGGAGAATGGGAGTAGGTGTATGATGCTAATAAAGGGGTGATGTGGGGGATAATGCTCGGTCTTGGATAATGTCCTGACGAACGAAATGTGCACATTTTGAAACTGCAAGGCATGAGGATATGAAAGCATATTCCTAAATTGTTAGATCCTGGACTGCAAGAGCTCTTTATTTACTGTCCCAATCTCCAAATTTGAAATGTTAGGGTTAGTTTGCAGATAAAAACAAATTTGGGAAACTGCTTTAGACTGTCTGTACTAAATTGCATCGTATTCAATGAAATGTTGATGAGATTTTTTTAATTCTGGATCAAAGTGGTGGGGCTCACTGACTAACAGTGCAATCCCTAGAGCCACATCATTAGGGTGGCAAATCAAAATATTAACCTCATGGTGGCATTAGAAGAAAAGACAGGGAATAACGAAGGTCTTTTGGGTTCATCATCTGGGAACCATAAAAACATGTGCAAACCAATCTAGGAGATTGAGATGTTTTACTGAATAATTGAAAGCTTATGATCGGGTGGTGCTAGATGTACAGAGGATCCCAAAGTCATTAGGATTCATTCTCTGGAGAACAAGAATGTCTGTATAAAGTGTCACATCGGCCCATCCAACAGTGATAGTAGTCAGTCTGGATAAAAGGGGTGAACCAACTGACGGACAATGAACCCCTAGAGCCACTAATCAGTGGTATACTCTAGGCATTGCCAAATATCTGAACACCATACAATTATTTCCACATCGATCACTAAAGCTTTGTTTATAGTCGTGCGTGGTATCATCAATTACGCAGATGGGGTACTACTGGCGTGCACAAAGTGCTCAATGCAGCTGTTTGTTGCCCTAGTCCCCAAAATGCCAGAGGGTGTACCAAAAAAATGTGCTATGAATAAGCTAGAAGACAACGAGTTTAAACGATATAAACCAACCTTCACAATGCTGAGAAGGGATTGTAATGAACTATAAAACTCATATCTCATATTCATGGACTACTTTATTGCCTTTATTGGAGCACTCTGAGGAGGGAAGTCAAGTATTAAATGCATTATAATGACATTAAGGTATAATATCCTGTGATCAATTTCATTTGGCTGAAAATGTTTACTGCAACGTAGATTTTTAAGACCGCCTGTTTCTAAAGCTTTTAAAGACGATATGGCCTTCTTTGTAAAATCCCTAGACATGCAAACAGTGCTGTTCAGTGAACCATCATTTGAAAAGCTCATAGCACACGAGCAGCAAGCATCTAGCTACCATAATTTAGAGGTGCGCAACCAAGCACCGGGATCACTTGCAGAGCCTTCACTCACGGCCGTGATTACATATATATGAATATGCATTTTATGGTGCGCCAACCACTCGACGGTAAGTTTAAACCAAGTGTTAGCCATCCCATTAGTATGTGCAAGAGGATAAGGAAAGAGTTAAATAAAACTACTACTGTTCACTGATTCCATTGAAACCCCACTGTCCTCTCGTGTCTCTCTTGAAAAAGAAATGCAAAGCTGTCCCTAGATTGCTCTCTCTGCCTCCCATCCCTCCTGTCACTCTCTGCTGTGCGCTACGCAAAAAACAGATTATGATGCTGCACTGCCTCGGAGACAGTGGCGCCGCGTCCAAATAAATCCTCCAAGAGTCAAAAAAGCTAATTCACATCCCAGGGGAGCTTGCTGGAGCCAGCAGGCTGCCTGTCAGTCAGGGCGGATGATGGAGGCGTCCGTCCAATTTCCATCCAGATTGTGTTTCTGTTCATCAGAAAAAAAATGCCAAGGCTCTGACTCACCGCTCAGACTGTGGCCCCAGATAGTCTTCACCACATCTCCTTTGTTACACTTTATCAGCTGTTTCCTATACCTCCCACCTCTGAGCAGTGATGAAGAACACCTCAGTACATTGTTTCTCACCATAAGTAATAAATAGTACTAGTGTGTGCATACTTGGAGTCATGGTCATTTTAAATACATTTGAGTAAAAATGTAACAATGTTGACCTGAGCTTTCATAACCCCCTAAGCTGCATCACTCAGCCATCTGAGAAATGCTTCAAAACCTTGAGCCTTTGATTCTCATCTGAATCTGACAAAATCATGCATATCGTCTGTTGTGAGTCGACTGGATTACTGGAATTCTCTGTTGCTTGGTTCCTGTTTTGATTTGCCATCCCTGGTGTTAATGTCTCCTCACTTCTCCAAATCAGTTGGTTTTTCACTTGCAGCATGGGATGGCCTGACAGCTGATCAGAGACTTACCTGATCATTTAAAATCATCCTCAATACTTTTCAGTCAGTTTATTTGTGTCTTAATCATTTGTGTTCTTATTCAGTACATATATTTTCTTTGATCATCTTTTGTACTTCTCATGTTTGTTCTCTTTTCTCCTTGTATTAATGTTTTATTCATGATAAGTATTAGATTTGTGAGGTTATTATTTGGACCTTATACAGCGCCTGTGGGAAACCTACCCAAAGCCAACAATCACTAAAAAAAACAAGCCAAGTCCCAAAAGTAGTATTCAAGGACAATTAGACCCAATCTGAAGATACCTGAGGATAATTCGACCTGATCCAAAATGCAATGATCCCAATATTACCTCAGATTTCAAGAAATCTTACCAAGAGAATTTCACTTGCTCCATCAGCAATTATATTTTATACTTGTAACAAGCAAAAACAACTTGTATTCATTGGGGTTTTTTAAACTCATTTTTGAAGTGGCCTTTCTTTCCAATGCTTGTTGGAATCAAGTTATTTTATGTTGTTTTGATTAAGTAGCGAGTGTCACATTTTTTCAGTAGACTAAATCTTTGTTAAGAGTGGTTACCACTTTTTATAGTGATCAATGAAACGTGTGCATTGATGAGTTGTTATTTCCGTACAAGGACTTTCAATAACAGGTTTCTTAATCCATTTTACTAACCTTTGATTGGTCGACTGTTGCTCCAACCGGAAAAACAGCCTTCAACACATCAGACCTGTTTGTATCCCTGAACAAATCTGAGCTCTGGGGAGTTTGGATTGAGAGGTCTAATACCAGACTCAACAAAGACTCAAACAGAGAACACCAACACTGGCAGAAGCATGATGCTCCACCAATTAACGGGCAGCTGCAGTCCGAAAGAGTAGCAGTTTACATTCTCTGGCTCAAAAAGCAACATATTTCTCCTGTGATGATGACACACCACATGAGTGGTGACTTTTTTGAGACAATGATCTATGTCAATACAGCATCACCTTATGGGACCCAGTTACTCTGATTAGGTTCAGAAATGAAGCCTTATTGTGAGACTTGTAAATAGGACTTATGGACACATAGGGTGATGAAGATGATTTGTATTATAAATAATGAAAACTGGGAAGAGTAAATCAATCATATTCAGCAGCAGCTCCAAAAGACTGCTGCCGCTGCACAGAATGACTGCAATGTGCTTTCACTCACTATCTCTGCTCACATTCCCTCCCACACCTAGCATCATTACACTTAACAGCAGCAAAGAATAGGGACTACAATGTACGGATGAGGTATGCTAGATGTCAAATCTATTCATTTATATCACAATGACCTCAGTCCGTCCCTCAGCTTGCCCTTTTACAATCAAACTGTATGTATTTGACTCTTTACAGATATGCGCAGTGTCACCATATAATGTGTAAATAAACATGAAACTAGTTGTATTGATTGCAAACGTGCTGTTTGCAGAGACTTCAAAGCCCTGTGAACACATACCTTGTCTCAAAGCCCTTGTGTGCTTCCTCACACTGTGGTTTTTAAGGTATGTGTGTAACCAAGTGTGAAATTAGTTTCCATATAGTTTTAATGACACTTATGTACTTCAGGTTCATTTTGTTAAAAAAATGGACTTGAAGCGTAAAAAAGGAGAAAGAGGTCAGAGGGGTACACAGTAGAGATGATTACAGTCCAGTTCTCTAAAGTCATAATGACACTGTTCGATTGATTAGTTCCCAGTAACCTATATCCATTTTCATCAGTCTCTCTAGCACCAGCATGAGGCCACAGTTGAGGTATGTCTTTGGCCATGAGAGCAGTGTAACTAGATGTTGGTGCACCATTTTTGGTCCAGACTAAATTATCTCAACAACTACTGGATGGCTTCCAACTAAATTATGTACAAAACTCATATGGCTTCCAGAGAATGAATCCTACTGACCGCGCTGCTCCTCTAGCACCGCCACACGGTTCTTTCTTAACAACTTTTGGATGGAGTGCCATCAAATTAGCAAAAAAGGGCCAGACATGCGGTTCAATGTATCCTGTTTTTTGCCATAGCATGAGCAGGACCTGCCACTGTGACCACAGACTTGCCAGTTTCTCATCACTCAGGGTTCATTTTCTGTAGCAAAGACACCATAAATGAAATCCTGATGTCCTTTTTCCCCCACAACACAGAAAAGTATGCAACTTTCATGAGTTGTGGTGACTCTCACTCACCGTTGTGTGCTGTAACTATTTTTTGTTGAACAACAGCCAGTGGAGTGATCGTGTGCAGCTTCCCCAAGTCTTGTCATCAGAGAGAGGTGGGAAGATTTGGTGTCATTATTCCTGTACAGAGATCCAACCTGGACCTGGCAACGCCATAGCTAGACAAGCTGCAGAGAAGTGCTGGGAGGCAGAATATACTGCTGTTTGTCGAGAAACATTCATAGTAACTCTCCCTGAAACCATTAATTGACACATCTGTTTGTGCTCAGATTAAAGAAATGAGAAACAGCATGTTAATCAGTGAGCTTTAGGGGTGTTGGGAGGTGTGAAACAGCCAGGCTGGTCCAATCTGCTAAATTAGTCTGACAACATCCTGACTCCAGCAAAGCCTTCTCTGCTGGCCTAAACAGAATCACAAAATTATAGCTATTTTATAATTTAATATTTTTTCACAAATACACTACATGTATTCTAATTTTTTTCCCCATTAGCTTATTTTCTCATTGCACAGCTCCTGTCTTCCTCAGTGCTTCCAGTGCAGCTTGTTTTAAGTAGAGCTTTTATCCGATCAGATTGTCTCTAGGTAAGAAGAGAGGCCCGAGGCCCTCTAGGAAGCCTTTGCAGTTTAAGTAAATACGGACGATATTGTTGATTGTCATAGTGTTCAACCAATCAGGTTTATAATTTGACATGTTGGCCGTATTCATTGACGTGTCGGAGCCTTCTAGGTGGCCTACAAGTACATCAGCATTAATGTGCAGCTCAGCATTAACGTGCGCCATGATTGGTCAGTGGACTAGCGTGACAGTTGTGAAACTTGAGCTAGCCAGCAGAACTTAGTAGTAGTAAGAGTTCAAGTTGAAAAAGCTATGTAAGAAGTTATGAAATTTTTAGCATTTTGCTTGGTGTAGATTCTTTTTTTTTTACCTAGCTTTATTTTTTTAACACTCAATGGCTGAAGGAGGGGGAGAAACGGATTTGGTGGAGGAGTTACTGGCAACGCCTCTCTGGAGAAGCACATTTCAGGAAAAATGGACATCGTAAGAACGGGTCGGCCAACCCCACAGCTAGCAGCCCTGACCGAGCCAGGAAAAGGATTTGTACCAACGGTATTTCCGGCTATCAGCGTCGGAGAAGCGTTCCACATTTCATGGCTGGGAATGCGTTTCATTTGCAACTGAGCGTCTTGGTGTTTGGAGCTAACCAAGGCAGCAACAAGACACCATAGCACGACAGGACAAACTTTTGCTGAGACCCGAGTGGATCTACAACTCAACGAACACGTTCTCAGGAGGACCTCTGACTGGAACTGAACCGCACCGATGTTCTGTACAACCGAGGTATTAAACTCTTTGTAATCAAAGAAAGGAGGATATACTTTGTCTTTAAGTGAACAGCAGCTTTGGTAAGTGAAGTGCTTTTGTTTTACATCTGCAGTAGCGTTACTACTGTGTTCATTTGTCTATGGTGTAATTTTTATGATATGGTTAATATTGTTCCTTCTGATGTCAATAATATTATGACTCGTGCTCTTTAGTGTATGAATACATGTTCTAGCGCCGCAGTGTTTCTGGATTGATTTATCATGCTTTGTTGTCATAGAAATATATGTGACTGGTGCTTGTGAGATGGTTCTTGTCATTGTGTTAATTACATTGATTTTGACTATATGTATTGTTCACTAATGATGAAACATCCCCTCATGCAGGTTAGGGTCGGACATTTGATTCTCTGTTTGGGCTTTTGTTTTCTGACACCATCAAGAATTATGGTCTGGAGAAATGGGGATTGTGTGGCGATTGCTTTAGTCCTGTTTGAATCAGTAGGGAACAGCTAAACGCTGCGGGAGAGTTTGTAGCGTGTGTGCTGCTGTTGTTTTCTTGCTAAGCTAGTTTAGCGTAGCCTCCCAGAACACACGTGACGTACCAGAGTACAATGTTGTGGTTCCGGGGTGGGAGTGTCAGACAACATGTTGCCTGTCGGGTGGGTTGCCAGGTTGAGCGCAGTCCACCGAAAACATATTTCCAAGAAACAAATAATGACCCGTAGCTGTGGTGTCATAATGAGGTTATCAGGAGTTGGTTTAACTGTAGGACAGCACTGAAGGCCCTGGTATAAAATGCACGGCCCGCCACTGTACAGAGCAGGTGAGAAGGAAATATTCTGTGACAAAAGTGTGTACTTTGCTCTGAAAGTGCATGCATTTTTTTCATTAGCTGTCTTGCCCAGTCACAATGGAAATGGTTGGATATGATTATCAGTTATCAATAATTAGTGAGACGTTAATGTTAAGAGAGGTGGCAGAGTTTTGGAAAATGACAATATCGACATTACATACAGGGAAATCCGTTAATTTTTCTAATCCTTGAGTGTATGTGTGTGAGAGAGGGAGGGGTTTTGTCCACATTATGGACAAATTGAGCCAAATAGAGGCAGGTTTGCTGCTAATTGCTCATCATTGGAGCTGTGTGGGAGTGAGGTTATGTGGTGGAGAAAATAAAGTGTGTGTTAAAGCTGGTGGAAATATAACACACGATCAAATACACGATCAAAACCAACACACGGTCAAATACTCACGCTTAGTCAATGGCCCTACACTTCAAACTATGACGCTCTTCTTTACTCCTCTATTGTCAGTTTTGGACATGTCAGGGACGGCCAGTCAGTTTCTACTCATGACATGCATACAGTGTCTTTTTTCAAAATAGACTTACAATGTAGATTTATTTAGTTTTAGGTTTACTTGGTTAGGTTTAGGAAACAAACTACTTGGTTTCGGACAGATCATGGTTTGGGTTAAAATAAGTATGTTTCTTGATTATAATAACTTTGTTTGTTACATAGCATATGCACTTAACTAACGCCACATGCTTCCGTTATGTAACTAAAACCAAGGTAAAGCAAGTCAACGTTGTTTCACACTGGACACGAACAGCAATCTCCTGGGTGAAAGTCCTGTGTTTGTTTGACCTAACCAATCCAATCCAAACCTACCTCCTCCCTACGGGGACTTTCGCGTTCTTTATGATATGTGACGAGTTGGGAGTGAGAACGGGTTTTCAAAACAAGTAGTCAGCCAAATAGAAATTAGAGCTGGCTGCAGATGAGTTCAGCCTTTTTTCATCAATGTTTTAAGCTGCAGGAAACATTTTATTAAAGGCAGGAGATGGGATGAATGGTCAGCGAGCCAGCATCAGTCTCTAAAAATCATTAGCAGGCCAAGGTACAATGAGAATATCCTTCCTATAGTATCCACTAAGACAGATTTGTGTTGTTTTTTCTCCACTAATGAGATGCAAAGCCCTTGTGTTGGAAGTCACAGCATAGCTGCTACACTGTGGAAAATGTGTAGTGTTGATATGTTTCTCCCTTAAGGCATATCAAGTTTTCTTATGTGGATATGTTTTGATATTATATCAACGTAGCAGGAAACTTTTTAGATGAGGTCATCAAAATCCATGAACTAGTGGATGCACTCCAAAACATGTACAGTGCCGGTTTGAGCTGAGTGGGTGGGGCACATGCTGCTTATGCTGAATCTGTGACTTGTGCAGCAAGTAAACTAAATACAAACAGCATCCTAAACAAAACAGACTGATGAAGACGTCTTTCACTCATGTTGTGGTGGCTGAATACAAATAAAAAGGGGACTGTAGTATCTCTGTCATCACTCAAAAGCCGTGAACACATGAAATTAAAGAGAACCACCACTCCACCGCATGCTGCTGTTTGATTATCAGCTGATCGGAATACAACATCATACCAGCTGCCTCATATGTCACCTGCACTTCATTTACAGTTTCTTTTTCTGTCAGTGCCACTATGTAACAAGCGGCATGCCGGTACGATCAAATAGAAATGCAAGAAAACTAATAAGGGACTGAGGGAAATATACAGAGTCCTGAGAAGCTGTCCAAGTGAAAACAGCTTTTGGGTATACCAAAGGTGTGTGGGTCTTTTAATGGAGTCTCCTGTTTGGTCCACACCACCACTACCCTTACTCTCTCACTTTATCTGAGGAGCCTCTATGCAGGACACACAGAATGAAAGATATCATAAAGTCACTGTTGAGTAGCTCCAACAGAACATATGTTACTATACAGTATGGGATGATAAAATAGGATAAATGTGGACTCAGTCAAAGTTAAAAATACTGATTGGCTGATTAATCTCAGTTCAATTCTGTTAAACTGTGATGAGGTTTATTCAAACGGAAACCTCTGGTGCTCTGGTTCCAACACAGAAGTGCGAAAAACTTCAATTCTTCAAATTCCATATGCAAGTCAGTCCCCACAGACCCAACATTACAATAGAGATAAACATAGCCTGGGTCTTGTTAAAATCCCTGTTTATGACAAATGCATGGTGGGGGATGAATTTTTATATAAGTCATCAATTTAGATTTGATTAAAGCTTAAAGTCAGGCATAATTAAGGGCGTGTCCACTTTGAGTGACAGCTGGTTACCTTCTCAGGCTAGCCACTATAGCTGACAATACTCCTCTTTGACCAGGTAGGGAGTTAGGCTGTGTTGTCACTGCCAAGATGGCAAAGGACGGAGCCACCCACTTTGAACCTCACAACAGCTTTTCAGAAAGCTAAGGGTGACGTCACAGAGACTATATTTTAAACAATCTATGGCAGGGGTATTCAATTCAATTTCATCAAGGTCCATTTAGAGGGAATTTCCTCATGCAAAGGTCTGGAACATCACAGTAATGTCTAACTTGCGCTATAATTTAGTCCCATTTATATTGAAGTAGCCTAACAATTGTATTAACGTCTGTTGGTAGTCAACAACTGACTGTCATTTTAAATATACAAAGTTGAATTGAATATTATCTCAACAATATTAATTTTCAGATTTGAACTGGATGAATTGTAAATAACACATACTCTAATACATTTATTATCTTTTTATTTAAATTCTAGGGCAATTTTAAGTCTTAAACTTTGATATTGGTGAGTGGTCATAATGGCTGAAGTGTGTACACCTCTCCCTCCTTCTCCAACCTCAGACCCTCTCCCTCTCTCTGAGGTCTGTACTGATACTGAAACTCCCCAGACCTTGTCAGTAACACTCCTGCATCAGTTGCTGACCTTTAAGTTCCTGCAAGTCACCAGATCTCAGCAGCTCTCTGACTAATCTGCTCCCCTTTTGCTAATCACTTTCTATACAACTAGTATTTATTCTATGCCATGCTGTGTGTCACCTTTGTGCCTATAGTGCTCCAATCATTCCAGCCTTTTGCCCCGCCTCCTGTTACCCTGCTTCCTGTTACCCTGTTGCTCAAGTCCTGCCTGCCTGTGGATTCAGTTTGTTCACCTGCATTTGACCTTTTTACTTGATGCCAAAAGTATCCAAGTGTACCTCCTCCTGACAAACACAACTGGGGAAGGACAAGTGCCTCGCCATTCTGCTAAACCACACAATATGCAGATCAATCAATGCAATCTGACTGGGGGGAGGCATTTTAATCTCTCTTTCTTCCCCAGAGCATCTTTGCAACTGAGGTAGGCAAATCATGCTTCAATGAGACGTTAAAAAGGTCTTAAGCCCCACTACTGAGAGTTCAGACTGACTGTGAAGTGATTTAGATGTGGCACTACTGCACACAAGTTGTCGAAAGTGGAAGCAAACAGACACTGTAAAAAAATACATACAAAAAAATACATACATACACCTGTCTACAGGAGCTGAAAATGTTTTAACCAGAGCTTACTCTGAGGCTCCACTAGCTCAAGAATCTAGAAATAAAAGAAAAACATGCATAGGTTTAAAGCAAAATTACACTAAGACTTGTGGTACTGGTGAAGCCGGGGGACAGATGTAAAGAATAGCTGAAGTGGAGAACCACACAACAACTGTTCCACCAACTTGCACAGATATTATCAGTTGATATATTAAGAAAAGTGCTCAATCTCCACGGCTGAGTGCACGCAGGGGAAAAACACAGATCAATAGGTGTAGGTTATGATTACAACACCTGCAATCCCAATAGAAAACAGAGTCTTGCTTGATTCTGAACCAGAAGCCGACAATCATCTAAATCAGTCTGCCTTGCGAGAAAAGAAATGGAAGAAATATGCTACATGTGTATGGATTGATATGGGCAACATGTGAACCTCATCAGGTTGATGTGAACTTTATGTGAGCTGTGGTTCGCTCATGTGCTGCAAACAGTCCTGCTTCAAGTCAAATATATCAAATCATTTTTAAAATAATCTCAATGACAATAACAAACAGCAACTGGTTCAATGCATTCTCATACAGAGGCTTGTACAATATCTTCTCTCTCAATGTTTTGTTGTTTTCCTACAAATGTCTAGCAACATGACTGACCAGTGAAGATAAAAAAAAATACTTAGTTGGGTTTAAGAAAAGATTGTGGTTTAGGTTAAAATAACTATGGAGGTAACGTTACTAGTACAGAAATTACGCAACAAATAATTCAACATTTTGGTTAAAATAACCATAGAAGTGGCGTCACTTAAGTACGGAGGTTAGGTGACAAATAAGTCATGTTTGAGTTGGATTAACTGTGAAAGTTGCGTTACTCAAAGTTACGTAACCACTAAGTCAAGGTTTGGGTTAAGATGACGACGAAAGTGGCGTTACTTGAGTACAAAAGTTACACCAGAGACCAGAACTCAACGTTGGCTTCTGGCCTCAAACTGGACATAAACAACGGTCTCCTGGGTGAAAGTCCTGTATTTATAGACCCACCCACCCTGACCTCCTCTCTACGCTGACTTTATCATACTTTACATTACGTCACCGGTCCTGGCTCACGATTATGTGAGTTGTCTACCAATTATAGTGCATTACTTATTGTTAAGAACAATGTATGATAACAGCCTGCCTGGTTTGGAGAAGGATAGATTTGAATCCTTCAACACTCACCACAAACTGACCCAGACGCCAACAGAGTTGCTGTTGTCACATCCAAATCACATATCGGCTTAACAAAAATCCTCTGTGTCTTCACCTGTTGTTGTTTAGATCAGTCACAGTTTGAGCTGTCACTCAAAGACATAGTTTGATATAAATGCTCTCCAAACACAGCGTCAGTGGTTAAGTTGCTTGCTTGCTACAGCAAACATCTAATACAGTCGGCACATTAGCTGTTTGAGGAGAATGAACATGGACTGCACAAGCCTTACGGAGATCAAATTTGCACAAATATATTGAGGTGAAAGTTCACTTTACATTCAATCTCAACCTTACCAAAGCCTTACCGGTGATGAGAAAAAAAATGATGTTCTGCGCATGTTTCCTGTGCACTAGTGGAAATGTTGCATGTTGGTGGAGCTGTGGAAAGATAAGTGGTCACCAGAAACAGGTCTCCTTTCCATTCCAAAACAGATAACATGACACTGTTAGCGGGGCAATACATATTAGACACAAAGCTGCAAAGATGAATTGCTTGTATTCATGTAAATGGAGTCAAATGGAGGCATTTTAATCTCACTTCCACCTATCTTGGCAAGTGGATAGAGGTGGATATGATTCAGCAGGTCGCCAACATTACACGCTACCTCAGAAATATGTTAAAAGAGAATTGGTCGGATAGTGACCATCACAGAGGAGTGAATTGCTGGAAAAGGGAATAGGTTGAGCTGTAAAGGATGGTTTTTTTTCAATAGGATTTTTGAAGTATAGCAGCCACGGACGGACTCCCAGCTTAGCATGTTAATGAGTGTGTTTTTAAAACCTTCCTCTAGATAGTGGGGAAAGTGGCCCAAATCCAAACAGCAGCCTTTGCGTGTACCGTTATCAGCCTCCTACTTCACAGGCGGTGGCGGAGCAGTGATGAGATGAAGCGTCTGTTTCATCTCCTGCTGAATGACTTCCTCTACTTTGCATAGAGAGCGAGGAGCTGCTGGCCTGCTGTGTGTGGGAGGTGAGCCGAGAGGCACCAAGGGTCAAACATTTATCTTCCGGGGACAGGAGACCGGCCTCCAGCATGCATGTGTACACACTGTCACACACACATGCACACTCACACAGGTTTACTGATATACGGGCCCAATAGAGCTAACCAGTGACCGCCCACTTTTTTGAAGGGCTCCGCTTCAGCAAGTGAATTTCCCATTTGTTCACTCCATTGATGTTCTAGAAAATCCTCATGTGAGGAATTTAACCAAGCCAACCAACTATGAGATGAATTGTGATCATAAAACATTGGATTTGGTGCCAAAAAAAAAAAAAAGTACAAGACTGTTCTAGGAGTGAAGAAACTACTAGTCTTATAAACCATTGCAAATGGTGACTCTCCTCCTCTGGAAACTCCCAAAAATGTTTAAACTAACCGTTGTCGATCTAAAACGAAGAAAGACTGGCCTCAAATGTCTTCAAAAACACATTTCCGTGAACTATTTTCTATATTACGATTCACCATGTCTCGGTTTCAAATCCAGGAGCAGACCATGGAGCAGCATGTACAAGAAAGTACCCTCACTAGACATTCGCAAGAGCGGTAATCATTTCAATGGTTAAAGAATTCCACCAAATAAAAGGGGTAGTGTGGTACTCCATGACATTGTGAATAAAACATGATTTCTTAAAACAAAGGTTGATATTAAATGGTAAATAGACTTGTACTTGTACAGTGCTTTTCTAGTCTTCCAACCACTACATGTCATATGTGTATGAATAGGTGAATGACATGCAAGGTGCCACCTGCCCATCAGGACTATCTAACATTCACAACCATTCATACACCGCAGGCACAGCCTACGGGACCAATTCTGGGGTTAAGTGTTTTGCCCAAGGACACATCGACATGGACTAGAGGAGCCGGGGATCGAAATGCTGATCCTCTGATTGAACAACCACTGAGCCTCTACTGGAGCATAAACCATCAACATCATGACTAATAATCAAGATCCTCTATTCAAAATATGAATTAGATTTTCACTTTTGATACCTCCCTTTTCAGCTATAAATGTACAGTTATGATCAACAACACAATTATTGATTGTAAAACTATAGCGGTTGTGAAAGACTTACTCTTATCCTAAATCTATGATAATGTTCACTAGACCACTAAACTACGCCAAGGCCCTTTCCATAAGTGAAAAACAGTCGCCACAATCGCCTTTAACCAAGCTTTTGGTTAAAGCAATGGTTGGATGAGAAGATCAACTCTCATGTCTGGATAGTAAGTATGGAGCTAGATTAATGAGATAGTTAGCCTAGCTTAGCATAAAGACTGGAAACGGGGAAGCAGCTTGCCTGGCTCTGTCCAAAGTTAAAAGATCTATAATTATGTTATACCTTGTTTAAATCATGAGAGACAAGACAGATGAAGAAAAGATAATTGTTTATTATTAACGAATGATATGTGATGATAAAGTCTTGACACAGTCTTTGTCGCTGAGAGTCTAGAGAGAGATTTGTAATCGCGGGACGTCTCTGAGCAGCAGCAAGATAAATCCCCTTGTGGAGTCACTGGTGGTGGTGGCTGATGAGGCTGATAGAATGAAGCTGATGAATCTGATGAAGACTGGAAGGAGATGGGGAGGTGGAGGGTTGCGTAACAGCAGCATGAACGTACTGAAGGTAGAGAGACAATCATATTTAAAAGAGACAGCAGCAAGATGATAGGCTAACGATGTCATTGTGTTACTGTGCTATTAGATCAGGGAGACCAACTGATCTAAACAGCTGGTGTCATCATTGACAGCCCCAAACATTGACAGCAAGGAAATAATGAGTGAATATGCGTGAGAGGAGTGAATGGCTGATGTGTGAGAAATAAACTACAGGCCTAAGCATACAAAAGTATAGTCTTGCTGACTGAATTTACTCTAGAGCTTCATGTGTTTAAAATGTAAAAACAGCAATTTGTGGATTAAGATGGAATTACATGCAGAAATCATTTCTTGAAAATCAACAGTTTGGTGCTTCACCCTGCTCCTCACTGTTGTTTGGCAAGAAAAAGCTTGAATACATAACTCTCACATATTGTCATTTTGACATTTCTGTTTGTGGATGCATTAAACAAATGCATGGAACTTTCCTTGTTGAACCATCAGTACAAAATGTTGAGGAGATGTGTGAGAATATATCTGGTTCTAAAGTCAGAAGCACAAGCCTGTGTGATAACCCTAGAGAGAATTATCACCAACTCTACAGTTCGCCTCAGCTCTATAGAGTGTGTAAGTGTCTTTCTTTGTTGTTGATGTTATGGCCCAAAACTTGAACAGCAGCAGGAAGCAGTTTTCAGTAAAAATGCTCTGATAAACCTGTGGTTCACTACCTGCTCAGTACAAACAGCACATGGAGCCTGTCTGAGGAGCCCAGTGGAACATTAAACAGCTAAAAAGACCAATATTTGAGAGTGAATATTGGACTTACATTAATCAGGTAGACACAAATATCTACTTCAGATAAATGGCAATGTTGCTCTGGATGTCAATATCAGTTTTACAAGGTGCCAAACCTATCACCACAGAGCTGTGTCAGCTCTAAAGAATGGTCTGGCTCCACACATTATCATTCTTGTACAGGAAGAAAAAATGCTCTGGCTTGTTTGTATGTCGTTAAACCAATCACAGTCATCTTGGTCGGCACTACAGGATGCAGCAAACTTGCTAAATAGATAGCGCAGATGGTTGAGGAGGAGGAGAATGCTGTGTGAGATACGTGGCAGGCTTATTCCCCTCAGCCCACATCCGGTGAGTCAGACTGATAAGGTGATAACATGTCAAAAATCGATTAATGCAGGATTAAGGAATGAAGTTGACCAATACTCCCAAACCATTTCAGGCGTGTTCTGCTTACAGCTAGCTGAAGCTAAAGATTATAATTTGTAGAAATGTGACAATTCATTCAGTAGATTGAATCTGTTCACTTTCGGATGCTGAGTTTGTTTTGGACGACTTTAGCAACTATGGTGATGTTGCATTAAGAATTGACTACAGCTAGGACCTCAGACCTCTGACTGACTTCCTGTCTGTAGCATATAGGATTTAGATCCATCCACCATGCCAAACCAACAGAAACAACATGATTTTCCTGTGCCATATGAGCCAGCGACAGTTGCTCTCTCTTCCTGCTCTTTGGTTAATCATTTTCAGCAGGCAGCAACCTCCAGTTCTGAAAAATGAAGCCAATGCAGAAGTGTCTTAAAACTTGCATTCTCTCTACTGACCATCAGGAGGCGACTCCTCTGGTTGTATAGAAGTCTATGAGAAAATGACTCTACTTCTCTCTTGATTTATTCCTCAGTAAACATTGTAAACATGAGTTTATGGTCTCAATCTCTAGTTTCAAGTCTTCTCCAATACAGCATGATGTTCATTTAGTAAATTATGGCCCATTTAGAGTCAAATAGACCATAAAGCAGAGTATGCTTTAGGGCGGGGCTACCTTGTGATTGACAGGTACCACAGCGTTGTATGGTCTGGAGGTTGCTGTGTTATTGTTATTGTTACAACTTTAACCCTTTCTTATAGTTCATGTAAAGTAATTGTAATATTTGGTCACCTAAAATGCCTTATTCGCATTCAGTCTCACCCTTTAGTAACCTTCGGTGACTAGGTCCACATCTTATGCAAAGCCGATACTTTTAGTCAGCTAGTTTAGTAGTTAGTCCAGTGATGTAGTGGAAAGTTTTCACCATTTTCTTTGTCACTGGGACACTTTTGCTCAACTACTTTTTTGTCCTCTAGTAAGACGTCAATAGTCTCTGTTGTTGTCGCTTCCACTGAGCGTGATGGCAAGGGAGAGACCTGAAATCCCCAAGAAGTTGAGGAGGAGGAGATAAGGGGCATGTAGGGCAGGAGTGAAACAGTGAGAGGAGAAAAGGAGCTACAAGCCACGTCTGCCTTCCATTACCAAGTGAGGTCCCCTGCCTAACAAGATGGATGAGCTGGCAGCCCTGGAGAGTGTATCATGAGAGCAATGTGTTTCACTGAGACATGGCTGCTCGAGAACTTCCCAGAATATGACATGTCTGTAAAAGGCTTTCAGACAATACAATCAGGGGGACATCACTTGTACATGTGCAACACATGAACAACAGCGCATGTACATGCACATCACTTGTTCTGGATTATAAAGACTGCACTAGAGAGCTGTTGGATTCCAATGAAGTCTCAGCAAACAGGTTGAATGTTGGTGGTTAAACAACTTCTAAAATGTTGGTTAATGTTTTGTACAACGTCAAACCAAGAGGTTGGGCTGACATTAGGGGGGCTCATCTAGGTCTCAACAATGAGAAGAAGCCTGTGAGGAAATAACTATAGAAACCAACATTAACTAAAAGGGTTGGAGACTAAGAGTGGATAGTTTTACATGGGATTGTGGTAGTGAATGTTTATGTTTCTGGAATAAATCAAAATTTAAGGAGTGACTGTCCTTTCTGCTCACACAGATTCTGGTCCCTGTGCCATCTGCTTCAACAATTGTTCAATTTTGTTCAAGGTTGAGGACTTTGGAGAAACCCCCTTAATTCTAAGTCTTAAAAATGTGACCTGGGAGTTGTCCAACACGTTTGCAGAGGAGTTCCTTCTTGATATAAAAAATAATGTTGAAGATGAATTGTGAAAATGTGGTCTGAAAATTCACAATAGCACCATAGGAGCTGAACAAAGTAGTATTATCATGTTTTTTTATTGTTGAAAAGAGTGAACATCGTTCTTAAGTTCAGATGCGATCTCGGAATCCGTCAACTATCGGTCTGGGGACAGATAAGCCTCTGGGGGTGAGGGAGGATGTTTCTGAGGATCCGGTGTAGCCAGCTGATATCCGGGCCAACACTTCCTTACAGTCCGATGAGCAACTTGAGATGCTAGTCTGGAGTTGGTGTTGAAAGACAAAAATTACAACTGGATTGTTTTACAAGTACCCAGTTTGTGAGCTAATTTTAAAACAATGAAAAGCTAATTCATTGTCAGATGATAGCCGGTAGGTTCCCAGATTGCATTTCGGCAATTGTTTTCCACCTCTTTTCCTCTCCACGCGGACCGTTTACCAGCAATCAACCAAAGCTTGCTCGAGCGTGATTGGTCAATACTACTCGGACTACAAACGGAAACCAGAACCAGAAAATCTTGTGGCCAACAAATTCTGCATTCATATACTGAATCTGTTTAGAGAGATTAGGTCAGATGTCACCGAGCATTTGGACAAAAATTGGACATCATTGTTTTTTATTTTACCTTTTCAGTAGATCATAAAATGCACAGACACAGACACACACACACACACACACACATACGCACGCACACAGTACCCCCCCCCCTCTCTCTCTGAAAATGGAGAGTGAAGGTAGGCCCTGAAAATAACAAGAATATCTCCTTTTAATAATAGAATTAGGAAATATATGAAGCAATTGTATAACCTGAGAGATGAGACACCAAAAGAGACTCATTAATACTGAAACTACTGATGGATCTTTAAGGGTAATGGAGTAATTTTTCCTTTGAACAATCCATCTAGAGAAAAAGACACGCAGAGAGTGGGCGAGAGACACCGGGAGGAGCAGAGAGGGAGCGGCAGAGAGAACTCAGGTGGATAGAAGAACCTGCCATTTCTGAGAGATGTGAATATACAGACTCACTTAGAAGGGTGGATTAGTCACTTAGCATTAAAATGTAATCATTAAAGAGTACCTTTTTTTAGTTGTAGATATGAAATAATTCGCAAATGAAAAAGAACACAGTGTATCTTTCATAACTATATGAACAGTGGGATCTATGTGTAGCTGCATACAGAACAAAGTATAGCAACTCTCTTTTGAAGCACACAGGAATATCAGTCGATACAAATTGATCTTGTGCTTAAAATCACACATGGACAGTTATTCATGACCAATTGTTTTATTACAATTTGGTATCAAAACAATTATCAAAAGAAATCACAAGTTCATTCTTGTTCTCTATGTGGGTGACAACATATTTACTTGAGGAACAGTTCTTCTACCGTTGAAAAGGTGCTTATGGAATATTTATAGATCACTGTCACAAATAACACGCTGATGATAAGTTGGATATAGGTTACACTTTATCAGAGGTGGTGAAGTTCATATGGTTTTAGGGCAAATTGATTTTTAGTAATTAAATTATGACTTTCTTCTCGGAATATTAACTTTTTTCTCAATACATTACGATTCTATTCCCGACTTCTCAGAAAACAGAGATATATGGGAAAGATTTTTAATGTGCAGAAAATTTCCAACATGAGCATAAAATAAATAAAGCACCACTTTAAACCTTATGTTTACCAGATGTGCTCATTAGTTTTCTGGAAATAAGTCATTCAGCTTGAAAACCCCCCAAAGACTTGTTTTTTTTATATAAATAAAGACATTTCCACCATAAATTGTTGCATTAATTTACCTAAATGCAGTAAACAAAGTTTTTGACGCTCAAAAGCTATTAATAAACATTTAACCATTACATGAGTCTATGGAGCAGAGCCGCATAGTTGTCGGGCTCTGGTCAGAGCTGGACGACGCTACACTATGATTGGCCAGTCTGTATTTCAAGGCGGGACTTAGCAAAGGGCCAATTGTTATATTTTCTTTGTGGTTTTTTTTCCTATTTTCCCTAATTATGTATTAATTTACAGACTGAAACAAATGTCAACATTTCAGAGGTTTTTGCATATACGTAGATATTCAGACACAGCATTTCATAAAGTTCACTTGACAGGACGTCATTATTTCTTCATCGCGAGTTTCATTGTTATCACAGAGTCCTTTTTGACAGAAAGTTTTATTCTACCTTTGAGAGGAGGTTAAACTTGTGGAGACTTTTTCCTGTCGTTCTGCAAATTGTGGGGCCAAAGTGGAGGTGTCTGAACGGACGGGTGGATGGAGCTCGCAGCAGTGTGGCTGTGAGCAGTCAGGCTGCGAGGGGAAGCAGCACTGCGGCTTTCCACTTTACAGGCTCAGACGACTCTGGCTCCGTTCACAGCTCCAACACTTATCTCCCCTGAGCAGGTGTGTGTGCGTGCGAGCAAGCATGGATTTATCTGACTTGTTTTTCTCAACATTTAGATGGGTGCATTTGCAACTGTGGATGTGTGAGTGTGTGTGTGTGTGTGTGTGTGTGTGTGTGTGTGTGTGTGTGTGTGTGTGTGTGTGTGTGTGTTTAGTTTCTCCACGTTTGCACGTGTGTGTATGTAGATTCTATATGTTTTTTGTATCTGTGGATGTGCGTGTGAGCGTGTGTTCATATAGTATCCATTGTGTGTGTGGAAGTATTTAAGTGAGTTTCATGGAGAAGAGATTGTGCTGAATTGCTGGGAGGCGGACTATGCTCTTATCACAGTGGAAGTAGAGGAAGATGAGGCAGAAACAGAAACATTTTGAATGAGAGACACTTTTTAAAAACGTCTCCCTCTCAACTACTTCATTTTCTTCTCCTGAAAGAAACTGAATTGTAATAGCGCTTGCAATTTTCCACAGTGGACAATGCACTGTATCGGCAAAGTTGAGACACTATTGACAAATACGTGTCGCTTCACAGCCGAGCCGTGTGGAAGTCAGGACAGCCTCTGGAACAACTGACTTCACATGCGTGCATTCTCTACGGTTCTAACTCCCACTGCTCTTAGAAACTCCACACACCGATGCTGTCATGTATTATTCTCATTATTACACTCAGCTCCACCACTGCGCTCTTTTCTGTCTGAAGTAAACCCGATTATAGCGGTGGATAAAGGAGAAAGACACAGTGGAGGCAAACAAATGGTTTAACATCGCCTCCTCACTTGATGTCAACTCTTGCAAGCTGCTCATTAGCAAACACTGGGTAAATAAGGAACCTGCACTTTCTCCCACAATGTACGTGACGTTGTGCTTAGGCAGCACTTTATGTTGTATCTGCAACAGGCCAGGGACATAGAAAAGAAGGATCGTCTCCTCGATAGACATTCATCCACTGCAGGTAAGTCTGTGCCACTACTATGTCACTTTTTGTTGGCTTTTCTGCAAATCACTACAAATCCAAGCACATTTTGGCCTCATCAACACATTCTCACTCCCAGCTCCTCAAATAACGTGTCAATATATGCTCTTTACAAGCATAGTGTCTTTTCAAAATAAACTTCCGTCTTCACAGGAAGTTAGGTTTAGGCAACAAAAACACTTAGTTAGGGTTAGGAAAAGACCGTGGTTGACGTTAACGTGACTGACATTACAAAAAGTCAACGTTGACTTTTTTCACACAGGACACATACAGGGGTCTCCTGGGTGAAAGTCCTGTGTTTGTTTGACCCACCCCTAAGCAGACTATTGTAAAGTTTATACAACGTCACTTGATCTGAGTCTCTAATGACGTGGATAGTTTACATTGACGTCCACAGTTGACGAGTTGGGAGTGAGAATGGGTTGGCCTCATTTGCATAAAGTACAAAAAACCTTGTATTACTGTTCAGTCCCGTGTCGCCTGGAATCCCACAATGCCTTGTAAAGCGTTTGACCAGTCAAGAGTCATATGATACCCATTTAAAGGTAACTACTGATGTGAATAAGTTGTTGATGCCTCACAGTAGATTTTGTGCGCATTAATCTAAAACAATATTCGGATTGTCTCGCTAAGATTTCTTTTGTTCTCTGTATTGTGGAGAAGTTGGCATTCCAAAAAGAAGATGTTGTAAATAGACCTTAATGAGAGCTAGAGCGAGTGAAGTCAAAGCAATAACACAAACATAAAAAGTCAGGAATGTATGTGCATCGTAGTGAGGAGAACAGTGGGATGATTCCATCGCACAAGACTCTTTAGTGTCTGTATAAGACGCACAGGGTTCAAGTAACTAAAACATTAACCCGAAACTGAGAGACAATGCTCCGGGAGTGTGATGATGTACTATAACAACCGAAAAACCAACACAGGACGGGAGGGTCAAACAAAGTGTTGTTGACTTATTTTGAAGTTACAGTAGTAAAGTTTGTGATGCGTTTTCCTTACCTATGTTACATTGTTTACATTTTACTTAGTTTACATGCCTATTTTGTGCCCAACCTTGATGTTTTTCCTTCACCTAACTAATATATCCCACATAAATTGTTATCTACCTGCTTTGCCCGACGTTATTTTTCTGCTGATAGTATCCCTTCAGACGTCTAGACAGACGCACAACCCCATTGAGATTCTGTCTGGATGGATGAAATTATCTTCTAATACTGTGCATAAATCAAAGAGTTTTAGTTTAACGTCAGTCAGATGCGGAGAGACCGTGGGCTTTTTAGGAAATAATTACCAAGGTCAGGACCTCTGACTACAGCCATGAAAGCCCCTTCAGGCAAATTTGTGATATTGGGCTATACAGATTAAAATTGACTTGACTAATGCTCATAAAATGAAATGAGAGAAAAACAAATGCCATCGTAGTCGGCAATCGGCAAATGACACTTTGTATCAGAGTTACTGGCACTCAATTAATTCTTTAATCTTGTCATGTCTTGTTGAATATATTATGAATTTTCTTTTTTCAAAAGTGTAATAAATAGCATGAAAAAAATCGTATCATGATCATATCATCATGTCACCCATCGCCAGCTGACATTGTCTTTTGATATTCAGAACCCCATCAGATCACAGACTGATTTATCCCCAGTGGTGGTCGCTTTATGAAGGAATAATTCTTTAACAACCAATCCTCAAACTCGCTGACCAAATAAGTATCTTTTTAAATTGAAATGACCAAACCTGTGACTGAGCAAAGTGCAGTTTAACTGTCATATGTAGTACATGACTTCCTGCTAAAGGGCGCTGTAGAACATCAAAAGCTCAAGAAATCTTCAAGGCCTTAGAATTCTGTAGCAGGTGAGTTGATGCTGACTTGCCCCCATATGCCCTTAATACTACATTTGTTCAAATTCAAGTGGGGGGGGGGGTGAATGGAGAGATCTGGTTGACATGGGGGCAGAGGAAGCAGAGGGAATGAGTTGACAAGCACAGGGGAGCAAACAATCACTGGACGAGGTACAGATACATGAGTAGGTTCTACCAGTAGAATCATAGCGTTGTGTCCTAAATGTAAATACTGAGACTGGAACGGCGATCTGACGTGCCGTGTGCCGTGCTGAGTGCAGGTGTGTGAAGAGCCGGAGCTGGGAGAGGTGACGAGCTGATTGTCAGCAGGTGTGTGAGTAGGCTGGGTCCAAGTTAGCTGCAGGACAGGAACCGTCATCTGATCTCGGTTACAGTGGTTCCCTGGCAGAGCAGATATGGAGGAAAGGAAACACTGACCAATCAGAGCCCTTTTCACAAGGGGTCCTTGGTTAAGGTATGGTAAAGCGTGGGCAACTTCTTGGTTGAAGAGGGAAAGGTAATATATATATACCTTATTAATGCATGATTGTGGTAGTGCTTACAAAACCAATAAGGAAGTTGGACGCACTGTCCACCACCCTGACCTCCCCACTATGTATTATTATCTGCCTCACAAGATTAAAAGGACGCTACTGTCCACATTAGCGTAACTTGTCTGCTTATTAGCATCATTTTTACATTACCATACCACCACCCTTTGCACTATCCTCATTCCCACTAACCTAAAGTCTCTCTAGTATATAAGGATTTGTATAACTGTATTATTTGATTTAATTCTATTCTAATTTAGATAATTGTGTATATGTTCAATGTGTGTGTAGGGGCTACAACGAATATTTCATTGTGTTAACCTGCAACGTGTCCTCATACATATGATTGTATGACAAAAGATACTCCTTATTTTTTGTGCGTTTTCCTTCTAAAGTCAGAAACGTGTTAATTTATTGTCGTTACATGCTTACGGCCTTTTCAAAATAAAGTTCCGTCATCACAGGAAACTCAGGTTTAGGAAACAAACCTTTTTAGTTAGGTTTAGGAATAGATCGTGAAGCAATACGTGACAAATAAATCAACATTGACTCCTCAGTTCACATGGGGAACGGATAGCGCTCTCCTGGCTGAAAGTTGTTGGAAAGTTGAGTGTGATTTTGCAGTCTTTATACTTCTTTGCTCATGATTAAGTGAATAACACGCAAAATTATTTCTTGGGATATCTACAGATTACGGCTCATTATTTTTCATAGGTATAGCTACGAATGCAAGATGGGACCAGCCTGAACCCTGTGTTGTAAAACGGTAAATAAATGAACCCTGTAACCTTGTTACCTTGAATAATTCCAAGGGGTAATGGTCTGGTTATGATAATGAACCACGGCATGCTGGTTTCTGTCATTTTTATCAGGCAATGTCTTCATTCATTATATCATTGTAATGGCTCTGTTTAGTATAAGCTTGGTGATCAGTGGAGTCAGCCCCCTAAGAGCAGCACGATGAGGGCAAGACCTGTATTGTTTGTACCAATGCCATGTATTGGCATAAAAGGGATGTACTGCTCAGTTTTGATTCTGATAAATCTGGTTGCAGTCGTGTGTGTGTGTGTGTGTGTGTGTGTGTGTGTGTGTGTGTGTGTGTGTGTGTGTGTGTGTGTGTGTGTGTGTGTGTGTGTGTGTGTGTGTTGGTGGTGTTCTGGGTGCCAACATGTGTGGGTTTTGTGGTGCAGCGAATGTGTTTTCCTGTGTGCGTGTTTGTGGGGTGTTTCTTTTAAGAGACGTGCTTTTTCGAAGGATATCAAAACTCAGTCTCCTTCCTCCCTCTCGCTCTCTCTCTCTCTCTCTCTCTCTCTCTCTCTCTCCCCCTCTCTCTCTCTCCCAAGCCCTACATCACCATGGCAACCGGACCAATCAGCTTCACTGAATATGCCAGATAAGTCAGACTTGAAAGACTAAGAAAATCCCTCCTTACCTCTCCTCCCTCCCTCCTTCCGACCCTCATCTATTCCTCGCCCTCTCCCTCCCTCCCTTTACTCTCTCCATGCAATTTCTTTTTCTTTATCTCTCTTCCTTGTCACTCCTTCGCTGCCATACACATCTCGCTGTTCTCTCTTTGTCTCATCCTTCCCTGCATGACTTTCCCTACCTCCTATCTCATTCCCTCTCATCCTCTTACTCCTCGTCTGCCTTACTTCCCCTGCATGAATCTCTCTCTCCTCTTCTTTTATTGTATTAAACATCTCTCCCTCTCTCCTTCTGCCCTCCCCATGCATTTCATCTTCCCTCTTCCTCTCTCTTCCCCTTCCTTCATTGGATTAAAAAGACACACCCAGACATTGTGCAAAAGCATCTCTCTCCATGGCAGAGGCCCGTCGTGAGATATGAGGACTGGCACGCTGCTGACACTCACCATCTGTCCCCGAGACATAGGGACCCAGAGAGAGAGAGGAAGAGGGGAGGAGGGGGGTGAAGGAGGAACAGTGCAGGCTTATAGGAAGCCGCCAAGACAGCCTCTCAATTTGTGCTTCATGCTTCAAGGGCAGAACTGCTGCTCTACTTACAGTATATGAAGCAAAGCTTTAAATTTGGCAGTGAAAAAAGAAGCCTTATCCTTCCACAGATATGGGAATTGATATGAACAAATGAAAGCGCGGCGGTGGTTGCATGCCTGCCAGCACGCTGTAAGAGTGTTGGCAAATGCTGAAATGTGATCCCATCTCTGGCCGCAGGTGATAAAACATTTGCTTGTACAACCTAAAGTGAGAATTTAATCGTTCATCAACCAGATTCTAAATCAACTCGCGTTATTACCCTTAAAGGACTGGTAGTTTTGCACAACCAGCCTAGTAAATCGAAGGTGCTTCCAGCTTATATTACTGAAAACCATTTACAAATCCATGCGAGTGGAGCTCTAATTTTCAAATATTTTTCACACATTCCAATGTCCCATTGGTTTCAGTACATTTTATTATTCAGTTCAATTTGTGATATTATTTTTATGCCTCTAGGCAACAGCAGTGGCCAGAGGCCTTATGTGTTTGCGTTGTTCCCCCCGTCCAGTCCATCAGTGGTTGCCTGGAAGGAAATTTCTTGAAATTTGGGACTCCAGGATGAACTGATTTTTTAAGTCAAAGGTCAAAGTCACGGTGTCCGTCCCATTCTGGAAAACGGGATATCTTATAAATGCCTTGAGCATTTTTTTGTCATTATTTGGCGCAAATGTCCACTTGGACTCCAGGATGAACTGATTAGAATTCAAGTCAAAGGTCACTGTGAGCTCAAAAAACATTTTTTTGGTCATAACCCAACTATTCATTTACTAATTATGACAACTTCACATAAATGTCTAACAGGATAAAATAATGAAGTGATGATACTTTGGACAGACATGCATGTAAACTGCAACATCACGGGTTGGCGGAGGCTTTTTGTCAACAGTCACCATGGGCCTCATATTGTATACCCATGCAGCTTCCCAGGATACAATGCATGCACATATTCCAATGTTCACGTTCATATCTTTGGCACCTTTTTAAACAAATAGTTCAAGGACTTATGGAGCCAGGACGAGAACTTTACTCAGGAGAGAGGCACTAGTAGCAGGGGTGTCAAACTCATTTTCACTCTGGGCCACATCAGCATCATGGTCGCCCTCAAAGGGCTGGTTGTAACTGTAAGACTGTACTAATGTAACAACTCCCTAACATATTGTTAAATAACTCTCTCTGCATTTGATTATTGTTTATTCGTGTGTAAACATATTGTACATGCATTTATATAAATGTATGTAATATAATAATATATGTAAGCACATTTCTCTGTTATTATGACATAAATCCTTTTAATTTAGGTTTAATAAACCCACATTACTCTATCAAAGATCAAACTTTTAAAGAAAATAACAACAAATATCATCAAACTAAATTTATTACATTAACTTTGTTCAAAGCATTTTATCACAGTTGAGAGGGACATAACTATGATACAACAAAAGAGTGTGATCTGCTATGAACCTGTGTGACAGATTTGGCATTTTACGAAAACAAATGGTTACAGACAGCCTTGCAGAGAGCATTCAACCAACTAGGGATGGTTTTGATTACAATAAACATTTGGCTGTATGAACACATACACTTGTAAACACACTGAATACATTGCTGTACATACAAAGTAGTACACAAGCAGCTTGAAGTTCAAAGCAGGAGGCAGTAGACGGTAAGAATCCTTGATTGCAGCATCCTGGAACTTTGCTCTCAGGTCACTATCGCTTTGAAGCTCTGTTAACTCCATCTGAAAGAGATGGGGTGCACTGTCAACGTTGTCAGTGAAAGGATTGGCAAAGATGCCAAAGTCAATGCACTGTGTTCTGAAGTCAGAGAAGCGCCGATCAAATTCAATAATTAACTGGTTCACCTTGGTAGCCAATCGAACACATGAAAAAGCACCAGGAACTGAGGCTGAGATTTCCTGGCAGACCGGAAAGTGTGCAAGATTGTCCTGTTCCAGTTGGGACTTCCATAGCTGCAGTCTAGGCTGGAAAGCTGTGATCATGTCGGACATTTGCGTGATGACATGTTTGAGTCCCTGCAGCCTCTGATTCAGTTGGACAAGATGCTCCACAACATAGCAAAACCACACAGCCAGTTTGGATATGACAGTTCAGGCAAGAGTTTTCCTTTACTTGGCATGAAAACAGCAATTTCTTCCATAAGCTCAAAAAATCTTTTGAGGACCGCGTTCCTACTCAGCCACCTTGCTTCTTTCTGTATGGTACGGCACATCTCCATGCTTCGAGCCCAACTCCTTCAAAAACAGCTGGAACTGGTGGTGATTCAGGCCTCGCGCCCAAATGTTTTCATGACCGTTGTCATTATATTATCCAGTTCCAGAACATATACACAATTATATGTGTGTGTGTGTGTGTGTATATATATATATATATATATATATATATATATATATATATATATATATATATATATATATGCATATATATTAGTGCTGGGCGATTAGTATTGTGGAAGATGACGGTCTGAGGAACGTTCTTAGGATCGCAACAAATGACGGCACGTATGAGCCTCCCTCAAGACGCACCATCACAAGAAGAATACACAAGTTGTATGAAAAGGAGAGGACTACAAATGTGACGGCGTTACAACGTGCACCAGCTGTTGCTCTCACTGGAGACTGGGTAACCATAATCACCTCGGAGTTACTGTTCTAGTCGGGTACCGTGATCCCTGACCCTTGGAGCAGATTTTTAAAGCGGCTGAATCTTGACAAACCGACCACAAATTTGATGCTTTATCAACTAACTTCTTGTCTAAAAACATCATAAAATTACTTTACATGACTTAAAAACAGTAGTATTTAGTATTAGTATTTATTTATAAATAAACTACATGGTCAAGCCTTACACCCCCGCCCGACCACTTGGCTCTGCTGCCTCGGGGCGATTGGTTGCCCCGTCGCTCAGAGGTCCTGGCGGCCGATCGACCCGGTCACGGCTGTTTTCTGTCCTGGCCCCACAGTGGTGGAATGAACTTCCCACTGACGTCAGGACAGCGGAGTCGCTGCCCATCTTTCGGCGCAGGCTGAAAACCCACCTCTTCAGGAAGTGCTACCCTGAGCCTTCCACTCAGCATTTATTGTATTCATACTAGCTTGTTGCACTTATTGTATTTGTATTACTTATAGCACTTACTGTTTTTCTTGTTTCTGCACTGTACTTTGTCTCTGAGTTATGCTCTGCTTCATGCTCTTAGATGCTTGTTTGGAAAAGGAAATGTACTTATGACTTCTGGTGACTAGTAGTTCTTTTGATTACCAATGTTGATGCACTTATTGTAAGTCGCTTTGGATAAAAGCGTCTGCTAAATGACTGTAATGTAATGTAATGTAATAAATGTAAACTTCCAGTTGTGTGTTTTCTCCTCCGCCACTGTTCCTTGTTGCTGGTGCAAAATGCATTCTGGGATATTTGGCTGTCCCAAGTACACACAAGTCACCTCCGATGCATCCCCAGTAAAATGGGCGGAGCAAGCCACATCCGGGCATTTGGACCGTGCTTGACTCGATTGCGGACTTTTGAATTGGAACAGTACTTGAGCTGAGACTGATGACGTTTCACAAGTCCACGAGAACACAAGTACAGACAAGAACGCATATTGAGAAAGGCCCAATAACAAATAAGAGACTTCGGATGTACACTCTGTGTGTGGTGTGGGTGTGGCTCCTACCTGGTCTCCTCCCTGCTCCCTCCTGATTATGGCTCATTCACTTCACCTGTCCAGTCTGCTCAGCTGCCTTCCATCTTCTCATCAACTCAGCAGTCTATCTACGCTGGCTTTCATCCACTCCGATGAGTGGATGAAAGCCAGATCGCTGTTGCAACCACAGTGGTAGTAAGTCATTCTTGGCTGCTCAGCTATTGTGAATTCTGAGTTTATCCATCTTGCCATTCTCACCACCCATTATCCCTGAAATAAACCTTTCACTTTATTTTACTGTGTCTGCGTTTGGGTCCAAACCTAAAGACCGCTACAAAGTGGCAATAGCCTAGACACTATTCATTCTTGTAACAAGTGCCCTGAGTTGTTTCTATGCTGCATGCATTTTATTGCAGTATAGTGCTATTGTTTTTTTATCAACACAATGAAATCTGTACAACAGCACCACAAACTACAGCCTCAGAAACAGCTATAAAGTTCAATCGACATCCTCTGACACTGTCAAAATAAATGGACAATAAAATTTCCATAAATATAGGATCACTGGCTCTGCAGTGAAAATGTGAATATATTTACATGTTTTCATGTTGTTCTGTCCATGATGTGTACAGTATATGACTTAGTATTAGCATATCTTTGATATAGAGAGTATGAATAAAAATTAAATTACAACAAATCAATAATACCAGTCATGTAAATGGTTTCAGAGTGCTCCTCTACGCTGCAAAAGAAGAAATTAGGAACAATTCATTTTTTATTGCACATGCTGAAAGAGCCCATAGTGCTGACATCTCATATAGAGGGCATTAGACGTCGTTCAAACTCACCCTGCATCTCTAAAGAAAGATGTGGATGGCCGGAGTTTGGCAGCAGAGCAGATGGACCAATCAGAGGAGAGAGTGGAGCTGAGGGTGCACCAGTCGTTAAAGGGAACCTGCACGTGTTAAGTTGCAGTCAGTCAGCATTCTGCTGCCCATCTGTTTTCATACAAAACAAACAGGGCGAAACACATCCGCGTCTTACACTTTTTGCAGAGGTCGTGGCAGTTTGAGAGAAGGAAAGGGTCAATCACTCGTGGGATTGACCCTTTCATTTGGGAAATATTGATTCTTCATATTCTTGTTTTTTAGCTGCATGGCAAAATAACACAAGCAGCAAAGAAGAATTGAGGCTGCTTTCCTTTACCTGCCACATACAAACTAACATTTCTAAACCAGCCACTCCCTCCTGCCCCTTCCCCACCTTTCCCATCAAACCTCATCCATGCACCTCCAGGTAAACATGCAAACTGACAAACCAACCATCTCGGCAGCGTCTCAAGGTAAACCAGCCTGACAGAGACTTGTCCATTTAAATTCCAATCCTTATCTATATCTGCCACAGCCTTCAGTTAGCAACCAGCCCTCAGTAAACCTAAGCCTATAGGACCTGAGCTGTCTTACCACAAGTTTAGTGTTTTCTTATCAGTATCTGGGGAAAAGCATGCACCCGAGCTGAGTTACTGTGAAACATTTTGGAAAATGTCAATAAAACATCAGACAGCTGTTCACTTCCAATTTCCTACCAACAGTCAACATTGTTTTTCAGCAGCTACCAGCAGCTCTACTGCTCACTCGCCACCCTTGTCGGCCACAGTTTTTATCCTTGGAGGCTGAACTTTGTCATGGAGATCAAGAGTGTGTGTGTGAAGGAGTGTCAGTAAGAGTGGCCTGTAACACAATGATGGATGTACCACGGTCAAACTCATGAACCATTTCTCGTTGACTCTTGTGGGAGGCATTATTGGTTTCAGCCTTGAACTGTATATATGTGGATGTAGTCACCATGAAGCCACCCATTGGTTTGTGTAATACAGTTTTGAAGCCTGCAGTTGGGCACCTTGGTCGTAGCCATCTTATTATTTTGCAAACAGAAGTGACACCAGAGGATGGAGCTCAGTACAATTTATGGGCGACCAAACTGTTATAATTAGCTTTCATGAAGTGAAAACATGCTGGGAACGAGTTGACAACACAGACAACTCCCAGACCGGACAACACTGTGGTAATAACCTGTCAATCACAAGGTAGCCCCGCCCTAAAGCACACCCTGCTTTATGGTCTATTTGACTCTAAATGGACCATAATTTTCTAAATGAACATCATGCTGTATTGAAGAAGACTTGAAACTAGAGATTGAGACCATAAACTCATGTTTACAATGTTTACTGAGGGAATAAATCAAGAGAGAAGTAGAGTCATTTTAGACTAGACTTCTATACAACCAGAGGAGTCGCCCCCTGATGGCCATTAGAGAGAATTCAGGTTTAAGGCGCTATTGCATTGGCTTCACTTTTCAGACCTGGAGGTTGCAGCCTGGTTTCAGCAGAGAGTTCCTTTTTATCATTGCATATTTTGTTCTTGTTTTCAATCATGACCAGGATTATTCTCAAATTGCGTAGTTATTTATTGTAACCATGATGATGAAGGTTGTCTAACATTGAGTACTTATTTCAAACCAAACTATGATGTTTCCCTAAACAATACATTTTATTTGTGGTGAAGTAAACCTATCCTTAACCATAGCGCTCATCATAAAACAGATTCATTTTTCCAACAGTGAGGTGGAACAGTTTTGGAAGACAGATGATGTCGTCCTGCTAATAGTGGTGTCAGATCAGACCATGCTTCAATATGTTGTTCTAAATGACAGTTACAAAGTATGTATTTCAAGTTTAATTTGGCAGACTGGTTGATATAGACACAGACCAGGTTGCCACAAAATGATCTAATCATAGTACCCAGATGATGAACCTTATTTATTTTTGGTGGCCTCCTGGCCTTTCCTCTGATGACTCAAAACACAATTTTCACAAATTACCATTATTACAAGTTTGGACATTTATATTCCCTAGACTAAAGGATGCAATCTTTTTATAGTAGATACTCCGTGAGCTGTCATCTAGCACCCTCAGTCACACATCAGCCATGCCCAAAAGATGTCTCATTATCTAAAAGGTAGATACATTTGCTGAATACATTCTGGTTATTGTTGGGCTTTTCTCTAATATAGTGATATGTGATGCTCTCTGGGTGATGGCTGCTTAGGCTGACAGCTCTTTCTTTGTCAAGGAAACTGTTCCATATTATTTTATTCATCTAAGAGCTACCTTGTATCAATAAGAAAGCCACTAAAAACATGGGTAACTTTTGTATGTCAATTTAAAATTCAATGCAAAGACAGAGGTATCAAAGAACATCGAAGACGTCAGTATAAGTACAACAATAGTAAAGATGATATCCTCAGATCGGACTTCTGCAAATCCTTAATTAAATATCAAAATCTTCTTGATTTCTATCATGCAGACATGTTTGAGTTTGTGATGCCACTGCTCAGACTCAGTAGAATAAAGTTACCATTCTACCCCCTCATAGTCCTCACTCACACGCTATTTGTGTCTGCGTCTTTGTGTCTGTGAAGCGATTTGGCCTGTAACCTCTCCCGGCGTTGAGCTCTAATTACTGACATTTCTCCTGAGAGGTGCCACTGCATTGTGGGTGTTTCAGCACCTTTCATTCCATCAGTGGGAGCACTTGGAAAGGTCACACGCCACATAACACACTGTCTGGTGAATCAATGAGCCAACCTTCGCCTGATGTTTGTGTGTGTGTGTGTGTGTGTCTGTGTGTGTGTGTGTGTGTGTGTGTGTGTGTGTGTGTGTGAAAGACATGTGCATGTATTCCAGTGTGTTTTTCTCTTTTTGGGGCTTCAGAACATACCAGCACTGAAACATCTGGACTTTTATTTGGATTGCAAATGAAAGTGTGATTCCTCATCACTCATACTGCAGAAGGTATTAAAATCTCACGCACCAACAAATTTGTTTCCCAATTAGCTGAACAGTGCCCTCCCCCTCCCCTCTGTCTCTACACCCCTCTCTCTGGTGATCTGAAATGAACGCACTCAGATTTATGCTCAGGCTGAACCTTGGCCTTTGGTAGTCATCACCAGAATGAGAGCGAAACCACAAGACAGCCAGGAGCGCAAACAGAGCTACTGCAGCCCGGTCTCATTCCCAGGGCGTCAAAAAACAATGCTTTGGCAGGAACCCTTTAGCGTATGAATGGACGCACTGGGCTTTCAAAGTATCTACAATGTTAGCCCATTCGCATCACTATTAGACACTACCAACTCCACAATGCTCTGGGATTGTGATGACATAGTATAATATAATATGTTAGTATACATAGTATACAAGTAACGTTTTCTGTACCTATAATGTTGTTTACATTTTACTTAATTTACGTAATTATTTTACGGTTAACCATTAAGTTCACATGAATTCACAACGTTAACCACGTGTTTGCTGCGACTGTAGTGGAGCGTCATCGACTGATGCGCTGGGCTTCCCAGTGTGTTAGGAAGTGCCGCCAAGGGTCCTGACCAGGCGTCAGTACTAAATGAGTCGGCATGAGAACGGGTTGGCTACAATAAAAATCGATTTAACTTTCAGTTTGAAATTATAGTTTTGAAAGTTTAGTATTCCTGTTTTAAAACATTTAGAAATATATCAGCTCTGTATTTTCTTCTGTTTATGCCCCAATTACACCGTGCCAATAGGACTTCAAAGTCACAGATTAGTAGCAGCTTGAAACAAGTCCTGTTTTCTCTTCACAGCTCTGTGGATCTGCGGATTTGGCAGAGGAATGCTTACATCAAAGTAACAGAACTGTCTTTGGGACTACACTGATGGATTTGATGGGAGTTTCATTCCAAAATTAGATGCACACTTCTTAAAGAACATTATAACCACTCCCATATTGATAACTGGAACTAGATTGCTATTTAAACTTGGAGTCCAGATTTGTAAGGATGAACTGGTCAGAATTAGCTGTAACATATTTGAAGACAGAGCTGTTTGTTTATTTGATATTTCTAAATAAATAATATAAGAACAGTATGCATTTCAAAATTGATAAAACTGTGTTACCAAAAACAAGCAGGTAATAGATGACAATACAAAAAAACTATAAACATGATGAACACAGTGGAAAAGTAAGAACAAGGAACAAGGTAGGGACTAAAGCAGATGACCTGAAACAGGTAAGGACACAGATTATATGGAAAATCCGAATCAACAAATTATACACATGTGTGGTAGGAAACAGGCGGGAAAAAGACAAAGGCAGGAAGTGAAACCAATAATGATACATGAGGAGAATAACTTTCAAAATATGAACAGGAAACTAAACTAACCCTTTCACCATGACCTTTTTTACACTTCTTCCCGATGGGAACATGAATGTTTGAACCAAATTGTCTGATAATCCATCCAATACTTGCTGATATATTGAGATATCTTACTGCATAGTGGAAAGGGTTAACCTGCTGGTGGTAGTTAAATTCAGCCTCCGGGTAATATGAATGTCTGTATACAATTTCATAACAATCAACCAACAAACAGTGCCATCCCTATGCATGCTGCTAGCATGGAAAAAAAACTATCACTTATCTACGTGCACTTAAGCAACCAGGTTACCTTTGGCTTAAATAACCACTATGTAAATGTAAAACCCTGTTTCTGTAATCAGGACAGGGGATTAGAGAAACAATTTCTCCTGGAGGCTGGCCATTTCTTGGCCACGATTCTAAGTTTCTAATCATATTTTTCTAATCAAATTTTACATGTTGCATAGAGACGCCCCATTGGTGAGGGCCCGCTTGCCAGAGGAAGTTGTCAGGTGCAGACACAGAAGCAGCTGCAGCAATCACCACCTGTCCAACACGTTCCCACCTTGTAAGTCACCTGACCGCAGTGGTAGAGCATGGTCGTCCTTAAATCAGAGTTATGTTGAGTTACCAATGTTAGTTAGTTTTGATGGGCAGGTGGCACCTTGCATGGTAAATAGTAAATGTACTGCACTTGTATAGCGCTTTTCTAGTCTTATAGGACTACCATGCAAGGTGCCATCTGCCCATCAGGACTATCTACATTCATACCCATTCATACACCGCGGGCACGGCCTGCAGGAGTAACTTGGGGTTAAGTGTCTTGGACACATCGACACCAGACTGGGGATCGAACCATTGATCTTCTGATTATAGGACGACCCTGCTCTACCCCTGCCATCAGTGTATGAATATGTGTGAATGCGTGAATGACGCCATGTAATGTGTTAAAGAGTTTTGAATGGTCGGAAGACTAGAAAAGAGATATACAAGTACAGTCCATTTACCATTTAAATGTGGACATGGTTAGTTTTGTTGTACAACTTTAGCGCTACCTTTTCCTTATTTAGCCTGCTTTAAGCACTGTTGTCATTGAGTGGTTATGAAACGTAGCATGTGTCCGCAAGTCTAATTATCAACCCCCACAATTAACCTTAAATTCATGTACGTGCTACAGTAGATCCACAAAGTTCTCCAACATTTGGTGCATTTTAGTCGCGCTGCTGTGGAACAATAAGCCTGAAAACCATCAGACAGTGACATCTTAATCATCATCAAGAAAATAATTAATTCTATTTTAACACTGGAAATAGTAGTTTGACAAAAAAACTACTCTAGGTCCACTTACTTGCACTTTCAACAGCATCTCGTGGTCTTCATCGGCAAAGGGATTTTGCTCAGAAATGAAGATGGCTCAATTGTATGCACAAACCATATTCAAAGTGCTTTATAATAAAGGACAACATAAATCATCACAAACAGGGAAAGTAATACCCACATGGGTAACTTGACAAGTTACTAAAATGAGCACAGATAAGTAATTGTGGGTAATCCTCAGACTGTATCGTGAACTTCTTTCTACCCAAAATGGTGTGTTGTGTAGATTATCCAGAGTGGAAAGGCTTTATTTTTATGCCTCCAAGCCATCATCAGCCTTGGTCGGAGGTTTTATGTTTTCAGGTTTATCCATTCCCTTGAACGCAGTATCTCAGCAACGCCTGGAGGGAATTTCTTCAAATTTGGAGCAAACATCCATCTGGACTTAAGGATAGACTAAATAGAATTGAATTGGTCAAAGTTTAAGGTCACTTTGACCTCATGTTGGTCGCATTTCAGGAACGCCTTGAGCGGATTTCTTCAACTTACTAATTAAATTTAAGGTCACTGTGATCTCACATCCTTCTCATTCTTGTGAAAGCAATTCCTCAGCAATGCCTGGGGGGAATTGTATTACATCTGGCACAAACATCCACATGGAATCAAGGATGAACTGATCAGAATTCCGTTCAGTGTGACTTCATAAAACAAATTTTTTGGCCATAACGCAAGAATTCATATGCTAATTATGAAAATAATTAGCAATATGTCCTAAAGGATATAATGATGAAGTGATGACAGTTTGGACAAACATGGATGCAAAGTGCAAAAACTGACTGAATGTAAACTGATGGAGGCATACAACATTGAGGCGATAATTCTAGTTTTAAATCTTAATTGTAAAAGACAAATATCTGCTTTTCCTTCTATGTCGTTAGTTGTGTTGCTTGTATGTGCACATAATACCATTTTTTTTGCCGTTATGAGAATCCAAAAGTGTAGTATCTGTTGAGTATTAGTAACTGTATGAGTTTTCAATATAGGAAGCAGATGTGAGTAGAAAACCCATTCTCCTCTCCTCAGATTACTCTTCTTTTCTCCTGCAGATGATGCTTGACTGTTAAGTGTATGCTAATGATCTGCGAGTCTTCCGGTGATTTTGCGGAGCACACCTCACTTTAATTGCACAAGGGAAATTAATTGGGTAACACAGTAATTACACTCAGAAAGACATGCAAGGAAGATGGGCCTCGCAAGTGATTAACTCCTGTGAAACTGTCTCATTTGGTTTAGGTGTGCTTGTGGTGTTTAAGAGCATGTGGAATTGGTGAGGCCCCAGGAGGTTCATGGGTTCACTCAGAATCCCAGGATCCCATGGGGCTCTGGGTAAAATTCTGATGCTTATTACCGAGGGAGAGATGGCAGTTACTGTAAGAATCGGCTCTTCCTGTTGCTGTTTGCCTCTGTAGCCGTCACCGCCACTCAGTCGTCGTGGGAATAGAGAAGTAAATGTGAGAGGGAGACGGCTGTCCTCGTTTCTCAGGATTTGTGGTGGTGGGAGTTCTTCAAATCCCAGAAGAAAAGAAACACAGATGCAGGCTCCTTTTTTTTCTCCAGATTCCACAGAGCTGCCGGTAAAGTTTTTTTTTTTTTATCTTAATACTGAGGCTTATGTTTGTCCGTGTATCTGTATTACACCACACAAACAGTGAGGAACAGGCTGGAGATGAACACTGACCAAAGAGAAGGAAGAGGGTGTGTAAACTAAAAGACTGCACGGCATATGGGCAACTGAGTCTGTACTGGTGTCCATTACGTTATTAAAAATTGGACAAAATGTATTTGACAACAGCTTTTTTTCCATAACAAAGACAAGATGAAAACACTAACTGGTTACAATCCAAGAGTGAATATGTAAAGTATGTAATGTTATTGACCACTCATGATGAGAACAATCACTGTACCCATGACTTGCTTATTTAAATTGATTAAATCACACAAATGACATACAAATATACTGAAGCCCGAAAGGGCTCATTGATTACCTCCACTGAAATAAGTTCTCGTTCTAAAAATGACACGTGATAACATGAAAAATGATCAAAGCAACTGTACTCAAAATAAACCCATAACATAGTTTTACTTGGTTTTTAGGCTAGGTTTTAGCAACAAAAGTACTTAGTAACTGCGCATCATGTCAGACACTGATGAACACTGACGAGCATCAGTATTTCACGAGTTGGAAGTGAACTTACCACGCGGCTATTGCTTTGCCTCATGAATCAATGTTTTTATGTGGACAATAGATCAAATGACTATATTGTAATGTGAAATGTGTTTGTCATAGTGATGAACCCACAGAGAGTCAGTTCCTCTCTTTCTAACATCTTTTATCCAGTCATTTTGTTTTGCAGCCAGTGGCTTCGCTGTTCTCGCTCAGTCTCACGGCTCTCATTGAACTGCTTTCCAGCAGCAGCAGGCAGCTGTCGTGTGTACAGACAGACTTCAGCTGAACACAATCCCCACTCTTAATCAACTCCATAACTGTTGGATGTGAACGTAATCACTGACAAATGTAGTTTGTGTCCTGATTCTACTACTCCTTTCTGTGGCTGTCCTTGACCCGCCGCTATAATGAACACACACATGAAAAGGATATTGATCTTCTCACCTGACTCTGGGGAATACAACATACAAGAATGTCTCCAAACAGTTTAGATCGTTCATTTCATCATCATCAATCAGAGTGAAACCTGCAGAGATCTCACCAATACTGTGATTGATGATGATCACAGACCTCCCTGGGGATACACAGGAACATATTTTTACCCAACAAAGTAAATTAAATCCACTGTCTCAATTAGTGGGAACCAGACAGATACACTTTGTTTTTCAGCTTGGTGAGCATTTGAAGTTAGCTCAACTTTTGACCAGGTCCTTCTGTCACCTCACTCTTCACTCCCTTGATCTCTCTCCAGCTCCTATTACGTCACACAATCGGATGTTCTCCCGGGGGAAGCATCCATATTTGTTTATCTTTAATTAACCTGTTTATTCTCCCAGAATGCTCTTGTTTTTTTGAGGATGCAGGGAGGGTGTCAGCGTGCAGGGGGCGACCCGCGGTCCCTTTCATCTCTGCCTTTCATTTATTATTCAGTCCCACCAGCGAGTCTGCAGCGAGAGGCTTCACCTCATCCTTATCAGGCCTGCTTCCAATAATTACAGTCGCTGTTATTACTGCACCGCTTTCTTTACTCCACACACACACACACACACACACACACACACACACACACACACACACACACACACACACACACAGACACACTTTGAGTTTTTTCTAGGGATCCACACAACAATGTTTTCAAAAATAAATCTGGGAGTGGTGTATAGACTGTTTGATTGCTGATATTCTTTATTAAAAATAAAATGTTGTGCATTCTGTTATGGTAGATGTGCAGTGTTATTGATTACATACTCATTTATCACAGGTACGAGGAAGAGGTAAAGGACAGGAACAGTTTATTGATTTTGATGGTGAATTGATGACACAAAGGGTTACAGCCAACACCAGCACAGAATCCGCAGGCTTACAGGACTGGGGCACGTCGGTTAAAGGGGCAGGCTCAGGTACAGATTTGGGTTCAGGTAGAAGAGGTTTTAAAGCAAAATCGATGATCTGGCAGCTGCCTGGTGAAAAGGGTTTTGATCTGGCAGCTGCCTGGTGAAAAGGGTTTTGATATATATATATATATATATATATATATACACACATATACACTGACTGATACCCGAGAATGAGATACAAGCAGATGTGGGAACCAGGTGCACCTGGTGGTGGTTTCACTCAGGTGTCGTTTTAATGAAACACAACTTTATTCAGCAAAATGCACCAATATAAACTCAAAGTCATAAAAGTGTTCTAACACAAGGCCTCTCTCCGGGACAGATCCACAAGGTTAGATATTAATGCAAGACCCAGTTTATATTACCCTATAGTTGTGCAAATTCCCGAAAAAATGGACACACAGTAAACCTAAGCCTTTGCAGCCCCTGGACGTCTGGGATCCCGGGTTGCAGTATACACATTCTCTGTTTCACTGTGAGTGTGTATGTGTGTGTGTTCTTTACTACGGCCCAAAAAGATCCCCTGATGGTGTATTGAAAAAACAAAAGGTGGGTTTATTACTGCTTGGATTGTATTTTACTTTTTAATCAGCTATAATAACACAGTGAGTGTTGATATCTAGGAACTCTGTGACTTTGCCGTAATGAAGATGGACAGGGGAAGAAACACTTAATTTGGAAGTCTAATTGAGAGCGAGCACATCTGGAATGTCTCTAACAATCCCTCATTGTACGGGAACACAGTGCGCACACATCCACAGTAAGCACAGCACGTCAAAGTTGAAGCAGGAAGTGGCTCTGTAAACTGTGACAGATGTCTACCACAGACAGCTTGGGTCATCATTTTACCATTTAACAGTTTCTCACACAAATACATTTGTCAAACAATGTTACAACAACCAGAAGATTGAATGTCCAGCCCTACAAATTAAAATCCAGATGTAATAAACCAGAGTTATTCTTCCTCGTTTTAGATTGAATTAAATGAGGTAGCGTGGGAGTATAATGATGTGCAAATTGACAATGTGTAGGTTTCGTGAAAGAGCAAAACAGAAAAGTATTGTTCAGACAGAAACTATAAAGCTGAGAGTTCTCTGTGAGACAGAAGGGAGGTGTTGTAGAGGAAAGATTTCCTGTAAGGGTCCTTGCTACAGCGAAGCGGGGTCAGTCTGTTAGAGGACGGGCTCCGCTGTAGCTCCTGGCAGGGTCTCCCAAGGCAAAGTGGTCTCAGGGGCCAGATCAGAGCGATTCATCAACCCTTCATGAATCGGCCACAAAAGTGTTGTCGCCTGGGCGGAGACCTGGGCGTGCCGACCACTGGCATCGCAGACTGACTCCTGGCCTAGAGAGGCCAAACTTTTTGAACCCCATACAGATTAAAAGAGAGGAGAGCAGAAGAACAATTCGTGACGGACTTCCGGTGAGCGTTTCAAGATGGCGATGTGGATCGAAACTAAGAAAAAAGACCCCACTGACACAAGAGAACAGCTGTCAAAAAAACCTAAAATGATCCAGAATGAGTGGGGCTAGAAACAGGAAAGCAGCACTGAGAAAAATCAAGAATAGTGAAGGAACAGGACAAAAAATGACAACGACAACTAACCCACGGTGGAGAAAATGGAGCCTCGTGCAGACGAGGTTATGTCTACAGCTGAAGCCATCCAAAACCTGTGCAAAGACATACAAAGTTTGAAAACTGAACTCAAACAGAAACTAAAGGACTTTAAAAATGATTTTAGAAACAACATTAAACAGGAATTCAACACATTTAAGACGAAGATAAATCAAAAACTATCCAAAATGTCGTCGCAGATGTCCTCAACCATAGCGTACGATTAGCAGAAGCAGAGCAACGAGTTGAGGAAACGGAGACCGTCAGAGGAGAGCAGAGCAGAGGAATAAAGAGAAAACCAGAAAACAAGCTTCTTCTCAGTGCAGCTTTTAAATGAGATTAATTAACCATTGCTGATCAAAGGCAATGCCCAAAGTGAAGAAATGTGCCTTATCTGTCAGTGTGTGCATGTGTGAGGCAGAGAGACACAGTGCACCTGACTATTACCAACAGTGCAGGAACCCCGCAGAAATAGCAACACAGACAATTTACTCTCAGTGGGAGCTGCTGACGCAGCCTGCAGCGTACGATTTTCAGCTGATTGCGAGTCACCGAGCTCTCTTTTCCCACATTGGCCTTTTGTTGTCGAGGAACTGTAGCATACCTGTACCTGCCCCGACTCTGTAGCACCCATCGATTTTCCTCTTTTCCCTTCCGCCAGCCCTTTCCCTCAAATCAATGCTGCCGAATTGCTTTTTTACCACCGAAAATGTCAAGTGGTAACCAGCGGAGCGCGAAGGGCAGAATGTTTCAGAGAATCTTTCCAGGTTGGGCTGTGCCAGATGAGGCTTTCAGAGGAGAACTCAGAGGTGTCGGGGTGCTGACAGGAGAGACGGCAGCCAAACAGCCAGCTGTC
Source organism: Cebidichthys violaceus (assembly GCF_023349555.1). Taxonomy (NCBI): domain Eukaryota; kingdom Metazoa; phylum Chordata; class Actinopteri; order Perciformes; family Stichaeidae; genus Cebidichthys; species Cebidichthys violaceus. Next base: position 12,727,458 of record NW_027176296.1, read on the forward strand.
ACGTCCTCTCAGGCAGCAGGAATATGTAGACGTGCATACAGTCACTTCATTTTCTATACGTTTGCCTAATTTATGTGCACTCGATTTTCTTTCAGCTCAGTGTGAAAGTCTTTACCCCGTTTTGCTGTCATTTACGGTCGCACTAGTTTCTTTCCTCCTTTGATCTCTGTGTTTCATTAAGAGCAGGTGGGGAGGGCCTTGCACATGCACACACACACACACACACACACACACACACACACACATCGTGCAGAGCAAAGAGACAGGTGCAGTGAAGACTTGTAAACTCGTAAATGTGCAATAAAAATGCATTTCAGAATTCACCAAAGGTGTGTTGGTGAGCTCCAGCAGTGGTTTCACCTTCTCTCCACCAAAAAGTCTCGGTAAAGTGCAAACATTGCCTCAACCATCTGGCTGTTCCGTTCTCTGAATCTAGTGTTCAGCTCCCCAATGACACTGTCCACTGTGTTGAAGAAGAGACGCTACTCTGTCTCATTGGTCTACGGTGCTGCTACGGTCCACGGTTTTTTTAAATAATTTGCCAGGAGGATGAAGGAGAGCGAGGATTCTGTGGACCATAAAGTAAACAGTAGACCTGAAGTAAGCGTCACTGATTGCTTTTAGGAGCCCTGCTGCCTCTACATTAAGTTCGGTGCGGTGAAGGCCACTTCTATCGATCTCCGATATGAACTACACAATGGCGTCATAACTGTTGTCAATGAACAATACAGGTGGCCAGGTGACCAGTCCACCTTTGATCTTGAGCTTTCTCAGACATAGTTCTGTGTACGCTGCGGCCACAGATGGCTTTTTCAGAAACCGATAAATTATGTCACACACATACAAAGGGTGTGTTGATAATGCTAACCACTACACCAGTGTATTCCATCATAGACAAAAATAGTCAACTATCCCCTTCCTCTCTTGACTCCAAAGCGTCCAGCGTCCCCATGATGCCATATAAGCCATTCCTTGCCAGTTGCAAATGTTCCTTTCTGGTGCATGTTATGCAAAACCTTTTTGTTCTTTCTGCTGCAGATGTCCAGTTAGAGAAGCCACTTTCGGCGGAGGCTTTGTCCGCGTAAGCGCCAGAGCCAATACTAAACTACTGACTTGAGAAACAAAAGGCAGCATCAGCAACTACTAAATATTCCAGACACTCCTTTCTATTTAATCAGCTTCTTCTTAATGAGTGTTTTGGGGTATTGTTAAACATCTGAGTAGGGTAGGATTGTGGGTGCAACTGGGCTGGCTTCTCTGCCCCAAGATTGACAGGAGCTGGTGGGGCGCTGTGGGTCCATTGAGACCTTGCTTGTTGAAACTGTAACATCTTCTTAGGCTGGGGGAGTCGGCAGATTAAGTTCAGGCTGCTGATGGGGCTACTGGCCTCTGTTGGGGTCTCTACTGCGTTTAGTTTTTCTTACAAAGCCACATTCTGATCCTTATTCCTGAAAGTTGAACTAACTATTTAACAAGCAAACTATTACATTGAATTCAGTGTCCAGTGAGATTTGAATCGGTCGGGTGCGGCGCATTGCAGAGTGGAGCAGTAGTGTCAAATGCTTACAACCTCAGTTCATTTCCTGTCATGAACCAAGTAATCATGCCTGACATTTGTATCATTTGACCATGACATCCATCATTCACTAGTTCATTGGTTTTAGATACCTAAACATATATTACTTTTATTTTATTCATGATAACATGTTTAACCATGTTTTAGGTGCCAGACTCTTTTAAGCTTTTAGGAATCTATGGAATATTCATTCATCCATTCTTTTCTGCTTATCCAGGGCCAGGTCACGTGAACAACAGGCTTAGTAGGGTAAATGCATACGTCCCTCTCTCCAGCAACATTTTTCCAGCTCTTCCTGGGGGACCCCCGAGGCAGTATGAGGCCAGACAAGATACGTAATACCGCCAGCGTATTCTGGGTCTTCCCCGGGGCCTCTTACCAGTTAGACTTGCCCAGAAAACCTCTAAAGGGAAGCGTTCATGAGAGGTCCTGACCAGATGACCAAACCGTCTCGACTGGCCCCTGGGGGCGTGAAGGAGAAGAGGCTCTACTCCGAGCTCCCTTCGGATGTCTGAGCTCCTCACCCTATCTGACCCTTTCAACTGAAGCAAAGCTGGTTCTCGCTCTAAAAAAATAAATACAGCAAATTAAGCGCTGTCTTAGCAATGGAGCACAAGGATTGTAAGGAAACCATCTGGCATTACACTGACTACGTTATAGTGGGAAAAAAAGAGAAAATAATCACAAATAAGTTAAAAGTATTTCCAAAAAAATGTAATAAGATGGGGAAAAAAATATACTAAATCAAAACTAAATTCGCAAAACATCACAAAATGTTCAGCCTCTCGTCTAATTGTTTGCACCTTTAAAGAGGTTGGACTTTGGAAACCACTGAAGAACGGTGTCACAGTGATAATATTGAAGAAAAAAATGTACTATCAACAGGATATAGAACCTGTGAAAAGTGGATATGTTACGTTTTTTATTTGAGATTCTGTTTTCTATGTAAAAGTCCATAAAGAGTTGAAAAGTATTTCTTTGTGTTTCCCCCCAAAAAACGTACAAATAAATAACCCAAACTTGCGATGAACATATCAACATATTCCCATCTCTGTGGCAGAAGAAAGAGACTTCCATTCACTGGTTCACTTCTGCAGTACCGCAGTTTTCTCTTGAGACAGTGGCAGAGTTTTTAGTATCTCTGTGGTAGTGACGAACATAAAGTGTGAACAAATCTCTATAGAATGTCCTGCAGTTTCAATCACAAGGACTGGAGTACTGATGCTGGCACTCTCTGGATCACAGTGTATCATTCGCAAGTAGAAAAGCAGTCGCATTCAAGTCAGTGATTAGTTACGTTGGCTCTCTCTCAGGCCCCTCTCAGTTTCTGTTTAGTCTATCTAAATTGTCAGACCTGTTACACACTGGCAGTGCGATGTACTAAAAACCTGGTTTGGTCCCTTTCAAATTGTCCTGTCACTGTTTTACAGACATCTCTATTGTAGGACAAGAGATGCCGGAAATGCTTTTTGGACCACAGGGGATTTCTCTTGTTGCATACTGCTATTGGCAGCTGACACAAATTGGCAGCTAACTCGCTGCATCATATAAACTCGTATTACATCTGTGGTCTATAACAGTATGATGAATATAAAAAAAATAGTATCATTATTTAAAAACTGCCAAGGAAAAAAACGCCATCATATCCTGTTAACACCAGTCGTAGAACTGGCTTTAAAAACACTAAAAAAAAGCATTTTCTACCCAGATTAAGACAACTATAAATCCCCAAAAACACCCACACATGCCTTGAACAATTATATACCGCCTGACATCCTCACACAGTCTACAAAGCAAAACACAAGGACAGAAACAGCACAAACACATCAATAGAATCAGACTCACGTATAGCAATAACATGAATGGACTGTAAATCAGGATGCATGCAAGACAGCAAACACACACACACAGAGGACATTACGTTGACTTACATTCATTTTCTAAAGAGTTACCCTAATCCCTACCATAACTGCTACTTGCCTAACCCTTAGACTTACCCTTACCCTGACCTTAACCTAAACCAAACCTTAAACTAACCTTAAACCAAGTCTTAAATTGTAATGATTTACATTAGAGGGGCTTGCATTTTGTCCCCAAGAGGAAGGCGAGTCCCCACAATGTGCTTGTGTTAACAGATTACAGATTTATGACCCCACAACATGAGTAATACATGCCTACACACACATACACACACTTTCTGCTGTTGATGTGTTAATGAAGGTCACCAACCACATCAATCTGTTTGTCTCCTACACTTCATCTTGAGTTGTTGGGGGTGTGACAGAGAAGGAGGGTGTATTTGTGTGCTTTGTTCCATACATGCTGTGTTGTGGCGTGTTTATCGGTTAATGCACATGTTAATAAGAAAACTGAGAAAACAGCTTGATCAGTATTTTAACAAGACTAAAAGTCTAAAGCCATGCTCACGGCCCCCAGAGGCTGCAGCCTTCATTAAACCCAAAATGGATATGGGTCAGATGGTTGATTTTTGTGTGTATGGTAGTATGGTAGTATGCTAATCTGATACACCAGAAGTAGGGTTAACATGTTGAGTTTAACACTAGCATGCCAAAAAAATAAAGGTTTAAGCAATTATTAAAATTAAAATAAACCTTTAGGGTTCCTCCGGTTGGGTTCATGCATGTGCTCAGCAATTTTTTTTAACACATTTTGTCATGATGGTTGTGATGATGGTAATTAGTTTTTGAGATACCTTGTTATCAATAGTTGTGGTGTAGGGGAGAGGTCCATTAAAAATACATTACATCATGCAGTGCATTAATGATGCAGCATTTTGGTCTTGTTTGTTATTTAATTGAAGTACCTGCAGCCTTTGTTCTAAGTTTAAAATCATTTGAAGAGGTAATGGTCTAAAGTTGAAGCTTGACCTGCAGGTTGTTATAGGACGAAGGACCATAGTGGAACAGGCTTGTTTTTCCAATCTCTGATGGAGGGCACTTTAAACTGAAGCCACTTCTACGACCTGAGATTATGACTGCTTTACAAAAGTACAATCTAACAGCTTAAGTAAGTAGTACATTTGCCTGAGATGATGTAATAGACATGTACCAGTGTTGTAACCCAAAAGTGAGGGATGACCACTTTTCCATGCTGTACAAGGTACCATGATGGGTCCTGAAGCTCAATTTAGTGACATAGGGATGAGTGATACAGGGTTTGGATTAGGTGGTTGAGTTTTTTTTATAAAAACGGACTTTAGCCTTTAAATAAAACCCAATGTGAATTATATTTCCTAGGGAGATGGTAAATATGATGTTTCAAATATAGACTTCTGTCCATACAAATTCCCAAGTTTTTGTAATTGACAACATACAGAATAGAGACACCATCAAGAGTATGGAGGGAAAGGGTTGGAATCTTTTAGCTATTAGCTCGTGAGAGAAAATCAATGTCTTAGTTTCGGTAGAGTTTAAAACTTTTTCAGATACGATAGGGGGTTAGATTAGATAAGCAAGGTGTAGATTAGAAAAGGCTATCTCTGCGGTGGAGGCACAGAAATGACTGTCATCTGCATTCAGATCAAGGAACAATATATGTTAACACAGGTGGAAGTGTGTGAAGAACACATTGCATGCTAAATGCTATCAGGCAGACCACATCTGAAAGTGGTTTGTATTTGGTTTCATATGCTAACGAACCACCATAAAACTACTTTGTTAGGTTTAGGAGGAACATCATAGTCGGGCTTTAAGAAGTACATAAACTTAAGTTTAGGCAACAAAACCACTTAGTTGAAAGACCCTCCTCTCCTGGTTTAAGGTCCTGTCTTTGTTTGGCCCTTTCACCTCCCCTCCTGCCCACCATAAGTAGTCTTTCTCACAGTTGATGTTACATCACTAGCTCTGAGCGTTGCATATTCACGTGGATGCGTTTAATTTGTGCGTGTTGCACTGTTCGTGGTAATTTAACATATTTCTGTGAGATCAGGCTGTGCAGCACATAACACGAGTGGATGCAATGATTTGCAGAGTCAGAGTGAGAAAGAGAGGTCAAGAAGAGTTTCCTAATAAGTTACATTTGGTTATTACTGAACCTGGCCGAAGCCTTAGATACTTTGCCAGGACTCGGCGGGATTTGGTTGAGTACAAAAGCTCCAAGGGACTTTTTCTTAGCTGGAAGCAGTAACTTTCTGGATTCTCCTTTGGTTGCCTAGCAACGGCTCAGAGCCAAGAAATAGTGATATTCACCCTGTTAAAACAGTATAGTTGGTTCTTCGCCTCTGTTTTCTTACAGATTGAACAAACAAGATAGAATGTATTAATTAGAGGACTGGAGAGGTGATTTCTGGGCGGCAGGGAGCTGTGGCTGCCAGCCAGTAGAGAAGGTCGTCCTTTTATTCTGGGGCTTCCCAGATGCCAATGCACGGCTGATCTCATCAACATGTGGAAGTGTCTTTGAGCAATACGCTGAACCCCAAAACATGGTAAGTATTTGTGTGTGGGGAAAAATGTAAATCACTCGTATTGTCCAAAATAAAGTAATGGCTGTGCAAATGTATCAGGCCAAAGGTCAAGGTTAGTAAACTAGCTTGCTTTGTCACTATACCTACAAAAAGTAATGGTTGTGGTTTAGTTTGTTTCCTCTTTTATTTTGAAGTTCCCTGCCTCTTGCGTCCTCTGTTTGCGTGACTTCCTGTCTTTGTGGTCTTCCCTCCTTTTTTTCAGTGCAGCACCTGTGTTTGTCATGTCTCGTCCTGTTCCCTAGTTAACCTAGTTAAGTGTCTTTATTTTTGTCATTTCAGTATTTCTCATTTTATGTTGTGTTCCTTATCTCTCCTCTCGTTTCAGATCACTTCACTTCCTGCCTTTGTGTGTTTTCCCGCCACTGTGATTGTCTGCCCCGCCCCTGATTGAATCCACCTGTGTCTAATCACCAACGCCTCCCTCTGTATTTAAACCCTGTGTTCCCCTGTCTCTGTTCGTCTGCTATGCTTCCTGTTTGTATCCCTCCTAATGTTTTCTGATTCACCTGATCCTGGTTCACATGTCATTTTGCCTGTTTCTGTTTTTTGGATTTTCAGTGCTCACTCAATGCACACATTTTTGTTTGGACTATTCTTTATTAAATCACTGTTAATATCCTTCTGCTCCCCGGGTCTGTCTGCACGTGGATCCATCCCCCGTTGTCTTTTTGCTGAACCGTGACACATGCACTGTAATTCATATATATCCCACAAAATCAATTATGTTACTGGACATTCACCCAGAAGACCGCTGTTCATGTCCCATGTCAAACCAGAAGTAAATGACTTGTTTTTCATGTCATTTCCATAGTTAATTAACAGCTCTTCAGTACTTATGTTAACCCAAGCCAGAATCTTTTCCTAAACCTAACAAAGTAGCTTTGCTGCTTAAACCTAACCAAGTAGTTTCTTTTTTTTAAAACCTTATGCATGCAACGAGTGGAAATTGAGATGTGTTGCCGGATATTTGTTGGAGAACGAAACAAAAAATGAGAAATACCTATTCGCAAGATATACCGTTGTATGAGGATATGTTCTAAGGAGTGTTACATGGATGAAAAGACAACATCAAAGATCACACAATCGGAACTATTATTTGAGGACCAGCTGCCCTCAGAGAGCTTATAACCTGAGCCACACTATTACATCATGTTCTACTTTAATATGAAAGTGTACCATCTTGATTTCTGAATCCCATCCTCTGTCTCTTTTGGGAGATTGTCTTTCTGCCCGTCTCACAGCGTCCCAATCTACCTTTCTGTGGATGTGTATGTAATTGAATTATACATGACTTGATAGATTGAGCAGTATTCGCCCTAAAGGAAATAACGTAGGTGAAGCTCAGCCTCTCGCTGCTAACTTCTAAGCGGTTTAATTACAACAGTGGAAATATCAGCCCAGTTCCCCTCCGCAGAGTTGCCCGGCGGGAATCAAAAGCTGCCAGCCAATCACACACATCCTGCTCAGACATTGGATCAATTACATTATGCTAAAGTACTAATTACCACCGGCATGGGAATAATCAGCCAATTAATTCAACACAGTGTCAGAACCCCATGACGTCTTCAAGCTGAGATGGAAACAATTCATCAGTGGCCTCCGGAGCCGAGACGTTTACCTGCACACAGCTGGTCACATGATAAAGGCTGAGCAGCTGGTGCCCAATGCCATACCGAGCTTAACTAGGGAAAGGAATTGTGCAAATGTGTGCTATAAATATCTTTATAGCACACATTCTTTTGGAATAGAAAAAGAAAATTCTCACAAACAAAATGGCAGAGACACACACCTCTGAGGAGTGAGTAGTGTATAAATCCACATCCTGGAACACATGTCTGGGAGGTAAGACGAAATAAATGCGTTTCGGCTTGTGATATTACCACAAAACTTTTCCACTATGTCTCTTCGTCTGATGTGTAAGAGAATAAGATATCAGGAATGATGTTTTGTTTTTTTGCTCACTTGCTGAAAAAGTCCCATTTCAGAAGCAACTTCCAAATCCACATTTCAAGACTGAAATAAGTCATAGGGGGCTGACATGGCGGTCCAATGAATCCCATTATACCACAGTCCATTTAGCACCTGTCAGTTTAGTCGGAGACAGTCATGTCAAGGCATTGACCATTCATAGCACATGGTTATATGATTAGATTGGACCAAAAAGAGTGTGGACTGGTCGCTGGAGAGGTGCCAGTCCGCCTCCTGGGCACTGCCGAGGCTCCCAGGAGCAAGGCACCGAAACCGCCAACTGCTCTGGGTGCATGTCCACTAGCAACCTCCTCGGTCTGACGTCTCTCCATTACTGCGGATGCAGGTTCTGTATTTTGCGCCTGTGTGTGTGTGTGTGTGTGTGTGTGTGTGTGTGTGTGTGTGTGTGTGTGTGTGATGAGTAAAAACAACAGAGTGTAAGAAATTGAGTTTCCCCTGGGGGATCAATAAAGCATGTCTTCTTGACTGAGCAGCAACCACGGTTCTGCTGGGAAAACCAATTCCCCTGATGAACACACCATAGCACAGATCCAGATAAGACAGAGAAATTGTTTGAACATTAACGTGTCAACCAATGCTGGATCACCAACTGGACAAGGGGAGCAACCGTCCCGGTACCAAAAGAGCCTGATAGGCCCAAGACTCTATATTACATTACGTATTACATCGCATTACATATTACTCTATACTCGATATTACAACACAAACACACTTATAAAGTTTTTAAATGAGATCAAATGAGATTATCCTTTATTAGTCCCAGAGTGGGGAAATGTGCAGTATTACAACAGCAAAGGGGATAGTGCATTTTGCAACTGAGTACAATTGGCCCCTTTTTTTGCAGAGGGAAAGGGAAAAAAATCATTTGTTCATTTGTTTCTTTAATAACCTTATTTTTCATTCTTTTTTTTCAGTTATCTCCAGCTACCACCAACTCTCTGAAGATGCAAATAATCTCACTGAAATAGAGTGTGGCTCTCAGAGCTAATCTTTGTGAGTTGGACTGTCTTTGCAATGAGGCTCATTTGCACCAAATGTCTGCACATTACCTAATTTAAATACATGCAAATAGCACAGGATCACTGATGCGCTGTTTGCTTGGCAGCGCAGCAGGAGGTCCATTTCACCCTTTGTAGGTGCTTTGAGAATAAATGGAATTGAACGCAAAGGCTGCACAATGCTGTGAATTTGCCCGATGGCTGTCATGTTGAGGAGATTGCACTTTGTGGTGTGCAGGAACTTTGACAAAGTTAATGACCAAAAAGATATGAATAATGTGTTTGTTTTCACAGATTTAATTTAGGATTTATTAAAAAATGACTGAATTAGTGGTTTTGAAGGTGCCAGTTTTGTCTTTTGATAGGAGGAAAAAGCATTCTAAAATGGCCTTTTGATAATGAGACATTAAAAACATTGTGCTAGACATTTACAATGTCCTTTCATTGTCTGTTCATGGTACTTTAAGCTGTGTCAGCATTAAGTGAAGCATGTTCAAGGTGTACTATTCTGACAAAATTGCCCGCGGGGTGCTCCTGCATCTGTTATTTACAAGCAGGATATCAAGGTGTGACTCTGGAGAGTCCAGTGTGTTGACATTAGTGAAGCATCTCCGCTGCTGGCAGATGATGTTGTCTTCATCACACTGTGAAGACTGATGTGCACTGAAGTGTGTCCCCTGAAGTAACACGGAGTTGTTACCAGAAACGCACCAGTACTACGTTATTATCTCACTATTATCATCAGTGTTGGGTGTGTTACAAGTGTTACAGTAATGTGATTATGCTTTTCCTTAACAGATAGTGTAAGGGATTACAATTTCAAATTTGGAAGTAACATTACAGTTGCTGATCCCAGGAATGCTGTTTTACCATGGCAGGAACAGGCTGGACCACAATGGCAGCCAGGCAGCATCGATGATCTGGAAGAACTGAAAGAGATCAGTGCATGTATGCCGGAGCTAATTTCAGTTCATTTCGTTCAGTTCAGTACAACTTTATTGACACCTGTAAGGGCGCCACCCACATCAACAGAAACTCATATACAGGAAGAGAGAGAAAAATACCATTACAAAACTAAGAAGATTCAAAAGCTATAAGCTTAGAAAAAAAACTAGATATGTTATTGGTCGTAATGAATGCATCAATATCGTAACAATAATAAAATAATATACACTATCTAAAAAGATAGACATTGTAATAAGATTGTACAGAAACATTGAAACATTTACTTGATTTCCACATGTAGCAGTTACAGAACATCATATTCATTCATTTGGAGTCAAATTTATGTCCACCTCTCTTTTAGCTCTGTTTTTAGTCTCTACTAAACTCCTGAGGGAAATATCTATGTCTTTACATTTCTATCTTTCCATTTAGATCCCCATGCACTTTTTAAAGTTTTGCATTAGAAGAGCTGTGAAGAACTGGCAACATTGGATAAAACTTCCTCAAGACCCCAAAAAATGTTATGCTTGCTTGAGGTTTTTTTTTGCCTTTGTCAAAAAAAGAGTTGTTGTACTAAATGGAATATGAAAACCTTTGTCAAACAATTGTAATACAGCAAACATTTAACTCACAAGACTGAGCAGCTGTTTTTTGCTGTTGGTGTCTTAGATAGTCTTATAAGCTCAAATGCTTATCTTTGTCTCTGTACAGCATGAAACCTGAGCAATACTAGCTGACATGAGAGAACAATTCAAACTTGCCCAGTTGAAACAAATTCCTGAAGACCTCTCCCCATTTTTCTATTGCAGATGGTTGGATGGCCAAGGAGACTTGTTTTGTCTGTTCACAACCTCTACTCCTTCTACTCTCTTTACTGGCTTATTACCTATAGCGCCAACTTCTGACCAAACAACACTGTAGCCGAGTGTATTCACTCCAAACCAGTTGATGGAACAAAGGTGGTACACAGCTGCTTTTTACAGCTTTCTCTTTGAAATCAGCTGCTGCAGCTAAAAACAATGCTATGAGAACGGTGAGAGTGACAACAGTTGCTGCCTGACATTTGCTGCCCACACTTAACAAGTATCTCTGTGTTTACATACCATCCATTGGTACACTGGTGTGTAGCAACAACAATCGACCACTAGAATGGCTGCTATAAGCCACACACGAAGCGTGAAGCAGTTCCAACAAATGCAAACTTTTTTATGTTTTATACACACACATTTATTGCAGGATAATTTGTGGTACATTGAAAGCTCCATCAACAGCCTGTTACAGTTATTCAGCATTCTGTTCTACTAAGCTCCACCCTCTTGTGTCACTTCTGGCTGCAAAAATCCAAGATGGCGATTGCCAAAAACAAACATGGGACCTGCTGAAATGACAAACTCGAGGCTTCCGAACAGCTGTTCACACACTAGTGGGTGACGTCACTGTGACGATTCTGGGACTGCAATCATGCACACAACAGCCCGGACAGGGGTGTTGCCGTCCAGTAAACAACTTCTGCATCGGATACACCTGTGTTTCTTTGCTCAATGCTCCTCTGGAAGCCTCCTCTCTCCTCTGAGATGCGAAGAAGTGAATGGAACATGCAGCTCACTGGCCGAAGGACTGAGGAGGGAATAAAGGAACTAGAGGCAGGAGGAAATTCCAAACTGAAGAGAGACAGGTGTCATCATTTAAATGCAGCCACCATTGATGGATTTGTGTGTTGTGTCACAAAGTCATGATGTTATTCAACAGAAAACAAGTAAAGTAGTGTGCCCCCATATGCAATGAATAATAATTCACGAGTGCTCACATTTTTCAGATAAGTTGGGGTTTTTACTGGCCTAACTATATGGACTGGTCCAGATGAGGCTCAGCAGCATTAATGTGAGAAAAGCTATGACCTGTTGTGTCCAGTTAAACTGCTTGTAGCTTCTCCAGGCAGAAGTTGAGAGAATTGGGAGATTGAATGCCATGAGGCCGCCTGCAGTCATGACACTGCATTAGACTGGGATAGTAAAGAGATTGAGGTGAGCTACTGAGCAAAGCTCTTAATTTACCGGTCAATCCTCATTTTTAACCCTCACGAACGGTCACAAGTTTTTGAGTCGAGGCTCCTCTGCGTGCATCATCACTCAGAGTAGGCATACGTGTTTATGCTCAGAGGCAAAGAAGCTTCAGGTCTGTGGCTTTGAAAATACATATTGTATGCAGCATGCATCAGAGGCTAATTCCTCTGGGATTTTCCTCCAAGGCAATCAAAAACCAGTCCTGTGTTCTGGGAATTGGTGGCTTTGCACAGACACATCATCACAGTCAGACATCAAGAGCGAGAGAGGAGTCTTCCCACCACAGGCCTGCAGCACTCCGCTCACTTTAACTGAGGATCTCAATAATAGTAGAGCCAGTGCTGTGACATTGAATTGACCAATAATCCCTCTTCAAGTGAATGAGGATTGAAGGTTACTCAGTCATTGTTTCATGAAAAGGTTTTCATATCCTCCACCAGAGGCCTGTACCTCAAAGCCAGATAAGTGGCTTATCCAGCTGTCTTTGGGCTAAATGACACTAAAAGGAATTCTCATTTTGTGTTGATTTCGGTGGCCCCGGTAGACTAAAGTTATAGCATTTCTATGAACACCACTGCTTTGTGTTTTTGAGATCTGCAGCTGCCAGAGTCTTTTCAGCAAAACGTTCATTTTACTGCACCAGGGTCCCACAGTCTTCCCTACTCAGTCCTGGTTCTGGTTCTCCCGTGCCTCCCTTCCCTCCAGTGTGTCCAGCAATACGGCCTGGGCCTCCAGGAGCACGGTGTCTGTGTTGGTTTCAAGGAAGTGGGCAGTGAGCTCCAGGTCCTGCATCCCTCCCCATCCATCAGCTGCCAGCACACGCGGTGGAACTTACGGGCAAAGGTGAGGTCCAGGTTGTCATGGACCACGTGACAGATCCTCCCAACCACTACCTTGTCATTGGCCAGTCCCATCTGGATTAGCAAGGAGCGCTGGAGCAGCAAGGCAAAGTTCTGTTCCAGGGCTGAGGAGGAGCCACTGCTGCCGGCGCAGACTGCAAGACAAAGGCTGCAGCGAAGCCGGATCTAGGTCTGTCTGCGGTGGACTGGCGGCTGCTGAAGGGCCCCCAAGTGCATGAGCTGAAGGAGTTTCTGGTTAACATAACATAAATCGCTTCGTCATATGTCGCAGAGAATCGGACCCTAATACAGGCATTAAGAATAACAATATAGAAATAGCCAGTCTTCTAACTGATGCTCTCATTTGCTAATGTAGGTCATATAGAGGCATCAGTTAAACCAGTTAAAAGTTCCTCGTAGGAAATTCTGCTCAGGTTTTCTTGGACCACAAAGCCGGTTAACTTTTAACCTTGGTACATCACCATGGCAACCAATGCTGCCAATCAGAGACATCATTTCTACAGGATCCTGACGTGGACATGCTCTGAGTTTACAATTAAGTGGCAAGTAGAGAGCAAACAGTAAAATACACAATAGTTTAGTTTATTTCATGCGGCACACGTTGGACTGGCGTAATGCAGCTTGGACTGGTCCATGACCAGTGGTGAACTACTATGACAGCCAGAGGCCGTGCTTCTGCTGTAGGCTTCACCTGTAGGCTTCACCTGTATCAAATGTGATAAGCAAAGATAACGCTCATATTAACTGATCATGAATTAATGAACTGTTCCTAACCAGACCTTTATGTCATTTCCATTAATGCTTTGGACAGAGATGGCGACTATGAATGAGACGTCAACTTCCCTCTTCCCCAGCGGTGGACGTGGATTCCTCTGGAGCTCTGTGTTACACTGCTGCCTGTTTGATGTCATTCATCCGTTCACTCCTCTTTTGCATATCACAGGAGAGCATCACTGACTTTGGCTGCCTTTGGTTTTGTGTAAAGAGCATGTGACATTTTTATCAGAGGAACAACAAAGCGAGTGGACAAAGACAGCAAGGGAAGGTGAGACGAGGTCGGGCAGAATGAACATATGCTGGCATATACATCCACACTGAGTAACACACAAGATCACAGTCAAGGTCTGTGAGAGCAGATGTCATTGAGAGGGATATTTCTTTGTATCGGTATAGAGCCTTAGGGATGTATTTGCAATTCTCCAAATCCTTTTTTCCATCAGTCTTTCTGGCCTCTATGATGAAGACTGCGCTTGGAGAGCTGAAATGCTGCAGTTTTGGAAGATGGATGTCATTAAACGTTCTTATGAAGGTCTCTTCCAGCCCCAGGCCACAGCCTGCAGGGCTCACTCATTTTAAAAACAGCTCCTTGATGAGTTGGGGAATATTACAGATACAAGGTGTGCTTAGGAAACATAATAAAGTGCTCCAGAACAACACTGACTGTTATCCATCCGCCACAGATGGAGGGACAGATAGAGACCTGGATGTGAACATGTAGACCGTGGAACGACAGATGTTTGACACCTTTTAGGACTGATATTGTACTTCTAAAGATATGTAGTTCTCGCTATTTACACATTTACCTAAACCTACATATGTGTGTGTAACGGCTTCTAAGTTCTGGGTTTTACAAGACTGTTACGGACATGGAAAGTATAAAATGGCTTGAGCTTTCTCTCAGGTCTAATAAATAGCCACCGATGGTATATTTTGGAGCTTTGAGACAAGGCTCCAAATACTTTTTTATGTACTTTTTCTTCTCAGCAATTCCGCCACAGCCATGAGGAGCTGACTTTCTCTGTAGTGGAACAACTTCAAATTATATATGGTCATAGTCAGGGACACTTTCAGCAGAAAGCCATTGTGCTTCTCAGCAAACCTATTATGTTGAATCAAATAGGGGCTTCTTTGACTCATTCTTTGTCTTTTTTGGCCGCTCCATGTACCGGTACGGTGGCAGCACGAACAGAGGAGCATTTAAATTCAAGAGCCGGCTGGCTTGATCGGATTTTCACAGACGACAGCTCGCTTTACCGTAGTGTGAAACGGTGCTGCTGTTGCACTGTGTTGCTCTGCCTTGTCTGGACGTGCGCTGTCACTGTCCTCTTTTTCGCTGTGGTACGTTATCAGTTATGAATTTGTTTTTTACTGCCTGAGAAAAATGGATTTGTGTCGTGAGAGCGTGTGAAATATGTTAATTGTGTGATTCTCACAGTCAGTGTGTGAGAGAGCCGGCCTGAACAGTTACATGCATCGGGGCATGGAGAGAAATGTTTGATCTTTTTTGGTTGCTCTATGTTCTGGTACCATGTACTGGTGTGTCATTGAAGAGATACATGGTACCAGTACGCTCCATGTACTGGTGAGTCATTGAAGAGGTGTTTCATAGTATTTTGAGTTTCAAGTCATTCACTCAAGTTAAGTCTCAAGTCTTTGAAGTGTTCTTTAAGCAAGTTGCAAGTCAAACAAGTCCCTCAGGTCTGACTGCTGACCAATGAAAGGACAACAGTACAGCAGTTGAATATTTTGCTTTCAAAGTTAATAGTTTGCTTTACACAGCTGAGGCCATGTCTATTCAATGCAGAGGCCTAATAATTCAACTTTATCCTCTAGATATCACTAGCATATAATACTAATTGATTTTTCCATGTTCTGTTTTAAAGGGGAACATAATGGCTGCATGGATTATGTTCACAGTCTAGTGTAGGAAGTCTACACCAGCCAGCTCAACCACAGCCAGCAAAGGTGGTAAAACCTTCAACCAAAGATAGCAGAGAAACACTGATTTTCAGCCTGGTGTTAAGTTACTCTTTCAGTCTGGCTCAAGTCTCAAGTCCACTGCTGCTCCACTGCTTGATGGACAGCAAAGCAACAACATTCGGAAATATAATTCCATTGGTCAATGAAATATGATCACGTTCACACAGTTCACAATCCTAGTTGACTTACTCATAACATGATCTCGCTCATCTGTTTACTTTGTGGATTAAATTGCTGCCATGATAACTTTTTTAAAAATTCCTGTTTCATATCACAAACCACTTTGCAGCGTTTAGTGTCTGATGACCCTTCAAGTTCATGGTTAATATTACCTACAGTACTGCATGGTTTCCATCTTTAAGGACACCAGTGAGGAGACAGTGTTGCTCATAAATCCAATTTGTGAAAGTAACAAGTTGTCCAAGTCCAAGGTGTTCTGTACAGTCCTCAGAGAGTGCTACAGCTAATATGGCACACAGCGCCAATCAGGTTTGTTGCTTAGCCTTTGCTTGGCTGTAAAGCATTGGCTACATCAAGGGTGTAAAGCAAATATATAGAGGAAGTAACAGCTCAGCATACCATACAGTGAAAAGTGCAGCAGTCAGCTTGGAACTGCCCAAAACGTTTTTTCCAGACTTGTACTTACTTATTGAAGGTATCGATCATTTTTGGTGTGAATGCTGATGATGTATGATGATGAACAGGCAGTCCTTTTAAAAACAGCAACCTGAAACTTTCATCCACTGATTGCTAACTCGGGGAGGAAGCTCATGGATCCTCCAGACACCTTCCGTAATTGTTCTTAAAAGTTTGTCAGCACCGATGAGCCGAACACTAATGAGCTCAGCCTTATAAATTAGGACAAGTTGTGTGACCCACACAACTTGTAATGAAGTTAGTTAAAGGTGAACAAGAACTACACAAAAACTGAAAACCTTAGGGCATAGAATGTGCTTGATACTTTTAATTCTAGTCCTTGTCCCTGTCCAGGACTTTGAGTTCCTTGACAAATGCCCCCAATGTTACTTTTCTGTGCCAGAAATTGAGGATATGGGTTATTATGTCTGCTGACAAGTAGATAAAGTAAATAGCAGGTAAATAAAATACAATTACATGAATTACGCGATCTATTCAGAAACTATACTCTTTTTTTTGTGAAAAGCCACACCCACCACCAAGCGCTTATTTTGCCTAGTTGAAAACAATTTAGCAGTTAATTTCTTCCATTTATTTCCAAATAAATGTTTTGTGCAGATTAATTTATGGTCATTTATTGAATCGACATACAATGAGATGAAATGTTGTGAATGTCAGAGGAGACGATGCAGTATTATTAGACATATAGTGTACTTTATATGAAACGCAGTCAGAATCCCATATATAGAGTTTATAAAGGGGTCTGTGCACTTCCAACTGAAGAGAGAGGGAGGAAGTTCAGCACCATGGACAGCGTTCATCCCAGCGGGTCCTATTGTAAACCACTTCTTCTGTGATGGACCTTTACTGCATTCAGATGTTGGTTACTGTTGCCTATTTATAGTTATAATGATTATAATGGCAGATCTGGCAGGTCCTTGGTTTCAGACTGACATAGACAAACAGCCTTCTTATTTCTAATAACCGATTCAGCCGGATGAAAAAACGATGGCTGGTAGATTTTCACTGCCAGCGAGCTGACAAATTCACTTTTACTCTGTGTATTGGTTGAAAACTCTCTGGCATCGGCTTAAACCTGCAAAAGGACCCTTTCAAACCTGTCGTTGACTCACTTGGTCCAGACCAAAGATGGAAAAAGATCCATTATTGCTTTTTAGTTCTGATCCGTTTAGTGTTGCGCTGACAAACAATCCAAGAACACAAAGTCATGTGGACAAACAGGTACCTTACTGATTGGACAGTTTTGGTGATGTCATCCTGCATTACCAGCTGTACGTGGACCCACATCACGGCCGGTCTGCATTTTACTGTTGATTATCTTAAAAGCTGATGAGGATCATTATGAGGCCTGAGACTGCAACGGGACGTCATTACCGAAAAATCTTCCATAAGTATAAAAGCGTATTATGTAAATTACTATTTTGACGGTGTGCACTCAGCAGATTGATTCACTAGTAGTTCAGCTTAACAAACAAAGAGATCACTTGAGGGGATCTTGAGACTGTGACCTTTTTTCTGCCAGGACAAACTCCTACAACAATTTAACCTATGTGCTTGTAATCCATTATGTCCTGCCGATGTGAATACTAACTTTGTGAAAACCACCGCATCTGTCTAACTCTCTGTTCCCCCCTCGGAGCACCCCGGTGTTTTTCTCTTTCTATTTTCTCTCTCTCTCCCCCTACTTTCTGCTCCTTGTCCTCTCTTTTTACTCTAGGCTTCCCTGTTTTGGACCATCGGGCCGTCCTTAGAGCCTCTCTCTCTCTCTCTCTCTCTCTCTCTCTCTCTCTCTCTCTCTCTCTCTCTCTCTCTCTCTCTCTCTCTCTCTCTCTCTCTCTCTCTTCTGGCTGCCGGTGCCTCATTCCAAATGTTTGGATCTGGATCTTCATCCTCCAGGACATTCAGCCTCTCTAAATCTAAACATCCAGTGGCGCGACCCAGACTCTTGTCAGACCTGACCTCCAGAGCTCCAGCTCTTACGCTCTGGTTTGAAGATTCAGAGTCCCCTAGAGCAGGCTGACCCATTATAGACATCCATTCCTGCTGACGTCCATTAAGGTTCTCAACATCTGCACACCCAACATCTGTTTCCCGTCTGTCCATTTAGGGAAAGGGATGTCTTCTTTCTTCCATTTTTCCCTGTTGAAGGTTGTTTGTGGAGTGTTTCCTTATCTGAGATTATCTAAGAACAAATCAAATTGTCACTCCAACAGCATGTGGCTTGTGTTTCTAAGGGAGAAATATGACTGATCTCTGTAACTAAATAACTCTGACTAACTGATATCTATTTCTCTATGTGTTCTTCTGCCAGACAGTCACAGACAACAGCAGACAGGTCCATCATGCATCTGTTACCAAGACTGACTCAGCAGGTGTGATCTCACCTTAGACAGAGCAGCTGTACTGTAATTAAACAGCTTGTACAGAAATAAATGTGCATCTCGCCATCTGTCTGTATTGTGTACATTTGTTTCTATTTCCAATCGTGTATGAAACCTTCAATTCACACACCCATGTAAAGTACACACACACACACAAACACACATGCATTTACTCATGTACACATTTATACACAGACACACATGTGAGTGTCACACAGAGAAAAATACTCAAATTCCCAAAAAGACATTTGCACGCATTCATATTCAGGAGAGGAGGAAATAATCGGGCTGTGGAAATGTCAGAATCAATCAGCCAATCCCTGACAAGAACAGAAACCCCCGTGTGAGGCTGACAGAAATGAGAGTGTGTGTGTGTGTGTGTGTGTGTGTGTGTGTGTGTGTGTGTGTGTGTGTGTGTGTGTGTGTGTGTGTGTGTGTGTGTGTGTGTGTGTGTGTGTGTGTGTGAGTATGAGGGAGAGAAAGGAGAGGACAGAGAGAAATAATTGCCTCAACATTAGTTGAAAAGATTTTTTTTTTCAGAAAATCACAGACAAAAAAAGAGATTGTAATTACCTTTGCTGACTTTGAAAGTAAGAGAGAGAGAGAGAGAGAGAGAGAGAGAGAGAGAGAGAGAGAGAGAGAGAGAGAGAGAGAGAGAGAGAGAGAGAGAGAGAGAGAGAGAGAGAATTCCTGAGAGGGCAGGATAATATAATACCAAGGCCTGGTATACTGTATCTCTGGGTCTCTGTTTTGTAGTACTCTACTGCCCTCCACTGGACTGAACCAGTTCAGACAGCAATCAGTAAAACTCAAATCAAATCAATAACTTACCTTCCACCACAGATGGAAGGTAAACTTTTTATGACCCCTCTGTTGATTGTCTATCATTCTGTTTTTGTTTTCTATTTACTGTGTTTTTGTAAAGTGCTATATAAATAAGTTTAGTATTATTATGACTATATGAATTAACATTGTACAAGAAAAAAATGTAATAGAAAAAAATCTGATTTAATCAGTTTTATTAGCATGGTGTTAATCAATACCATTAATACCATAATATGATTTTAGTGGGTTCATATACATACATTGTCCTGAAAGGTTTTGATGATTTTCTTTTTTTTTAAGTTTGACCAATGTTACACGTTTGTGCTGTGGTATTGCAAGGGTGGACCCAAACGGAGGACACTGATACTGATAGAGGTTGGAGAAGTGTTGAGAAGGTTTGCTGTGAGGCCAGGATGGACGAGAGGGAGTGATGCACAGGCTGAGGTTGTACAAGGAAACAGACCAGAATCATTGCTGGTCTGAGCGTGGTAGGTGAGATGATCTCAGTTGACAAGCTGGCGCGCTGATTAGCTGATTGCAAACAAGTGTGTATGATGAGCAGAGCTGAGAGCAAAGAGAGCCAGGAGGACCAGATCAACACACACACACACACACACGGACACAGACAGGGAGAGACACACGGGGAAATAAGCTGGAGCACAGCCATGACCGAGACCAGTGGATTTAATCACCAGTGGATTCTTCTCATTCATTTCTGATCCACCTGAACGCTGGCTTTTTTGTGACGAGACCAGGACGCCAGATGTGGACTGATTATGAATTAACCAGAACATATCTGTGCGCTAACGGGACGGTGCCATGCTTCATTTCTGAACAAATTGCCCCTCTGTCAAGTCTTTGGGGTTAACTCAAGGACTGCTCTGGTGTGAGCTTAAGGCAAAAGTGAGCCTTTATCCAAAGAGTGCTCATGGAAGAGATGCCACATTTAATGTTCACCCCTGTCTTTGACAAAGTCTCTGAATGCTAACGTTAAGCCAATCCCATATCATGGACACACAGTACATTTCATGTCTCTATCAACCACTCCGACACACATTAGCCAGATGTTGGCGGGGTAATGTGTAGTTTTACATTTTGGCCAGAAAGGGGGAAGTAAAGGGAGGAGTCTGGGCAAAAATAAAATGTTGATAGAAAAGAAAGCTCTGAAACTTAAACAAAAAAAAAAAGAGACTTATAGGGGCCCTTGCCCTATGCAGACCTCCTCTGTTCATTTGTCTCTCACTAAAGCAATACTCAACTTTTTCAGAACTTGGTTATGTTTAACAACACAAAAGAAATTAAATAAATATAAATAGAGTTTCTAGGAGTCAGGTGAATGTCAAGCTGCAGAGGCTTTTGTTGTGTCTTTTGTGGTTTGCTCCCATTCAGCCACAAAAGCATAAGTGAGGCGTTGATGGAATCCGTTGTCAGTCCCAACTCGTCAAATACCGACGCTTGGTCGGTGGTTCTCGGCGTCTGTCTGCAACACACCGGACTTTCAGCTGGCTCGCTCTCTACGCAAGTAGAGAGGAGGTCTGGAAGGATTGGATTTGCTGAGTCAAACAAACATAGGACTTTAAGGACAGTTGTTCATGCCCCGTAAAACCAAATCAACTTGACTTAATTTACCTTACTTTTTCAGAAGTTTATTTTGAAAAAATTCTGTAACAAGCCGAAACTGATACGCTGCCCTGACACGTTCAAAACTGAAGCTGGAACCTAGAGCGTCCTAGTTTGTAGTGCTGGTATTTGAGAGCGTGTTGGTTGACGGGGTCAGGGCTCTCTGCAGAGCAGTCAAGTTCTTCCACATAAACTGGAAGCAAAGCAACATGAAGCATTCAAATATCACTGACTTGGAAGTGAGAAGCCTAAACCAAACCAGGAAACACAGATGCAGACCAAAATTACACCAAAGTGCATTTATTGGCAATTGTAATGTTGGTGGCATTATGCTGTCTCTTAACTGTGGAATACATGGACCAGCTTCATGATCTCTTTCTAGGAAGTACACAAATCGTTCTTTTTTTTTTACAAGTTTTCTCTGATTCTTCGAAGGATCCGGTCAATTCAAACATTTTACTCAAATTTAACCTGCATGTTCAGCTGTTCTTCTCCTATCTAGTGTCACTACCGGCTTACATATATATTACATATTACTTCCTGTTAATTACTACATTTACGGAGTCAGAGTGTGTATGTGTTTATATTACTATGGTTGTTGTTTTTTTTATTTATTTACAATTATTAGTAGGTGTATATATATGTAGGTATGTGTACATATGCATATATCTATATATATATATATATATATATATATATATAAATATGTGTGTATATACAGTATGTACATATGTGTATTCATTGTAACTTATGATTGATTTTTAACGCAGATAAATTCACAAAAAAAAAAAAGCAGCAATCAATGAGGCATTTGGCTCAAAGTTGTTGTGTAAAACCCGTCTTTACAGCCACTTTAATTCAACTATCCCACTGCATCCTCTCCACTCGTTCAAGGCATTTACTAACAGGAGTCCTTACAGGAGTCCTTACAGGAGTCCTTACAATGCCCCTCCACCACACACAGCGTGTTGCCACCGCTCACGGTCTGACCTGTATCTTATCAGCACGCATGGCTTCTCACATCATCTTTGCTGCAAATACAAACAGAAGAACGACCACAAGACACAATCAATACAAGAGACAGTTGACATTGCTGCTCCTGGACCAGCCCAAGGGCTGGGACGGGTTGGCCCAAAATACAGATAGCCATCTCTGAGGAGTCGATGGGAAAATATGGGACCTTACTTGTTTTATCTGCCATCAGGGCCTGGTGGTCCATTTCACTCCCGATGCGTATTGGCTGAATAACAGCTATAAAGAATAATGTCGAAAAAAAAGAATCCTTTTGAATTGTGTTCTTGGCATATTTTTCTTTCTGTTGTTCATCAACAGTGATTTCTTTCATGTTTACTTAACTGGTAATCTATGTTTTGACACTTGGTTTTGGGCGGTTCGCCAGTCACATGTCGGTGTGTCTTTGGGCAGGGCACTTAACTGTGCCTACGGTGTGTGAATGTGTGTGAATGTTAACCAGTCCTGATGGGCATGGTAGTCCCTGCCATCAGTGTGTGAATGGGTGTGAATGGGTTAATGGTGACATGTAGTGTTAAAGCGCTTTGAGTGGTCGGAAAGACTTGAAAAGCGCTATACAAGTACAGTCCATTTTAAATTCTTTAAAGGAAATATTACAGTATGGCATACTTTTTATTACCTTGTCAAGAAAGTCATATATTTAACACAGGGTCAACGGCACAGTGGAAAAGCGCTCCACTGCTGTCCTCATTGTTTGTCACAATTGTTTTTATTTATTTATACGTTTTTGTTCTCAACTCACTCACACATTGCTGCCAGTTCTGCATGGTTGTTAACTGATATTGTGTAATACTTATATAAGAGAAATGATGATGATGTGTGTGTGTGTGTGTGTGTGTGTGTGTGTGTGTGTGTGTGTGTGTGTGTGTGTGTGTGTTTGCGCGCGCTGTGGGCTGACTGTATAATGTGACAGGAGGGAGGGCTGCTCTGTCAGCTTGCATGAAGAAGCATAAACACTGGCAGCCTTGTGTTTCAGCAGCGTGTCAGTATTTATTTATCCAGTAGGATTGGGAGTGATGTGTGTGTGTGTGTGTGTGTGTGTGTGTGTGTGTGTGGGGGGGGGGGGATGCTCCTCCAGAAAACAATAGCACTGACAACATGGAGTGCCGGCTTGCTGGCATGCAATCTGTTGTGTGTAGTGGTTTGTGATCTTATCAACACTGTTTACATGCAGTTCTGACTGGATGCGCTGTGCTGTTATTAGAGCGGCGCTGCGTTCACACTCCATTATGGGATGTGTACTCTATGATGGCTTTCACTGGCTCCACTTTTCTAAACGAAAGTTGAAAAGAACTTCACAATAAAAGCATTCAATGTTAACAAACATATGAGCATTGAAATAGAATGTATTCAACAAAAATAACAACAACAAAAATGCAAAAACTCAGTTGAGATAAACTATAGAATTTAACTATTTTTCATCTCAGGACAATTTGATAATATAGATGACATAAAAGCATGGATTATTTCTCAGCACTTTCAATAAAGATAAAATTGATATTAACTGAAAATAAAACATAATTGCGCAATAGTCGTTACATGAACAGAACACTTCAGAAATGAGTCAAACATGACACCTAAATTCTTATAGACTGAATAATGCATACTAATCTACAAATCTATTTTGTCCAAATGTATTTTTTTTCATCCTAAATAAGGCTGTGAACTACTGTTTGCTCTTTAACAGCTAATAGAAGTCTGCCCTTTACTTTATAGTACAATAACTACATGTATTCTAGTGCAATAACTACATGTATTCTAGTGCAATAACTACATGTATTATAATGCAATAACTACATTAATTCTAGTGTAATAAGACATTCATTCTAGAGAAATAACTTTATTTATTCTAGCGCAATAACAAAAACAAATTCTAGTACAATAACTACATTTATTATAGTGCAATATTTGCCAGAAGACTGTTTGCTCTGGAACCTTGAGGCCTGAGGCATTCACTAAGTCACAAAGATCTGACATTAAAGGCAAGCCATACTTGACATCTCTTACATCCACTCATTTATTTATGTATTGAATGCTTCTATAGGGACACGTTACAGTGCCAAACACCACAGCAGTTCTGGCCCGAGGTACTTTGTAACACCTTAAATGGGCGCAAACACATACAGCTGTTCAAAACAGCCCAAAGGGTCAAACAATAATACTGAAAACTGAGAATGACTTTCAAAAAAATCGATAATAACTCAGCGAATTATTCTTCATAGCTCGTTCTTTGTGGTGCTGCAAATATCTCTTTTATGAAAATTCTCGATAGCCAAAATCTTTATGATGCTTAAAGCTTTCTTGTTTTGTTCAATGTCCAAAATGAGTAGAATTAGGATTAAATTAGGATTTTAAAAACCATCCGATATTCGACTTAAACCTGTTATTGTTCAGTATAGAACTACCACACAATTTGGGCTCCGACATTTAAAGCATTCAACCAATGGGATCATATTACCATAGAACTGGGTTACTCCACGGTCATTCCATTTCTCTGATGGTTCCCCTCTCCTCTCATCCGGTTCAATCCAGGTCAGACCGCCGGGATGAACCCCCAACAGGCACAAAACCCGCTCCATAAAAGACAGAAGCGCCCAGCAGGCCTGCGGAGTCATGACGGAGAGCGGCAGGGCTCTGGAGCGCCTGAGGTGAGTGCACGCGTAAAGACGCACTGGAGCTGGGGAGGTACGTTTGCGGCAAGACGGCACGAAACGCTGTGGTTCGGATTGTATCGATCTAGTTGTTTTGAACATTACGCTTTTATAATATAGAGAAAACTGCCTTGCTTAAAAAGAAACCTTTCTTGGCTTAATCTTATAATATCTTCGTAATATTGTTTGTGTTGACACGTGTTTTTTGGATGGTTTGGATTCGTGACGTTCCGGATGTAACGGTTGTGTCGAGTAGAATGCACGTGTTGACTAGTAATGGTAGCAGCATGGTGGCTCACATGCATTCATTCTTTGTCATTCATTCAGTATTTGGTTAACTAGTCACCAGTCACTGCTACTGTCATAACGCTGCTGCTGTTATCACAGCTACTAGTGATAGGCAACAACAATTCACGAATAATAATTAGGTTTAAAAAGAAGAACATTCCAATCCCATCAAATGGATTTCTGTGTGGTTTGCAGATCTGGAGCTGCAGTATAGTTTTGATTAGTGTGATCCACCAAAAGGGACAGACTGTTACTTTTGTTTGGCTCAGGCCTTTTCTCATGTTGATGCCATTTACTGATGTGAAGACTTCAGGCATATTTATTTATAATATTTGACCCTAAATTGCTGTAGATTTAAGCACAAACAGCCCTAAGGAATCATTGATTGAATTGATACTGTTACTGCCTTTACTACTGCTGTTATTACTCTTGCTACTACTACTACCACTTCTGTCATTAGTACCTCTGCTGCTCTACAAGTGCTAGGAGTATCTTAATAATAAGTATTGTTTCATTAGTCTTATTTACATAGAGAATAGAGTACATTGATTAATAAATGATTCTGAAAGACAAACATGATACACGTACAATACTAAAGGGAAAATGCAAACAAATAATGTTTGGTAATAAACCAAAAGTTTGGCCAGCGTTGTGTTTGTGCTCCCATGCATGCGTTTCAAAAGTGACAAAAGGGGCCCACACAGTTATTGTTTGGACATTGTTGGACTTTTGATGGTAAAACATTGTTACTAGTTGAATCAAAGGTACACATAAACCATTATAATCTACAGCGAAACGTCTGAGGCTCTAAATCACAGCCATTTCAAAATGTATAGATGCAAACC
The DNA here is from genome assembly GCF_023349555.1 of Cebidichthys violaceus. Taxonomy (NCBI): domain Eukaryota; kingdom Metazoa; phylum Chordata; class Actinopteri; order Perciformes; family Stichaeidae; genus Cebidichthys; species Cebidichthys violaceus. Next base: position 12,753,431 of record NW_027176296.1, read on the forward strand.
ATGTGCTCTGGTGACGTTCCTGTGTCTTGTTGTAAACTTATGAACCTTTTGCACTGTTGTGATATTACAATAGTGTGATAGTGGCAAACTATGGGATTCATTTAAATAAATGAGAATATAGGTCAATCATCTTAATGATCATTAATGTTACATTTACCTTAAAGGCTGTTTCTATGTTTATTTGAATATGTTCAGAGCTGGATTCAAATACTAAAATTTCACTTGTTTGGCTCACATCAAAACAGACGCATTTCGGAGAAGGCTCTCTTCTAATCTGTTGTGATGTGATCCAATATAACAAGTGATATGCTCGTATGTTTTCACCTACTTGATTTTGAAATCTGGCATGTGCTATCACATTTTCATGCTCATTGAATATTAGGGTCTGGCACTCCACCGTGAAACCGTTGTCAAAGCGCATCCTCCTTTAGCTAAATGTTAGGTGGATACATGTTCTGATGGAAGTGGAAAGAGAGAGCTGTTTGTAGAGTTGAGCCCTCAGCAGTGGAGATTACCCTCTCTAATGCTGCAGCTCTTTTTAAAACAGACTGGACTGAGTTATTTTCTTCAGCTGACCACACTTGACTGAAAGTTTTGTAAAAGAGGTCCAGAGCAAAATATACATATTTTTTTCTTCCATGGGGAAGGCAGAACCTGCCCTACTCTGCCTCTGATTGGCTTACCCTGACACTCTTACCGTAACCCTTACCAAACTCGTTGCTAATTTGTGACTTTATGTGTTCTGATTATCGCTATTTCTTCATTTAGGGGGTTAAACCAGTACCTTCTTTTGTCCTATATTGACGGTTGTCCCTCTTCTCCGCTCTTCCAGGAGGTGTTGCTTCCCCTGTCACTTCTGGCCTCCATCTTGCTGCTCTCGAGACAAAGCCATGTCTGCCTTCAAGGGCATCTGGACTCAGGAGTTCTGGCGCTGCGTGGGGGCCGAGTTCTTCGCCATGCTGCTCTTTGTCCTGCTCAGCCTCGGCTCAACCATCAACTGGGGGGCCGTCGAGAAGGATCCCCGTCCCGCTGACCTGGTGCGCATCTCGCTGTGCTTCGGCCTGAGCATTGCCACCATGGCGCAGTGCTTCAGCCACATCAGCGGCGCTCACGTCAACCCTGCGGTCACGGCAGCCATGGTGGTGACCAGGAAGCTCAGTCTGGCTAAAGGCGTCTTCTACCTGCTGGCCCAGTGTGTGGGAGCCATAGTGGGGGCCGCCATTCTGTACGGCATCACCCCGGCCTCTGTCAGGGGTGGCATGGGGGTCACCACGGTTCGTCTTCTTTTTCTTTTCAAGTCATTACCAGCAGTTAACTGTTATTTCACAGTTGGCATGATGGCATAATGTTGGCATAATGTTGGCACCGCAGTCATTCCTCTCTGAAAGCAGATATTTACTATCCTACTTATCATAATACTTTACTTTCTCCAAAGATAAAGGGGAGATATCATGCTCCTTTTCAGGTTCATACTTGTAGGGTTTCTACTAGAACATGTTTACATGCTGTAATGTTCAGAAAACTCTTTATTTTTCATCATATCGTCTGTCTGAATATATTTGTATTCACCCTCACTCCGTTTTAGCGCCTGTCTCTTTAAGCCCCCCTCCTCAACCTGTCTCAACCTGTCAGTTGTATAAATAGATGAACTATAGACAAAAAAAGTTCCAAAACTAATAAAATGCAACAGGTAGATATAAATTTTCAACTGAATTCAATGATTACTAAACATAAGACATGACATTTCTGACTATTACAACATCAACTTCAACCTCTGCATCTATTATATCCAGATACAGAGATTTTAACACAATGTGTATTTACAGGTAAATAGGAGCATCTCCGTGGGAAACGCGCTGGTTGTAGAACTCTTCATCACCTTCCAGCTGGTCTTCACTGTGTGCGTTACCTGTAACCACAAACGTAATGACCTGAAGGGTTCGTCTGCTCTGGCTATCGGCCTGTCTGTGTGCATCGGTCACCTGTTTGCCGTAAGTACACAAGATGAACAGAAAGAGATAATAACCTGGACAGACGAAGGGGCTCAGTGTCAGATCTATTCATCACTGACAGAAATGGCACAAAACGCTGCTCTCATCACATTTATGACAGCATCTCTTGCCTCTTGTGTTATTTTGTAAGTTATTTTAAAATTTTGCATTGAAATACCGGAATAATAGAATTACCTGAAATATGGGACTAATGTGGTAGTAGAGCAGGAAAATAATGAAATATGTTCTAAAACGCTTGTAAAGTGTATTAACAGCTTGTTTATAAATACAGTCAGCTATATATTAAATGTAATATTTGATGCAGACAGTCAGCGTAGAATAGCTTGGCTTTCTGCTTGTACATTTTGATTTATGAACATAAGCTTTTGTCAAAATAACTATAAATTAATTAAATAACATTGAGAGAAATAATTCCAAATAAATGCACCAGCTCCCTTAAAAAAATACAGCATCAATGTTACATTACCTTTATTTTCTGTAAATAATTACTGTTTGGAAAACATATGACACATTTTAAAGGATATCTCTTTGACTTTTAGTCAAGAAAAACATATGAAGCGATGGTCAAACTCATTTCTCCAATCGATGTTCTGCTGAAAAGTTGACAGATTGCCTTTTTTTGGGGTTTGCCAAAAAACAAACAAGACTTTCAGTTGCATTTAACAATATAGAGTGATTGCCCTTTTCTTCGAAACCATTGCGAAGTAAAACATCATTAGAAAGGTGAACAGTGGTTTGTAATAATGACACATGATGTAATCTTGCTGATCCATGTGTCAGACCAGTAAGTGCCTGGTTGGATCACTTTGGAAGGCACTTACAAATAACGTTTTTCATTTAGTTTGGAGGAGATGTTGCAACCCTCGATATATTTAGTGAAGGTCTCAGTGTCCTGCTTCTTCCTGCTTTTGTGACCTTGAGACGGTGTGATGTGGGATTTATTCCTCAGATTCCCTACACTGGAGCCAGTATGAACCCTGCCCGGACGTTTGGCCCAGCCATGGTCACATGGTGCTGGGAAAACCACTGGGTAACTATACGCTTTGTTAGCTCTTATTATCGAGCAGTGGTTTTAAATATATGTTAGCATCAATAGCGATACAAAGATTGTTTATTTTCCGTGCACAGAAACTACAATCCAACTTCTAAGGCCTCATTATAACGACACTACAGGGAATTACATAACTCTCTTCTGACAGCTGATTATCACATGGTAAATTGTCATTAAATGTAATTAGCTGTTGTCCAATATCAACTTTTTGTTAAACAGTTCCTCTGTTTGTTGGAAGCTGTAGGTATATGTTTATGAGGAGTATAAATAGCAATAGAAACTGATTCATGCAGAAAATGAAAGCAAACAATGTCTAATAACTTCCAGTATAAGCCCCGCCCCCTTCAGATGTGACATGAACAGACACAGATAGTAGCCTTGTGTCACAACCTATTGCCTATGCAGGTTCATCAGGTTTGCATTTGGGTTGTGAGTCACGCAAAGTAAAACTACATATGGTTGTTTTTAACAAAGGATATGTAATTACAGTCACAGCAATGTTGGCAAAAGATAGCCCCCATACATTTCTTCCACAAAGTATTTATTTTATTCTGTTTGGATTCAGCTAGTTTTGGTGAATACTATTGAATGCACTGAACATTTAAATGGTTAAACTAGACAGTGTTGTCTGCAAGTGGTAATTCAAAATAATAATGATACTTTATTTAAAAAACTAATAACGCTCCAGCTGTCCTTCTACAAATTACCTATAGTTCATTTATGGCAAAAGATGTTTACTATGAACACTATGAAACCACAGTTTGTCTTCAAGTCTTGATGTGTGCAGTGTCAGGGTGCTCAATGTTCTGTTTCTCCCCGTGTGATGTATGTGTGTGTGTGTGTGTGTGCGTGTGCGTGTGCGAGTGTGTGTGTGCGTGCGTGCGTGCGTGCGTGTGTGTGTGTGTTAGGTGTACTGGGTAGGTCCAACTCTGGGCGGGACTCTGGCAGCAGCCCTGTATCATTACCTGTTCTGTCCAGACCCAGAGCTGAAGAGACATTACTCCGAGGCCTTCATCAAGACACCTTTCACCAAACACCGGAACGACTCGGTCACGGCCCAGGAGCCCCTCTTCACCGTCATGGATGTGGAGAGGGCTGAGCGGAATGAAAGGAAGAGGGAGGTGGAGGTGTCCTCTGTGTGACTACAGAGGAGACACAGCGCTGGTGTCCTGTGTTCGGTGCAGCTTTCCCAAATCAAGAAGTTCCATTCACACCCCACACATTAGATATGACAGCATATGTCTTATCTGTCTGTATTCTAATGAAGTGAATGAATCTGGATGTGATAAGAAGATCAGCTGTTCACTGCCGTAATGGAAGCTGGTGTATTATCGCCCTCTGTGACAACACAACATGCACTGCTGTATTTTGGTACTATTTATCATACATCATACTATGAACTTGAGTCGGACCTAATGTGAACATTACTAAATAATCGCTAAATTTAGTTGATATTTCACTATTACAAATTAGTATTGTAGAAATACTAATAGTCCAGAATCAGGTAAATAATTCAACAACAAAACAAACAAAGCAGACAACTGATGTTACCTATTCATTTTTGAAAACAGAAGTATATTAATGTCAACTGTATATTCTACGCATTTGATTTGAATCTGTAAATAATGACTATATGGTTAATTAGACAGTTAAGCAAACTGCTTTGGCTAGCCTAATGTGTTTTTGAATACACCATGAAATATATACCCATACGTGTATATATATATATATATATATATATATATATATATATATATATATATATATAAACACATTTTTGTATGTGTTTTTGTTTCTAATTTATTTGAGAAGGTGAGTTTACAGTAGCATGTTGTATTGGTTACTGTACTGTACTTCTACTTGTCTTTGTGTTTCTGAAGCCTTTCTATTTTTACTCATATTTCATAAAATTGTGAGTAGATGGAGATGTACTGTAGTGGAAGCAAGTCTGTATGAGAGAATTAAAAAGTTATACAAAGAATTAAAGACACAGTGTTTGGTATAAAGTACTTAAACTGGTGCATGGAACAGAGCCACCTTTATTGTCATTAGTAACAACCATTGAGTTTGTTGACAGGAACTGTTATTATTTTTAGTAGTAGTAGTATTACTATTAGTGTCATCATTATATAATGATGACAAAATAAAAGAAAGTCAGTCTTTTGATTCATCAGATTGTTGTATGTTCTCCTCTCAACCAGCAGATGTCGCTAAGAGCCTCATATAATCTATAAACCATCTAAAACCAGCATCTGTGTGTGTGCGCGTGTGTGTGTGTGTGTGTGTGTGTGTGTGTGTGTGTGTGTGTGTCCGTGTGTATTTATTTGTGTGCTGACTGTTCCACACTCCCTTGGCCATTCATTAAAATTTAAATCCTAATCGCTCCATTTAAATTAATTGGAGCTGATGAATAAAACCGTCTCATTAAAACTGCACTGCAATCAGTGTTGAGTCACTTCCACACATAAAGCAGTGGAATCAACCTCATTTACTTCTTTTGTCTTTTTTCTCTCTTATTTGTCTTTGTCACTGTTACAATGACTGAATAAAATGACGGAAAATATTAATAACATCTTTGCTGGTGCGAACATTTCTCAGTTCCACTGCAGAAAAGGCAGTTATTTATCATAATACAACCCTGTCTCCCCCCAAAAGAATATGTAAATATACAAGTAATTTGCAACAACAGATATCATTTTAATGCTAATCAGAATGTGTTTATTTATGAGGAAAAGTTGTTCATGTATCTGTAAGTGTTGATATTGTACATATCAGTAAAATCTTCACTGACAAATAATTTCATTTGTTTGCCGCCAACATCTTACAACAAAACATCTGCTTATGACGCACATGACTGGTTTGTGATTCGTCACAGCAGTGACCTGATGCACGAGACTCTAACTGAAACCACAACCCTTTTCTAAACTTAAAGGAGGGTCTGCGTATGTTTTGATAGTCTGTTTTATCGTTTAATCAAAAAAAAAAAGTAATACATAAATACCATGGTTTAAATAGCTACTCAACTCTACTGTCTTGTTATTAAGTGTCAGAACAAACCTAACATCTTTATATTTGAATCACAGATTGTGAATATAAGTTATTGTATCATGCAATCTGCTGACATGAAAAACATCAACTGTGCATGACTGTGGATGATAGTAAACTCATACTGAGCACACAGATGTTTAAAGATACGAGTTAAAGTATTGATCATTATTCAAATAAGGTTTTAGGTCAATTGTACAAATGCTGATCAGCCTTCAACGTTGCAGCTGCAGGTTTTGTTTTCATCACTGGATTCCGCTTGATCGCCCTGATGACGTCACGTTTGTAAAAACCAAAATCTTTCTGAATGAACACCTCTCTCGCCGGGTGCGGTGGCGCGCGCCTGTAATCCAAGTTACCGGGAGGCTGAGGCTGGAGGATCGTTTGAGCTCAGGAGCTCTGAGCTGCAGCGGACTATGAAGATCGGGTGTCCACACTAAGTTCGGTATCGATATGGTGCTCCTGGGGGAGCCCGGGACCACCAGGTCGTCTAAGGAGGGGTGCAGCGGCCCAGGTCGGAGACGGAGCAGGTCAAAGGTCCCGTGCCGCTCAGTAGTGGGATCGCGCCTGTGAATAGACGCTGTAGTCCAGCCTGAGCAACACAGCGGGACCCAGTCTTTTTACGCTCTCAACAAACAGCTGATACAACAACAACGTGTTTACATGTTACAGCAGCAGCAGCACTGCTTCTTTATACGAAAACATTCAAAAACCAGTTGTGTTTGTTTGTCCTACAGCGCCTCCACCTGGAGGAGAGGAGCAATGAGCATCAATCACAGCAGTCAGTGCAGCACCACAGATACAGCAAACTAACGGGGCTTTCTTTATGACACTCAATCAACTTGATGGAGAGGTGAACAGTCACAAACAAACACTTGTCTCTTTGTTTTTCTGTTCAAATAACCAAAATCTGTCCATAATAATTCTACAAGGTATAAAAATCTGGATCAAAATCATTTAGAAATGTGTTTTTCTATCTTGTTGTAAGTTTGTTGTTTTCATTGAGTGAATCTTGTATCAGCCTTAAATATGAACAGTGGTTGTGAACAATACAGACAGCTCATGGTTCAGTAGCACAACACGTGGTTTACAGTTTGAAGTGACTGGAGCACAGAGAGATGGAGCAGGTAACACTGTCAACACATGTGGATATTATGGGATTAATCCCAGTGAGTAATAACATATGATGAATTCATTTATGTGATGTATTGCAGAGCCCTGATGTAGCTGAAATGAAAGTTTGGAAAAAATATCAATATTATAAGAAAAATTGTATTTATGTGATGATGGTGTTGGCAAATGGGTCACAGTTGTTTGCTGATTTTGAAATTATCGGAAGCAAATTGTCTGTATTTGTTTGAATTAAACTTTGAAGGAAAATGTCTTTCCATCAAAGGGAAGGGTGCATTATGGGAAATTGCATATTGATAAAAAAAAAGAAGCAATGGGCCTGAAATATTTAGCCTCAATCATTAGAAGACATTTCAATCATCTAATTTTCTCGGTTCATCATGTTTTCCTCATTATTTCATGGGTTTCGTCATCTTTACCAGAGACAAGATTCCTGCTCTATTTTCAGTGTCAAACTATGTTTGTAGTTGCTGTAATCTGGACTTTATCACATCTATTGGCCAACAGGATCCTAAATCAAGGATCATATTCAGAGGGTTTTTGTGAGGTGATGTTTTATCCAAACTCTTGCATGAACATGTGTCTTCATCAGACACAATATTACTAGAATAAAATAATATTACTAGTATCAAGCCGTCATGTCTATATTTCTGCTTCATGTGGTTCATTTCCCAAAATGTTGGAATGTTACTATATATATACTTCTCAATATGAAGCAACACTAAACAGAACAAGATACGTTTTTTGGACCATGAATGCAGCTTGTGGGTAAGAAACACTGAGTGAAAGAAGCTGATGTGATGTGAAATGCAACAACAGCCCTGTAACAGATGTTCAGTCGTTGTTTCTTGTGTGTGCGTAATGATCGTCTCATATGTTTAATGAGACGACTGGAGTCATTATACTGTAGCACGTGTGGCAAAATAACACACGTAGAAGTGTTGTCTCTGTTGCAAATATTGAACAATTTTTCATTAAAGCAGCAACATTAATCGACAGGATTTAACAATCATTTTTTGTATCCATAGTAAATGGTATATAGATTTGAATAGGCCTCTTTGATGAAGTTTACGAGGCTGTGCCACGTGCGTAAAATGCGCACAGCGCCTCTTTCAATGTGGAGACACATCGATCCTGCTGCTGTGTGATGACTATAAGTTTATGATTAACTAAAAGGAAAGGATGCTAAATACAAACAAACGGCGTGAACGAACACATTAGTGAAAGGATAACACTCATCGGTAAAACTCGTTACTCTTTACAGACTTAAGAACATTAGCATAAACAATGTATGTGAGCATTTTAATCTTTAATAGAGCAAAGTGAACTTCTTCAGGACTTCATCCTGACAAAGACTAAAGACTCACAGAGAACTTTTAAAGCGACACAATAACTTCCATCATGGAAAATGTGAGATTTGAACTCTTTGAAAGTTGACGGTGTTTTCTATGTGTTTTACCGTCGAGGCTGCCTCAAAATGGTGGCCTCAACCTACTGATGATAATAATTTCCTCTTTTTATGTGTAAAGTAATTCATATCACACATGTATATTACCCAGCTCCCATCTGGAACACACAGTGGTATTGTGACTTTAAGAGTAGCCATGAGTACAACTCTGAAGTACTTGAATTTCCCCCCAGCAGATATGTGACATTATATTTTCTTATCATCTTGTGGTGATTTCATAGATTCATCTGTGTGAATATGCAGCACTAAAACATAAAACCAGTTGACATTATGAGCTCCTTAATGTGGGTCCTGCTTTATTACCTGTTGTCCTGTCCTGAAGAAGACCCCAGCTGTGTCTAAAAAAGACATCATTACTTCTATTTCAATGTTGCATATTCCTAAATTCTCATATTTATTCAGGTTACCACACAGGTAATATTTCAGCACAGATACATTGTCCACACTGCACAGAGTGTGTGACGAACTATGAACGAATGAGGGTTAATAGCGGCCCAGCAGAACTATTTAGTCCTGTAGCCGCCTGGTTTGTTCACCAACAAGGTAACAAACTCCATGTGTTGACAGGGCTGATAGGCCGGCATGCTCATGAAGATTAATGTCTTTCTCTAGAGGAAAGTTGAACTTTAGCAGGAAACTGTGGAATGACATTCATATCCTTTAGTGCTGTTTGTTGCGTTTACTGTACTCGTGTACTTCATTCTGACATGTGTGTGTATCGTAGCAGCGTGACGTGACTCCAGCCGGCCACAGAGAGCAAGGAGGCCTGCAGCCTGCAGACAGTGGCCATGCTGCAGGGACGACCAGGTCACACGTTCTCATATTTTGGATATAAAAAAGTTGATGTCCTAAATTGTTCACAATGATGTAATCCTCAAGAACTAGAGAATCAGACAGCTTTACAAAATGGCAAACACGTGGTGGACTAGTGAATACTGAATGTTTTGGGACACAGTCGACTATACGGGCCCATTGTACCGATTATTGGACTCATTTACTTTACAGTAACTTTTCTGTTAAGTTCTTCTTGCAGCCAGGTGTAAAATCAAACAAAATTTGTTATCGATAAAAGACATAATCTATGGTGGGTCTTTTAACCCAGAGTCAGACACATTTGAGACGGTATGTTACATCTGTGACGGCCCCTGTCTCTAATCCCTGCAAGTATGCTTTTGTCCATTTGTCCCTAGAGAGCAGATTACCTGATGCAGAGCACCTGGTCCGGGAACACGGAGGGCATAAAAGCCCTGCTCTAGCGTTCCTCGCGAGGAGTGTTCTCTCCGGTGTAGGTGGAGTGATCCCTGCCAGTCGCTGCCGGTTTTCTTTGGTTTCGCTGACAACACCCACCCTTCATTACACACGCATCCACGTTGACATTACTGATGTACTGACTGACACACTTCATAAAGTTAACTATTTCTTTATTTAGTTCAAATAAATACTTGACGTTACCATCATCTGTTGTGTCTTTGCCGTATTTGTCACGGCGTAGGAGCCGGGTTATGACACATCAAAATAAAACTAAAAACAGGGATTTGAAAATGATCTTTGACCTGTGTTACACTGAAAACAATACAACAGCACATTATTTCATGGTCTACCTCATGAAGTTTGTTTTAAAATAAACAAACTAAATATAATTAATAAAATAAAATTTAAATTAATAAATATATAAAATAAACAATTCTTTCAATTTTGACTCTTGCAACATGAAATTCAAAAAGAGTTGGGACAGTAAAGCATTTACCACTTTGTAAGGTTGCCATTCCTTTTTGCAACATTTCAAAGACGTTTAGGGACTGAAGACACTCAGTGATGAAGCGTTTCAGGTTCAACAATGTTTGTGCTGAATCATGATTACAATCACCTGTTGACATCACCTGATTCAAATCACATCATTATTCAATTATTTTACCTCATTACTGGCCCTGAATCTCCTGTTCGTTCTTTTGAAATGTGTTCCAAAATGTGTTCCAGGCCTGAATGAATGGATGTGTATTTACAAATGAAATGAAGTTGACTTGACAAAACATGACATGTTTTGTGTTCTTACTGTCCCGGCCCCCGACCCTCCTCTGCTCCACTGCACCACGACGGCCCTCCAATGATCCTCAACCACGGAAGAGTAGCAGCAGACCTACCATCAAGTGGTAGATGATATGCTGACGTATGTTAGACTCTCTCATTCAGAATATTATCATATTATTCAATCATTTACAGTCAATATCTATCAATGATTGCTTTTTTTTCAGATTTAAGCTTTTTAAGTTGGTGAATCATTGTGATTTGATGTCTGTACACGATTGGCCGGGTTCGTCCGTACAGTGTAGAGCTGGGACGTCGTGTCAAGCAGAAGCTGTGGGACAGAGTGGCTCGTCCCTCGTTCACGTCATCAGTAAATGAAGATGGACGTCTCCTACGGGGTCGGAGTCCATCCTCCGCTTTACCGTGTTGACACTTTGGGAGAACCAAAGCCGAAGACACCACCATCAAAAAGAGCTAACAAATAGAGTTCAAAAGAAAAACATCTTAATAGTTTAATAACAATAATAACAATAATAATAATAGTTCCTACCTCTCTAGTCTTTAGTTACTGTACTCACTACTGTGTGGACTGCATTAATACATCCATACTTCAGTGTGTGGCATTTTAGAGTTGAATCTGAATCGCACTTTTCAGTACTGCCGCTTGATGCAGATTGCCATAGTTTTGAGATACATGTATATATAATGTGATATTTGTTAGCACGGCAACAGCAAGGTGTGGCTTTTACATTGTGCCACGATGTCTTCTGTTTGATTCAGGACCGGTTAAGAGTTTTTTTTTTGGATGAGCATACTTTTATTGCTCCAATCTTGTACCTTACCTAGTTGGCAATCTCCAAAATCTGAGGTGTGTCCCCAAAATGTTAGTGTGTGAGCACTTTTTGTCCCCGCAGTGGGAATAATATACAATCCCACACACACCTCCACCCCTCTTTGTGTGTTTTGTGTTTGGCTAAGCCCAGGTTTTGATGTGTTGCTTCAGGCCACCCAGGAGTTTGTCAGGTTATTAATAATGCATCATAGATCCATTTGAGACAAAGTGACGGCTTGCTCTCTGCACAGATAGATGCTTATAGATGCATATTTGTGGAGCTATGGGGGAAAACGCCTGTTCTGACCTCAGCATGGAGAACATGGATGCGGTTTAAAATATCTTTACATTTTCTGACTGTTTGCACATCAGTGTAAGGTAAGGAGAGTTGTATTGTGTCATTGGACTCGGTTGATTCCTTAACCTCTTCCAGAAATTATAATTATAATAACTTTCACACTAACAGGAGGAAACAAGCTGATTTAAAGGGTCCTACAATCCACAACTATAACATGGAAGAACCTAGACTGTAGTCTAAACTTTGGTTTATCTGTGAGTTGGGGTTGTCAGAAACTGGAAGCGTACAATGTTATTTTGGGCCTGGTATCTTCAGATTGCGTCTGAAGATGGTACCCTGGAGGCTTAGGGATAATGCTTTGCTGCATGTCATTCAAAATCTGACCTCCCCTCATTTCCTGTCACCGTGCCACAATAAATAAAGGCATAAATCGTATCCAAACAGGTGAAATACAAAAAGATCATACCTATCATTACTCAGACTGGTCTCCTAGAAATGATGTTTGCTAACAAACAAAATTGCTTTGTCATTTTATGTTTCGAGAGAAACATATTTTATCCCAGATTACGTTTGTTTTTGACGGATCACAAATACGTTTCTAATCTAAATCCCCAGAGGTCAGATTAAGGAGGAAGTCGGGGTGGATGGGTCAAACAAACAGAGGACTTTCACCCAGAAGACCTTTGTATTGCAGCTCTAATTGTAAGTTAGTGTCAAGTTTCCAATAAGTATAACAAAACAAATATTTGTGTCACAACTCCTTCCTGATCACTCAGTATTCATTCATTCCGTCTGCTCAGTTACATTGCATCCTCTGCTGCAGGGACATGTGGTCAGGGGAGGCAGGTGAAGTAAAATACAAATAATGCTAAAATAAATATTAATATTTCTCTACTGATCTGTGCTATAATTGTAATTTCTGTATGATTCCAATCATTTCAAGCATTTTAATAAACAAAATCGCTGAATTTACGCATGTCCTGTTCAAACAGAGGAGACACGTGAGGTGAGGCAGCGACGAGCTGTGCCTCACCTCAGACTGTGAATCCTCACTAACTGGGTTGAGCGCGTGCCTTTTGCGTTCTCATTGTTTGTCACCACTGTAATATTTGTAGACACTTTTATTATATGTCCTTTCTTTACATAGAATATGTACTGTATTTCACGTCTGTGTAGAACATATTTAGTCCTGCTGATCTGACAATAAACCGCAGTGAAAAAGCACAGAGGGGCAAACAGTACCTCTTCCTCACTGAAGAGGGCGTGCGAGAGCCCACGGGTCGGGTTTATGCTTGTTCTGTCGTTGCTCTTCTTCTACACTTCTCTTCTTCTTCTTATATTTTGCTTTGACCACAAAAATGTAAGATTCAATATTTAAGCTTAAAAATGTCTCAAAAAACAAGGAAATATGACCAAATCAACAGCAATTCAACGTCAGACAGGTAAAGTAACCTTTTATGTGTTTGTTGTTCTCTTTATACATCCGGGGTTGTTACAAAGATTATCGCGGGATCTCACGAGCGCTCGGCTTCTGAAACGCTCCCGGTGGAATCAAATATGTACCTTACCTGTGTGTGTGTGTGTGTGTGTGTGTGTGTGTGTGTGTGTGTGTGTGTGTGTGTGTGTAAATAATGCTGATATGAAATATGAAAAACAACCAGTAGTCAATGTGCAAGCTGCCAATTGAATGGTGATTTAAGCTACTCTATTGGGTTCATATATTTGTAAATCTGACTTATGTAGTGTGCAGTCAGTGCCTCACCATTAGTTATGTCTGTGTATTATATGTTGGAATTGGGAGCCTATCTCACGTTGACCATGGGTAGCAGTGTGTATTTGTGTGGCAGGTAGTTTATAAATGGGGCACAGGTGCAACTGACGGGGGTAATGATGCATGGGTGACGGGGAGTTTGCACGGGTTTTACCGTAAAACCAGACACACCAGAGGGAGACCAGGAAGATAAGTGATATTAAAATGTATTATCATCTGAACGCTAATTAAACGGGAACCTCACCCAAACGTGTAAAAGCCTGGGATCTTTATGTCAAAGCGAGTAAGAAAACACGATCTCTTCCCGCACCCAGCCGAGTGGCTAGTTACAGAATCAGTCACTACAATAATGAAATTGCAAATTCCGGCAGACAGGTTGACTTGTTGTATTGGAAAAGAACAGAATGTAACGGTAACAATGCGTCAGTCCTATTCCAGAGCAATGAATGCATGAACAATAGCAGACTTGAAAAGCATTTTCTAGACTCCAGGAGCTGCACCTGGCCAAAAAATAGTCCCAGCACACAAAACTAAACCACGGTTTGTAATCTTTGACATTTTGTTTTACGTACGGAAGGGTCCGAAACTTTGGTTGTGTAACAAACCCGTTTTAAATCAATTAATACTTTGCACAGGCTACATGTGCTTTGTAGTAAAAATGTAACAACACCTATATCGCAAAATAAAGACTTTAGATTGATGCTACCATAAATATATTCCCTCTGTTTCCTAACAACATAACTAAATAATGATTGATGTTTCTATGGTTGTGTTAAGGCAACTTACAGCACTCATTTAAGGTTAGAGATGGATTGAGTTAAAAGCTTGGTTAGTAGAACTAGCTGACCTATTTTGGTGGTTTGACCATCACTATAAGGAGAGGTGAACTCTCTCTGAAGAACTAAAACTCACATTGCATGTAAAAAAATTCAAATTGTTGGTTTGTGTGGCCCGATCATTATGAAAGTGTGTAAAACATGTTAGAATTTGGCTTCTATTAACAGTAAGTACTTCAGTTTTAACCTCATCCAGCCTCCATCTCCACTCCTCACTGGATACATGCAAACATGCACACTGCACACTTTGATGTGTCACATATCACTCCAGCAAATTAATTATCCTCAGATACATGCACACTCGCATGCGCACACACACACACACACACACACACACACACATGCTGGTATAATTGCTTGCTCTTTGTGAACTCACAAGCATGTACATGTTACACTCACCTCCTCTCCTCGCCTCCGAGCTTCGAGCAGATCCTCGTCTGTTCCAGCTATTACACTTTGGTGTTAATTTCTTCAGGTTTTTGACAAGCCTCCGAGCTAAAGCTTGTTCTTTGTGTAAGTGCTTTTTCTGAACTTCTCCCTATCTCTGCAGATTAGTCACGGAGCAAATTACCTGCCTGCACCAAAAAAAAAGCGCAGTCCTACACATTTTTGCTGTGCTTGGTGTACAGATCTCCTTTTGAAGACAGGCTATGTTATTTCCTCTAGCCCTGCAGCAGTCTTGGCATGCAAATCATCATAAAATAATTTTTTTTTTGGAAAACTGCACATGCACTCTGGGTGCTCTTATCAGCGTCTGCACAAACTGCATACAAATCAGGCCAGGATCACACAGCAAAGGTCTCCATGTAAAAAAAAAAAGGCTGGCTAATTGCTAATTGGGTCGCGAGGTCTGAAGTCGGCTCGGCTAACGAGAATTAAAACGCGGGGGCCGTTCGTGCCTGTGAAGTGTCTCCGGCTTCCTGGTGACATGCCCCAGAGCGGAGACACACTGACAAAACGCCACAGCAACAGTGGGACTTAGAGAGGCTGCTGCCTGCCCGGCTCTGTCTACACGCTGCTGCATGATCACATAATGGCGGGAATACGTCAAATTGTTTTGCTTTCCGGGGACACTGACCCGCAGTCTCTGTGCTGAACAGTGATGCGTTTAGGTGCACCGGGTGAAGCCTTCGGCCTCTATCTACAGATTGATGTGATAGCACTCCGTGCTTTTGTGTTCTCCTGGGGGAGGTGACATGTCTGGCACCTACTGACAATGTCATGTATTGTAATTTGATTGGTGCATTATGTCTGTGAGCGGGCACTAAAAATAGTTTGTATTATCACCTCGTTTCCAACAGCCACACAGGCAGTAAACCACACCGTTAGCGGTTGTCTCCCGATGCTTCGTACGATGTGCCGACGTTAAGTTTGTTTTCAGACACTTTAGGATCAAACAATGTCACCAGCTCCTATTTTAGGCTGCTTTTGCTCGGCAGCGGCGATTTCATACATGTAACACTTACGTAGTCTGACAGACGAAGGGATGAAGTTCTCTGCAGGGTAATAAACCTCTGATAAGTAATGCATGTAATTGTGTAATCAGCATTGACTTAGACAGAGTGAGTTTGCCACTCATAACATTCATTTTGTATAAAGTCATATTAGACATGTTAGTGTACATGTCTGAAATGATTGAAAACACATCAATAAAGAACACCAAAGAGTTTGCACCTCAGAAATATTGAGAGATTAATCAATGAAACCTGTCAAATGTCAGACCAATCAAATCAAGCAAATGCTACTTCTACCGAGTCTAATAAAACACAGATGACTTCAAAAATATAGACTCCAGATTATTTATTATCACTGGAACTCAAAAAAGAAGACTATACCGTTTTGAAACAGTGCGTTGCCTTCACTGAGCTGTGCGTGTGAAGGGCACGCAGTTCTTACACCGCACAAATGTGTGCTTTCTACTCTGATAAAAAAAATTGCGTTCACAAAATATTGTTTATGTGTACAAACACCAAAAGAGTGTTCAGATAATTCAGCTCAACTTTGAAGATGTGTTACAGCTGTACATCAATGACATGACACAGAACCCGTCAGGTTCTCAAGAAGAGGAATGTAAGAGGGAGCGGAATGTTCAGGAACCACACTCACAAACTGACATGTTAATCTAGAGCTAAACACCACTTAGACCATGACAGTTCAGTACTGAGGAGCCCCCTGCATGTAGCTGAAAGCTCATCGATGTTCATTGGATGAAAAGAGAGAAACAAGTGGAATTACTGCCTCCTGGTTTATGGCTCAACCAATCAGTCAAGCTGCAGTTTACATCCATGTCTGCCCCAAATGTCTTCACTTCATCATTTCATTCATGTGAAATTTACATTTAGCATATGAACTCTTGATTTGTGACCTCACAACAGCATGTTTGCGAGGTCACAATGACCTTGATGTTTGACACTTGACCACCAAAATCTAAGGTTAAGTGGACGTTTGTGCCAAATTTTGAGTTCAAGATAATGGTACGGACAGACAAACCGAAAACATAATCCCATAACTACGTTGTCATAGAGTGCTGCAGGGATGTCTACCAACCCCAGAAGTTAGAATAACACTGGTTCCCTTGACAAAAAGTGAATGGGATTTTTACATTGTATTTTGGGATATTTGGAGCATTATTTCTCTAAAATTTAAATTTGTGTTTGTGAGCACTCAAGATGGTGATTAAACAACATGATAGTTGCACAGACAGCCTCGGCCTGGTCTCAATAAAATGACACTCAAAAATGTGCAGTTTTATCTCAAAACACAATGCCACAGATGTCGTAGTTTTAAGAGAGCTTGCCGATGGCATGCTAACTGCGGGAATGTCCACCAGAGCTACACATGAATTAAATGTCCATCTACCATAAGCAGTCTCCAGTGTCGTTTCTGAGAGTTAGGCAGTAAACCCACCAGCCTGGCAACCACACAGACCAAGCGCAAGGATCTGTACACAGTTCCTGGAAGCTGAAAACATCTCAGTTCTTGCTTGGACTGCATACTCACCAGACATGTCTTCAATTAATTATGTTGACTATCGGCATGTTAGGACGGCGTGTTCCAATTCCTGCCAATAGAGTGGTGCAGGAATTAATCCTCAAAACCAGTCAGCATTTTTGCACTACCAGTTCCCTCGTCTCAAAGTCATTGGGTTGTTTGAATGGGTTTGTGGTTAGATTCCTTAAATAAAGTCTGTTGTTAAAACACAAACGTTTTTTTTCTATAAAATGCCTCAGTAAATACCGTCTCTGGTGAATTTTGAAGCTTTTACATGTCTTCAAAAAGATGGTTGCTAGCAAGTGGCTAAATGAGACAACTAAAAGTCGTCATACCGACTTGTGTGCCTTTAGCCTAGCGGTGGTGACGTGAAGTCATGTGACCTTGGTGTAGATCCTTTGTAGTCATTATTTAACAAATAATAACAATAGCATTTTAGTTTCTGCCGATTGCATTCACTATTAAAAAATCATAAAAGTGGTGTTCATTTGTGAAGAATGTCTTGCTGAACAAAACGTATCATACATATTTGTTTGCCAACAAAGCTTTTTTTTGCCAATAATTCAAAATCCAGTGCAAAAACCCCAGTGTTTTTTTGTGGAGGGAAACTGTACGATGCTAACTTCTGGGTTGTCCTGCACCACTATGTCATCCTTCCTTCCCTTTTATGAACCGCAATGTAATAGAGATGATGGGCAGTGAAAGGAACAGCTCCTTCCTATCTCCAGGCCATGGTCAAGCCTTACACCCCCGCCCGACCACTTCGCTCTGCTGCCTCGGGGCGATTGGTTGCCCCGTCGCTCAGAGGTCCTGGCAGCCGATCGACCCGGTCACGGCTGTTTTCTGTCCTGGCCCCACAGTGGTGGAATGAACTTCCCACTGACGTCAGGACAGCGGAGTCGCTGCCCCTCTTTCGGTGCAGGCTGAAAACCCACCTCTTCAGGAAGTGCTACCCTGAGCCTTCCACTTAGCACTTATTGTATTCATACTAGCTTGTTGCACTTATTGTATTCGTATTACTTATAGCACTAACTGTTTTTCTTGTTTCTGCACTGTACTTTGGCTCTGAGTTATGCTCTGCTTCATGCTCTTAGATGCTTGTTTGGAAAAGGAAATGTACTTATGACTTCTGGTGACTAGTAGTTCTTTTGATTACCAATGTTGATGCACTTATTGTAAGTCGCTTTGGATAAAAGTGTCTGCTAAATGACTGTAATGTAATGTAATGTAATGATGTGATGATCATCACCACTGTGAATATCAGTAGCTGCAGACCCGATAGGACATAATAAGTTGATGTAGTCCGTATGGCAATGAGAGCAGTACACAGAGAGCAGACTGTATATCAAGGTCATGTTTGCCCAGGGGAGGTGCCAGTGCTCTTAGCTGTGAGCA
The DNA here is from genome assembly GCF_023349555.1 of Cebidichthys violaceus. Taxonomy (NCBI): domain Eukaryota; kingdom Metazoa; phylum Chordata; class Actinopteri; order Perciformes; family Stichaeidae; genus Cebidichthys; species Cebidichthys violaceus. The sequence goes on from NW_027176296.1 coordinate 12,772,286, forward strand.
GACACACAACATGATGGGATACTATATTAAGAAGCTGCTAAAATAACTACTAACATAAATGCACATCACACATCGCCTCAACCCAACTGAGTTGTTTCCTGTGATGACGGAAGTGTATTTTCAAACGAGTGCGTGCCTGTAACCAGCAGAAATAGACTTGACATGTTGCTGGCTTTTGTAGGAAAACGCACGGAAATGATGAGTTACTTTGCGTAAGATATCACACGCACCGCTGAATGAGGACACGTTGATCAATCAATGTCTAAATGCCGTCCATGTAACTTGAGTTATTCTCTCAGACTGTACCAACCTCCACTGGAGCCACTGTTTTTACTGGCTGGGTAGCACTACCCTTCATTTTGAACAGACAATAGTTTAGCCACGTCACATTTTTAAAGATCTAGTGTGTCCGATCTGGCGGATTGCTAACTGAACCTTCTCCCATGTGCCAAGCGTGTAGGAGAACTTCGGGGGGGCGACTCTGACCCTGCATGTCATTGATATGTGTCGGCGAGCTCTCCTGTTGATTCCTTTATTTGTATCTGTTTATTGCCCTGCATGTGATTTTCATGTGCAAAGACTGCAGGTCATGTGGTTGCTTCTCAAGCACGACGGCTGTATTACACAGTATGTGCATGTTTCAACTTATCTTTGTTGTTATTTTATGGGTTCTAGTTCCAGTGATGTGTATTTATTACAGCCATCCGATTGCACCATAAGTCCCAAGCTGAACACACTCACACAAACACACACACAAGCCAGCATCATGCATATTTAATTTATGCAAAGCAGGCAAATAAGTAAAACATATGTAGTGTAACCACTTAAAAGAGCTGTACATATTTGTCTTAATTATAGTAGAATAGAGTGTGCATGTGTGATGGTTAGATATATTCTCAGTGCAATAATGACAGCATGTACTATTCTGTCCTTTAAAGCGTTGTGTCTTTTTCAGAATACAGTAAAGGTTGAAGTACTATGACAAATGTGCATAAGTCAGTTTAGTTTATTTGGTGAATGTATTTGTAGTCTTAATTAAACACTAATACTCATCACATTCTGTATCTGTTTTAAAAGCGTGAATAACGGTGTGTGTGTGTGTGTGTGTGTGTGTGTGTGTGTGTGTGTGTGTGTGTGTGTGTGTGTGTGTGTGTGTGTGTGTGTCTCGTGATGATACTGGAGGTCACACTCCTGCAGTCCTGTTATCCACCACATCACATCTGCGTGTTCATGTTGCTGGTCCAATATGCAGTCCAATACTGCAGCCTTTTTTGACAGGGAGCGCGCTTCCAAATTCACCCTCCCGCTGCGCTCGCTCCCCGTGTCTTAAAAAAAGACGCGTGCACGGCTGAAGGTCACTTAAACACAAAAGGCTTTCAGCGCTGCGGTCCAATATAGCGCATGCGCGCTGCCGGAGGACTGCTTCACAGACCGCAATATGGCGAGAATGCCTGCCAGCGGAGACACGGAGCAGGAGCGGATGAGCTGCCCCGAGAGGCGCAGGGAGGAGGATAACGAGGAGGACGATGAAGATGAGATCCAGGAGGTCCAGATTACCGGGGAGGAAGAGGACGAGGAGTCCGATAGAGATGGCGTGGAGCTGGAGTGGGAGTCAGAGGGCACAGTGCTGGACTCCAGCGGTTCCGCCGCGGAGGTGCGAGCAGTCGTTATGCAGAATATGGACCGGGAAGAGGAGGAGGGGGAGGCGGACCCCTTCAGCGGCAGCGTGCCCGCTGGGCTGGAGTCTCACCTGGAGGGAGACCTTCAGCGGTCTGAGCGGAACAAGCTGAGCGAGAACACCCGCCTTGCCACCCGGTATGCGGTGAGGATCTTCAGGGAGTACCTCAGCGAGAAAGCCCAAAGTCCAGACTTTGAAACTCTGGACAAGGAGGCGCTCTGCGCGGTACTGCGCTCCTTTTACGCGGAGGCGCGCTCCAAAAGTGGACAGTTGTACAGCAAGTCGTCCCTCATCAGCATCCGGAGCTCCCTGAATCGGTACCTGAACGAGCCGCCCTACTGCCGGACCTTGGACCTCACCAAGGACCCGGAACTGCGCAGCGCCAACCTGACCCTGGCCGCGGTCATACGGAGGCTGGAGGAGCAAGGCGCCGGTCCCGTGGTGCAGAAACAAGCCATCACGCGCTCGGACCTGCGGAAACTGTACGAGTCGTCTGTGTTCAACACCGATACTCCGTTCGGACTGCTCAACAAAGTCTGGTTCGAGACCTGTATGTATTTCTGCACCAGGGGCCGGGAGAACCAGCGGGAGCTGGAGGAGGACTCGTTCGGTCTGGCGGTGGATGAGGACGGGAGAAAGTTTGTCTATTTCAAAGCTCTCGGACCATACCACAAGTCCCGCTCCGCCGCCTGGACCAAGAAGCGTCCGGACGCAGACGAGGACACCTTGCCGCGGATGTACGAGACCGGCTCGGAGCAGTGCCCGTACGCCAGCTTCGTCCGCTACGTGTCCAAACGGAACCCGCTCTGCAGGGCGTTTTTCCAGCGGCCGCGGGACCACTGCTGCGCGAGCGACGTGACGTGGTACGAGAACAAAGCTATCGGTAAGAACCTGTTGGGCACGAGGATGCAGATGTTGTCGCGCGCTGCCAAGCTCTCCAAGACCTACACCAACCACTGCATCGGCGCCGTCTCCATAGCGACGCTCAACAGCATCGTTGGCGCCTCGGGCTCCAGGCCGACGACGACAACGCTTTACGTTGCCTCGGAAACGGTCAACGGCCACGCGCAGTCCCAATTCCAGCTCGTGATCCCGTACCTCCGCCGGGTTACTGACGCTGCGGATCTGAAGCCGGCAGCAACAACAACAATAAACACATCATCAACAACAACGACAACGAATAAAGTCAGTGCCCAGGAGGACCCGGGGGCTCCTCACGCCAAGAGGCTGTGTGTGCGCCCCGGGACACGCGCGGAGTCGCCCATGGAGCGGAACCAGAGCGAGCCGGTGCCTGCGAGAGCCACGGAGTCCTGTATTCACACCCAGCCCGCGGTGAGGTCCCCGGTCGCTGCGCCCACACAGGTAACAGAGGACATGTGATCGTTTGTCATCTTCAGGAAGGCTGTGTGTTAACAGCTCGTGCGTAAAATCCGCCGCAGGCAAGGCCAAATGAGAGTGCGTGTGTGTGTGCTTGTGTGTGCTTGTGTGTGTCGAGTATGAATAATACTGTGCAGAAAAAAAATGCAGCTCTTAGTGAGATGTTTAAGGAGGAAGTATTCTTTAGTTTTTTAGAGAAGGTCATTGATGGTTGATTGATTTTGTGCGTTAGTTTACTGTAGTAAACTACAATGGCATATGTCCTGGCTAGAAGTACAGTTGTTGTTTTTGTTTTTTCACACATTTAAAGCTAAAGCCCCTGCTGCATGGAGGATTTGAAAGCGGTGGCATCTGGTAGTCTGATAATCACTTAAAAATGTTGCAGAATTACAACCATTAAAGTGCACTAATATTTATATATTAACAGAACAGTGGACCAACTCAGTGTGTGTAATATAAGCGGTGTCAGTGACAAACCCAGAGGATTTATGGATGCTTTAGTGTTTTTCAGCTCGTTGTTTTGGTCTTATAATTCTCAACTTTATTGTTTTGGTTGAGTCTCACAGCTCTCATTAGCACCTTTTCCAGCAGCAGCAGCAGGCAGCTGTTTAAGCCACTGTACACTTCAGCAGACAGACACAGTTAGAGACTAGCGGTGAACACATGGGGCAATGGGCAGCTAAAGATATTTCCCTCAGGAGTTGGTGGAGACCAAAAACAGAGCTAAGAGGAGAGAGAATATTGGACTTAGATTCATCAGTTGGAAACAAACCCAACTTCAAATGAATCATCATGTTGCTGGATGTGTAAATAGACAAATGTTTGTTAAAATCTTCACCCCCAAAATCTTTTTAAAGGGATATTATGTCATATATTTACAGCTTGTTCCGGTATGCTCAATAGTTAATTCAGAGTTAATCATATTTTATATCTATATTATTTTACATAAATAAGTTTCAGCCAGAAACAGACACACACACACACACACACACACACACACACAGAACAGTTCAGAGTAGTTAAACCTCTGACCTTGCAAGACGTACAAGTGAAGTAGAACTGAATAGGTTGGAAGAGAGCCGTTTGGAACAGAATGAGAGAAAAACAGCACAGCAGTGGAAGACCTTTGTTCCCAGCCTGTCAGGCACTGGGCCTCTTCCAGGTTTCCAATTGCTTCTTTCTGAGCTTAACGTTTTGCTTCTTTCCAGGCACCTGGCATTGTAAAAGTTGCCCATGGGGCAATCTGGAATAGCTGGTGCTCCGACAGTCATATCTATGTGCCTGACAGACTGTCCTCCTGTTTTTTTGCTTCCTGTCAGACCTCTGGCAGTCCCGAGGCTGCCTCGGAGCTACAGCTCTAAACTCATCAGCACTTCTCTAAACCTCAGTGGGTCAGACCTGCCAGCCAACCCGTGGGATGTCACAGGGTACAGTGGGATTGGCTCATTGCAGGGCAAAGGTAGCCATGGAGACACTTGCCTGGCAGACTGTATTGGCGGAACAGTATAGTCCCATAGGCCTGGATAGATAAGTGATCTAAAATAAAATTCTATGTCAACAGGGCATATTAAGCCCTCTGCAATTTTTGCTAATGTAGGGTTGCATTGAATTATATTTGGCCACTAGGGGGCAGCAGAACAAGATCTACTAACGACCAACTATTTTTTAATAAGTTGTTCTTTTGCAGAAGGCAGTAAACAGGTGCCTCATTTTACATACCCAGCATGAACATGACATGAAGCTACATTAGCATTCATCTCCGCTCGTGTCTCTGGTCACCTAATATTTGGCTAACTTAATGTTAAATTAGGTTGTGCACTTACACCAACTAATGTTGTCATGTTGGAGATCTAAATCTTTTTACAAGATGGTATGTATTGGAAATACATTGTAAATGTCTGACTGGCCTCTGTTGACATCTGACAACCACACTACTGCTAATATTACCGCTGCCACTGATACTACAGCACTATAATTACTTTTATACTGGTAATGCCACTACTGTGTGTGTGTGTGTGTGTGTGTGTGTGTGTGTGTGTGTGTGTGTGTGTGTGTGTGTGTGTGTGTGTGTTTGTTTTGTGTCCCAGGACAGCTGTGGCAGCAGCAGCAGTATGTCCAGTCAGCAGCAGGTCTCTGTGTCTCCTCTGGGTTCTGCCGGCATCCCCACACCAGCCCAGCTCACCAAAACCAACGCACCCGTCCACATCGATGTAGGAGGACACATGTACACCAGCAGCCTGGCCACCCTTACCAAGTACCCTGAGTCACGGTGAGAGACACACATCCACTATAAAACAAAAAACTTCATTTCAAAAGCGCTTGGTTAATGAATCAAGATTTTGAGGTTTGTATGACTTTTCCCTAATTTAAATAGAATAGAATATTTACATATAATATTCATTTTAAATATTTGACAAGTCTATTTATTATCAAATTAAAGTGTAATTACGGTTGATATTTGGCTTCACAATTACATTAGGGGTCTAAAATATTTTCAGGTGTAAACTAATGACATTTAATCTTAATGATGTGTAATCAGGTGTAATAAAAGGTTTATCCCAGATTTTGAGTAAATTAATTGATAAACTTAATTAATAAACTAATATTCCAACATATTTAAGGCTTTTAATGGGTTCTCTGCATATGTTAAGGGGTTCTTAAAGGGTAAACACTGCCGCTTAATTTGTACTGCAAACGGAGATATTTTTTTTCAGTAAAGATGCAAATTCAGTGTTTTTTTTTTAAAGAATCAGTGTATAGGATTTAGTGGCATCTAGTGTTGAGGTTGCAGATTGCGACCAATTGAATAACTCCCCTTACCCCTTTTCTTCCGTGTCTCAGAACTTTGGTGGCCTTCAGGTTACGTAAAAACGCAAAATGCCCTCTCTAGAACAAGTGTTTGGTTTGTCCGTTCTGGGCTACTGTAGAAACATGGGGGTGCAACACTCCGTGAAGAAGACCCTCTGGACTTCCCTTCTCCTCCCCTCGCCTGGCACCTGCCTCTGCCAGCTTGTGTGTCAGTTGTTCTGGACCCAGCTTCACTGTGATACTTAAGCACATGTTATTGCAGCATGCATGACTAACAGTCAGGCCAAATACTCACAGATGTGTCGACCTGCAAGCCTTTGCACCCTCTCTCCCTCTGCAGCTGATGTCAACCAAAACTCACACTGCCGCAATACTGTAACGTGATTTGGCTGGGAAAGCTCTTTCATCGGCTAGGAAGTGGGGAGGAGTATTACAGTGGCCAATAACTCGTTCAATGTACATATGTATTGAGATAGACATAGCATTTTGAACTACCATTTTTCTCATCAGATACCGCCACTTGGTCAGTGGCTTATGGTACCCCTTTAGTGTCAGTGTTGTACGTGCCAGTTTCCCCTTGTTAAATGCAATGTCTTTAAAAATTCAATTCAGTGTTAACAGGATACATATAGTGTCAGCTTGTTACATGAATACAGTGTCTTTTCAAAGAAAACTTCCAACATAGGTTTACTTAAAGGTAAACAAAAGTACTTGGTTAGGTTTAGACAACAGAAGTACTTGGTTGGGCATTAAGTATCCTATGTAAGTTACGTAACAAAAGTAAAGTAAAATAAGTCAAGGTTGACTTGATTGCACAATGGACACGAAGAGCGGTCTCCTGGGTGAAAGTTCTGTGTTTGTTTGACCCGTTTATCCTACCCTACAATCCCACCCATCTCTAATTTCCCCAGTCTTTATTCTATGTCAGTTGCTATGACCATATAATAATGCAGTGGATGGGTTTATATTGTAGTTATTTGAAAACCTGGTGTGTCTCATACAGACGCTACAGGGTGCCTCGATGCATTGGTTGCATTGGAATCAGATGCAGAGGGGCATTGACCTAGCATTGGCAGTTGAAGAGTTGGAAGTGAGAACGGGTTGAATACAACAAGTTAAGCTGCTGCATCATCTCAGCAATTATACACTAAAATAAGAACCCTTCAATCTGCAACTTTTAAGAGTATAATAATAAGAAAGAGATTGAAAGTTGGCAAAATGTTTTAATTTTTATAAGGTCTGAACATTCAGCTGCAGCAGTACATTTTAGGACGTCTCTGGCCAGCAGACATGACAGCCTGTCCAACATTTGGTTATTATTTGATGAAGAGGCCTCTCTGTTTTCGTCTTTATTGTTTCTGACAGGATCGGCCGTCTGTTCGAGGGAACGGAGCCCATAGTGTTGGACAGTCTCAAGCAGCACTACTTCATTGATCGAGACGGCCCCATGTTTCGCTACATACTTAACTTCCTCCGGACCTCAAAACTCTTCATCCCCGATGACTTCAAAGTGAGTGTCTAGAGCTTTGATCAGGTACTACCACAGTTTATCTGAACAGTTCCAAAAGACAGGGAACAAATGAACTGTCCAGACTGTCAGAGGAGGGATTTTAACTGTCGTCACACTTGAGCATATAGGCCACTTATGGAAAATATCCATTTGTTGCATTTCTACTTAACCAAACGCAACAAAAAGATCCCCAATCAATAGCATAAGTGACTGCACGCACATGAGTGTTACTCTGTTACGGTTGTTACTATTATATAACCACTTTCTGAATTATTGTAAACATAAACAGTATTTACAGTAATTGTGGCTGAATATTTGCACCTTGAAACATTTTTAGCCACATATTCTGGCATTGACTTCAGAACTGGAAAGCTACTTCATGTGGGCTGAATTATCCACAGTCAGCGAAAATGTAATTCTCTAACTTTCGTATTCCTTAATTCATTCTCATAATGATGTGGCACACACAGATAACCACATGGAGACATTATCTTTAGATTTGTTTTGGTTATGTGAATATAGCATCTTTTTAATTCATCTGATGGAATATGTTTTTGTTTGTAGAGAAATGAAAATGAGTGCATTCACATGACTTTGTTGTAGGTCCAAACAGTGTTATAATTCCTTGCCTTGACACATACTATGTTCTTTGTGCACTTAATAGCCTTATTTAATTCACTGAAAAGCCAATGCAGACTACAAGGCATAGTTGACATGTGGTGTGACTACAGTGCAGAAATGACACATGTGATCTCAAACGATGTGCACTTATTACATTATTCCAGTTAGAGGGATCCCTGACTGGAGCAAATAATAACTACTATACAAGATATGTACATACTAATGTTGAACTAAAACTTAGTAGAGTGCAGATCTGCACCAGGTGTGTCTCCATTTCCCCCCTCAAACAAAAAAGAGTGGAATTCCACACAATTGTCCCTCCCATTGCCCTTACAGTCAAGATTGCGGCAAAGATAACAAAAACAGGGATTTATTCATCTGGTATCATGCCGAATTTTGGTGGATCATAACATATGGGGTAAGGAAATTTGCGGATGCTCCAGTTCAAAATGGGACCAAACTTTACCGGAAATATATTTTGCTTCTGAGGCAGTTGTTGATCACTTTCAGGCCCTACCGGCCAGTTAAGAGAAGTGAGGAGTAAGCAGTCAATGATGGTATAAAACAGTCAATGAAACAGGTTTTTCAAAAATTGTGAATCACAAGTGGTCATTGCATGTAGTCATAAATGAGCACAAACAAAGGCGATTATTTTAAGCAAAATATGATAGATATGGACCTCTCACATTCACTGTAAAGGCTCACTTATCATGACTGTATCATTGCTTTATTTATCTATGTTGATTAATGCTCTGCTCATGTATGCGTGTTTGTGTGCTTGTGTTTGCATGTGTGTGTATTTTCATGAGCTTGTCTTTTCTGCCTTTGTTTCTTCTGTCCGTGTGTGTATGTCTCTGAGCTTCTTTTCATGTATATTGTGTGTGTGTGTGTGTGTGTGTGTGTTTCCAGGAATACTCCCTGCTGTTCGAAGAGGCCAGTTTCTTCCAGCTGACTCCTCTGCAGGCTGAGCTGGAGCGCTGGAGGACCGAGCAGGAGTGCGGGGGTGTGTCTCTGGAGTGCGAGTGTGTCGTGATTCATGTGGCTCCGGAGCTTGGTGAGAGGATCAACGTAAGCGCCCACCGGGCCGTGATCGAGGACGTTTTTCCTGAGGTCAGAGACGTCATATCCAAATCCTTGAACACCAGCTGGAACCAGGACTCCGCGCACATCATTCGCTTCCCGCTCAACGGCTACTGCCACCTCAACTCTGTCCAGGTACAAAACACACTCTGGGTTCAGATTTCAAACCCTTTTAACACCAATGTTTGTCTTGTGACCAAGGGATCAAACAGTAGTGACTTAACAGTTTTCTCAGGATATGTGAGCTATTAAATGACTTACAAGAAACAAACTACTAAGGCTACGAGGTACTAGGGTTTGGACATGGTTAAAAATAGGCTCATTGTTCATATTGATGAAACACATGTTGGGGAACTACAGCCAAGACTCCAGATTACAAGACAGCAAGTTGTGAACAGGAAAGAGATCTGACCACTTTAAAAGTTGTGAAGTGTGAACCTCGCTTAAAGTCCCAGGGAAATGGAAGTTAGAGCGCCTTAAGCTTCTGTATTGTTGTGTTTTCCTGTACCAATGTGAGGGTCCCAGGACAGAGGATGTTGTGTGTGTACAGATTGATACAAAATAAATTAAATTGGACTGAATTGAATTAAAAAGTGAGCGGGCTTAGAATGCAGAGGTAAAGAGGAGTTTGCTGTGGCTCGCTCTACATACTCATCTCCCTTGTCACTAAAAGTTTGATGGACGTCATGATATTATTGGTTGAAATTATTTGGTACTAGCTTACATAAGCACTTGTCATATTTGTTTTAACAGGAAGAAAAGATGATTTTGATCGAAAAATACAGTGAAATAGTTTTTTTTTTTTTTTATGTAAATTATTTTGCATTTGTTAAGCTGAAGAAGGAGGCCTTTTTGGATTGGCTGGCCCAGGGGTCTCTGCAAGCAGCAGATGGGTACCTGTTGGCCAGAAGGGCTGCAGTTGCATCTGATGCCAAAGCAAAAACCAGTGTGGGAAGAAATGGGGGAGGCCATGGAGAAGGACTTTCGGTTAGCCTCAAGAAAGTTCTCGCAAATTGTTGCATGACTCAGGAAGGGATAGCAGTGCTTAGTATAGGCTGTGTTCAGCAGGGGAGGAAAACTGCGGACATGGACTGGGAATATTGTGAAGTGGTGGAAAGAGCACTTTGAGGGACTCCTGAACACAACCAACACCACCGTGGAGAAAGCGTTGTTGGCAGACTTGGGGCAAGACCCACCTATATCCCTGTAGAAGTCGCTGAGTTAGTCAAAAAGCTCCTCCAGGGCTGGATGACATTTGCTCTGAGATGCTGAAGGCTCCAGACATTATTGGACTGTCTTGGCTGACATGTCTTTTCAGGCTTGTGTGGTGTGTTCCAATTGCTGTGCTATGTAAGTGCTGGAAAGGAGGCTTCGGCCGATTGTCGAAGCCTCCTTTCCGTGCCGTCCTTTTGTGCACAGACATCTGGAGGCAGCTCGGATTAGAGCTGCTGCTTCATTTTGTGGAAAGGGGCCAGCTAAGGTGGTTTGGGCATCTGATCAGGACACCTCCCGGACGCCTCCCTTGAGAGGTTTTTAGGTGTCCAACTTGTAAGAGGCCTGGGGTAGAACCAGCACACGCTGGAGAGAATATATATCTGGTCAGGGCTCCCCAGGAAGAGCTGGAAAACGTTGCCGAGGAGATGGATGTCTGTAACTAGATGGATGGAATTGATCTTCACCCTAACCATAACCCAACCCTCTCATGAACATATATTTTAACTAGTGCTGGGCAACTTAATGTGTTATTATTGCGTTAACGCATTCATTAATTAACACCGACAATTATTTTATCACGCATTAACACAGTTTTAAAAAAAAATGCAATACACAACGTTAATGCCAGCAAATCACCCACTCAAACAAATGGTGGAGGGAGGCTTCGGCAGACTACGTTGGATGCAGCGTGTCGAAGAAGTATAGATAAACAGAAGCAAGACAAGCTAACAAATGCCACAGCAAAGTGGATAGCTACAAACTGCAGCCAATTAGTATTGTGGAAGATGTCGGTCTAAGGAACGTTCTCAAGGTGCGTTCGCGTTGCGTTTGGTGTGAACGCAGCTTTAGGATCGCAACGAATGACGTCACATATGAGCCTCCCTTAAGACACACCAACCATCACAAGAAGAAAACACAAGTTGTATGAGAAGGAGAGGACTACAAAAGTGACGGCGTTACAATGTACACCAGCTGTTGCTCTCACTGGAGACTACTGGACATCGCTGGGTAACCATAATCACCTCGGAGTTACAGTGCATTATATTGATGAACAGTGGGAGCTGCATTCACATGCTCTGACTGTAATGAAAACAGAAGACAAACATTTTGCTGAAACCTGCGCGGAACATTTTATTCATGTAAGTCAGCACACAGATAGTGTAAGAAATATGATCACTGCTGCGAGACATCTGCCTTTTGAACACGTCCCTACATCGCACATCGTCTCCAGCGTTCTGTCACAGTGTGTAAAGGAAATACTGCTGTTAAAAAGCACCTTATTTGTTTAAAGTGTTAGCAAACCAAATATTATTGCGCTTTTGTTCATATAGCAGTACTTTTAAAATAAAAGTGCAATACACTACTTTTTAATTCATTATTGAATTGTGTGCATAACAATGCGATTAATCGCAGAAAATCATGCGAGTAATCGCGATTACAAATTGTAAACGTTGCCCAGCACTAATTTTAACTCATACAATCATACATTTTCCGTCTCATGTACTGTATATTCAGAATGTATTTAGTTCCATTCACTTTTTACATTTAGTTATGTTGCAGTATTATGCTAAAAATCTTTCATCAATCTACACAAAAAAATTAAAAATGTATTCAAAAGACAAAACTGAAATAACACATTAAGGTAAGCTTTAAACACCTGGATTTTGGGGAGTTTCTGCCATTCTTCTCTGCAGATCATCTCCAGCTCTGGTTGGATCACCGTCCATCAAATTTGATAGGAAATGTGTTTTTCTTGAATTTTCAGTTAGTTCGGTTCAGTCATAGAGCCCTTTATTATATTGAAAGTGTTGAGAATCAGCCAATGACTTCCTTGTGTGGCGATACATTGATGGCTGACACATTTCATTACTGTATGTCTGTCTATCTTTGTCTCAGGGGAAATATCAGTCAGACAGAGATGCAGTCAGAGGAACAGAGGACTCCTGAGGGCAAACTGAGATAATGTCACTATGTTGTTCCCTTTGGGGAGGGAGAGAGAAACTAATGGACTACTTCTGAAGTAGTTGATGTTTCAGCCCAGATTGTGAAATGGATTTTACCTAGAGAAAATGAAGAGTGACCCAAAGCCCAGGGGCCTCTTCCTCAGCTATTGTTAGCAACACATGTATACACACACACAAAAGAAATTGCAGACTATATCAGAGAGAACTGATCACATTCACACTGGTCACATATTACTATCACTTTTATTAGTAGTATCGCACCTCCTCTTTAGAAGAAAATTTTGTGATTTAACTGTCCATCAGATGAAGACGACATGTGCACAGCATTTAGTAAAAACAAGTGATAAAACATAACCAAATACAAAAACACAAACAATTATCTGTTGTGTTTCTGTATTTGCTTGTGTTTTTTTTATTTGCTTTTGTTTTCTGTAATTGCTTGCATTTTCTTTTTATTTGCTAGTTGATTGTCTATTTGCTGTTTATCGCACTTTTCACCACCGTGTCTGGGGATCCAGCACACAGCCATGGTCCCATTGTTTACACCAGCGACCAGCTGTTAGCGTTCCGGGACACGGCGGTGCTGCAACCGGAGGAGAGACCGGAGGTTCCCTGCGTGCTAAGGAGGAAGAGACGGGGATGCCGAGCTGGGGCAGAGCGTCGCGCCAGAAGGAGACGTTTTAAACCCGTCCTCCCCTCCATGATCATGGGAAACGTACGGTCTCTCCCCAACAAGATGGACACGTTATCAGCGCTGACTAGCCATCAGAGGGTTTACCGGGAGTGTAGCCTCATGGTGTTTACGGAGACATGGCTAACGGAGCTATCCCCGGACACGCATGCTACCCTGGGCGAGTTCTGTATCATATAGGCGGACAGGACAATGGAGAGCGGTAAGAGGAAGGGACGAGGTCTGGCAGTGTTTGTTAATGATAGATGGTGTAACTCTGGAATTCTCACGTTATCACGATAGCTGCTAATGCTGAGGCGGCCTGTGACATCATCATCAACATCCACTTTGTACAAACCTCTTGTACAAAGGCAGCCAGCTGTTACTCGCACAGTAAAAAGATGGTCCGAGGAAGCCGAGGAGGCTCTGAAAGACTGTTTTGACTCTACTGTGTGGGAAGTATTCAGTGATGACCATGGGGAGGACATTGACAATCTCACTCACTGTATAACGAACTACAACAACTTCTGTGTGGAGATCAGCGTACCCACCAGGACTGTACGGTGTTTTTCCAGCAGCAAACCTTGGATTACTCCTGAAATAAAGACCCTCCTCAAGGAGAAGAAGAGGGTCTTTAGATCAGGAAACAAGGAGGAGCTGAAGACTGTGCAGAGGGAGTTGAGGAGGAAGATCAGGACAGGACAAAGATGGAGGACCAGCTGCAGCAGAACAACATCAGCGGGGTCTGGAAGGGCCTCAAGGCGATGCCTGGCCACAAGGGGCCCAACCAACAGACTATGGGGGACCAAAAGTGGGTGAATGATCTGAACTTATTCTTTAACAGATTTGATCAGTCATCCACCACTCCCACCATCCAGTCCTCCCTGCTGCTGCAACCTCCTGTAGATTGCTGGGGAGAGTACCACAGCTGTGGAAAACATCCTGCGTGGTAGCAGTCCCAAAGACCCCGCAACCCAAGGACTTCAACAGCCTCAGGCCGGTGGCGTTAACATCCCACCTGATCAAGACGCTAGAGAGGCTGGTCCTTGTACATCTCCACCCCCTGGTGAGCTCATCTTTGGACCCACTTCAGTTCGCCTACCAATCTGGTATTGGGGTGGATGACACTGTCATCTACCTGTTTCACTGACGCATTTCTTTCTGGATTCGTCTTCACTCAAACGTTGAAGAGTGATATATGTGATATATCTGGCAATTTGAATAGATTAGAAACAAGATGTATGTCCACTTACTAGCTTTTTCTAGAGCTTTAACTGCCTACTACGTCACCACTCGCTACGACACCACTCGCAAAACATGCGCATACAATGGACTCTTTCTCAACCCTTCTGATAATGACCTGTTTGAAGAAGACCAGCTAACTCCTAAGGTCCCGGATCTCCCTTTTCTCCCACCATCCTTAGTCACCAGCAACCTCAGTTGCGTTCAGCTATCCACGTTCCTGAAGCTCTCAACCCTCTATTCTCCGACAACTCCAAAGTAAGGTATGGGACCGACAGCTACCGACAGGGATCCCATGTGGAGTCATCGACCAAAACCCTTTGTTTCCTCCTGTTTCTGCTTTCCCCTCTCACTTACCCCACTCCTACCACGGTTGGATGACTACTTATCACTGATCCTCGACCTGGCCTTGTGGTTCGGTGGTTTTTATACATACCCTGTTCTGATTGCACCTGATCGCAGCAAAGCTTCAGTCAACCACATCCGGCCCTCTCCCCAAAGGCGTAGATAGGAGAGGTAGACCAGCCCTATACCAGGGTGGGAGGATGGTCTGAAATAACATTAACAACCTAGGATGCATGCAGAGCTTCGAGCTGCCGATTCCTCCATATCTGCTCCTTCTGCGGAGGGGCCCATGAAAGACCAACTTTTCCCCACAATACAACCAAGCACATCCTGTGTAAGTGTCTCATTTCCACAATTAACATTAATGCTCTAGCTTCTGCCTTAAAGAACCCCTCAGATTGCCTTTTAGTTAGATTCCTCATACAAGGTTTCACTCAAGGCTTCCACCCAGGTTTGCAGGTGAAGCCAGATTCCTCCTACATATGTCAAACTTGGCAGTCAGTCATCTTCAAGCAGGACACAGTCGATAAACCTCTGGCTTAGGAAGTCAAAGAGGCATTCATGATCGGCCAACTCCCTGCACTTATCCCTCATCCGCCTTGCATGTCAGGAAGCCTGGTGGTCCAAGGCAGACATCACTAGCACCTTCAAAGTCCTTCCCATCTACCCTGAGCACTGGAACCTTGCACAAAGCATCCCAAAAATGTTAGATTATTTATCTGAAGCACTCTGCTGGATCCTAAAAAATATCCATAAACTACCGTTTGTCATATATCTCTTAGACGACTTCCTCACCGTCACGCCACCTTCCTACCCACAGCACACGGCCTCCACACTCTGACTTCTGCTTTTCAGGAAGTTGGAGTTCCTCTTTCCTCAGAAAAAAACATAGATCCCTGCACATCCCTGGAATTCGTTGGCATCACCCTTGACTTTGTCTCACTCCAAGCATCCCTCATCAGATCTTCTAAATCATCTCAAATCTCCTCCTGGCCCTCAAATGCACCAAAGCACCTAAACTACGCCATCAGTATCATCCCCCAAGGACGCTCCTTCGTGTCACACTCCTTTCAGTTGCCGTCTCTGTTCCATCTCTCCACGACCACGTCACACTCGATGAAGCATGCAAAACGGAGCTAAAACTGTGGCACGCAGCCCCCTCCTTCTGCTTTGGCGGCTTCTACCTGGTCAAGTGGTCCTCAGCTGAATGTCCGCCCTAATTCTCATCATTCACTCCTTCCTCCACGATCTCCGAAATGTACCTAGTAGTCATAGCAGTGGGCACAAATGGTCTAAAAACACCATCCCATTGTATTCCGAGAACAGTGCGGTCGTAGACATCATTAACAAAGGGCGGTCACAGTGTCTCGATATAATTTAATTCATGCAGAGGCTCACTCTAGTTCGGTCCAGGACTAGTTCATCATCCAAGGCTCACATATTCCAGGTCACATGCCACCATATAGGACATCTCCATCCATCCTCCTGATACCGTCGACCACCTCAAATGCAGCAAAACCAACCAGTCTGGTCCACCTAAACCCATCTACCTCTTCCGACTAGACTCGTACCTAAGTCCATATGAAACCATCTGCGACTACATAAGCTAAAGACTAACCAGCCAAACGTCTCTGCAAAAACCCCTGTTCATCACAGACAGGGCAAATGGGCCATGCGCTTTTAGCCCTCCTTGTCTCGTCACCCTTCTTTCCCCCATCCTTCCATCTACCTACCCATAATCCTTCAACCCACATCCCCTCACTCCTTTCCCTACACCCCTTCATCCCTTACCCTACATCCCTTAATAGCACGACCTTCATCCCTACCCTACATCCCCTCATCCCATTACCCAACCTTTACTCCCTCAACTTCCTTCCCCACCCGAGTACATCCCTCTTACTTCGACACTTAATAAACTATTTAAAACCCTTGTTGTTATTGTGGTGGTCTCTGTTAGTGAATTCAAGTTGCCCCTTAAAAATGTTATGCCAGCTGCACTATTCATTTAATTTTGTGTTCTGAATTATTATGTGACTATAGCATCTTTCAAGTTATACTGATGGAATATGTTTCTCTATGTAGAACTATGAGACAATCCTGGTGAAAATTAGTGCAGGCAATGTGTTGCTTTTAGCTTATTCTGTTCCAGGTGTGACTCATGCAATGGCTGTTCCTCAGCGTGTACCAATAGAAGGCACCAAAGTTGGAACTTTTCAAATCTGCACATATTAACTACTTTTCCCAGAATACTGTCTAAATGTCTTGCTTTGGTTTGTGTGTGACTGCAGGTGCTGGAGAGGTTACAGCAGAGAGGGTTCGGGATCACCGGTTCATGTGGCGGTGGAGTGGACTCTTCCCAGTTTAGTGAATACATTCTACGGAGGGAAAGCCGAGGCAGCCAACACCCCCCGACCCTCATCCGAATAAAACAGGAATTCAAGGACTGAACAAACAGAAGTCCCCATTTTTGCACACATATCAACGCCTGTTTCTCCTACTGACAGCAGATTCACTTCCATAACATCAACATACTGAGCAGACATGAGTACACAGAATCTCTTACGCCAGTGAATATACTCTATAGGTAACTGAGATGCTAGTCTTTCTTCTTTTCACACAGTAGTATCATTACATCCATCAAAAACATGGATCCGTTGGTGCAGGGATTTGCAGGGGATCATGGGAATTGGATCCTAAATTTGATGTACACTAGCATTAACATTTCTATTGATATGAAATGGAGACTGGAACTTTGGGATTTGCAGTGTTGATAGTCTTTTTATCACGATACATGTAATTTTATATTGCGTTATAGTCCTGGAAATTCACTTGAGAAACCATTGATAGATAACATAAACAGATGCTAATGTCTGTTTTTGGCTAATCCATTGAATTAAATACCTGAAAAACAAAGGTACTGCATCACATTGATGCAAACATGCTGTAAATACTGCCATAGAACAGTCCTGCTCTGTGATTTCCAACATTGACCAAATCATCATAATACCCCCAGTGATATTAAAGGGAGAACTATCAAATATCTCTTCATCATCATATTGCCCAACCCAGTTGCGGGCCGTGTATTTTATACCTGGGCCTTCAGTGCTGCCCTACTACAGTTGAACCACCTCCTAATAACCTCATTATGACGCCAGCATGACGGGATGCTTCGTCATTAACGGGCAATGGATATAGTCAATATCAATGTCAAGAACAAACTCACAAGAACCAGTCACATATATTTATATGACAACAAAGCAGGTAGAATAACATAAAACCCAAATAACACGATTCAACAGGCCTCTGCACATTCCAGCAAAACTGCGGCGCTAAAACACGCATTCCGCCACACACTCAAGGGCACCATTCAAATATTATTCACATCAGAGGGAACAATATTAACCATATCATAAAAATGACCCAATAGAAAAATTAACACAGTAGTAACGCTACTGCAGATGTTAAAAAAAAAAGCAGTTCACTCAGCAAAGCTGCTGTTCACTACTTAAAGACAAATTCCATCCTCCTTTCTTTGATTACAAGGAGTTCAATGCCACGGTTGTACAGTACATCGGTGCGTTTTAGGAGGTCCTTCACGATTGCCATGGATGCCAGGGATGACAGTCGAGCCTACCCAGTTGTATTTCTTGAATACGTTTTAATGCGTTTGAGGGCTGAAAATGTCCGCTCGGCAGTAGATATTGGGATTGTCACCGCCAAACATGACAAAATGCAAAAAATGGAATGTCACGTAAAAATGTCTTACAGATCTTTAAACTTTAACTCCGCCGCATGTTAATGCTGACATATGTAGGCCAGCTAGGAGGCTCTGGCATGTCAAAGAATACGCCCAACATGTCAAACTAAAAATCTGATTGGTTGAAGACTATGACAATCAATAACATCGTCCCCATTTCCTTAAACTGCAAAGGGATTCACTTGTAATTCGGAAGGCCTCAGGGCAGATTTTTTTACTTAGAGATGAAATAGGGGTCAAATCTGATTGGATAAAAGCTCTACTTAAAACAAGCTGTGCTGGAAGCACCGCAACTGAGGAAGACAGTAGCTATGCAATGAGATAATAAGCTAATGGGAAAAAATATTTAGAATACATGTAGTGTATTTATGAAAAATTCTTAAATTATAAAATAGCTATAACTATAACTGTGAATCTGTCTAGGCCAGCCTGATGGCCCACCACTGACCCAACCCAACCATTATTCATTTCTAGTATATTCTCAAACCACTTGTTGAGGTTGGTAAATGTGCCATGTCAACATATTAAAAGCATTAACTTTCACATCAAGCTGACATTTACTGAATGGTTTAAAAACACAAATGGACTTCTGAAGCCATTCTTTGAATGTGGCTAGTGGCTACAGCTCATAACCTCACTGCATTGTCATCACAAGGATTCATATACAGTCCAAAAGTTATTAAGGTACAGTATTTTAAAATTACCACTGGATACTCATACATTTTGATATACATGTGCAAGAATGTCCTCTCAAGATACCACTATATTGGATTTTGGATTTTTCTGAAACTGCCCATCGATGAAAAAACATCACATCAGTAATATGTTCAGATGTCTACATTTAATGGACAAAGACCTCTAGGGGCCATGTGAAGTATGACTCATCTGACGGAAGCAAAGAAGGAAGCAGCATGACGTTATTATCCCACTGATAGTGACGCTTTTAGTTTTGAAAGACAATGCCTCAGTTTATAGGACCTGTTGACTTTTCAACTGAAAATGTTATGAAGGCAAATCACTGTCGAAATCTGAGAACGCAAATGAGATCCATGCTCGCGCAAATCAAACAGCCGCGCACGTATATTTGGCGAGCGCTTTCACATCACTCCGCGCAAAATATCTCTGGTCACGTGGGCAAAATTGCTCCCAAAACTTTAACCTTTTCATTGTATAACTACATTTAATTGGTTACAATCCTCGTCTGTGGATTGGCCGGATATCACTCTGACACAAACGGTACGAAGGTGGTTTTCAATCTGCCACTAAACACTACTCCACTACAACTACAACTACAGGTTTTGTAAACTTTTCAGACTGTAGAGGCTGATGAAATACAAAGTATGTCAAATGCGTTTTGAAATAGAATAATTAAAAATGTGTTTCTCTTGTAAATAAACTGGAGTCAAGTTGCACAGATTGATTTAAATTCACTCCATCATTCTATTACAGACAACTTGGGTTTGATAGTCAAACCTCTTGTGACAAACAGCTCAAAGAAACTCTTTGATCTTAATTGATTAAAACATGATACATTCATATTTAATCATACTGTTGTGTTTACAGAAGTTAACAGATATA
This sequence comes from Cebidichthys violaceus, assembly GCF_023349555.1. NCBI lineage: Eukaryota > Metazoa > Chordata > Actinopteri > Perciformes > Stichaeidae > Cebidichthys > Cebidichthys violaceus. Next base: position 12,792,131 of record NW_027176296.1, read on the forward strand.
ATGTAGTTGTATATAATATGAGCACGATTTTTTACCCTGTCAAGGATCTGGAGCCACGGTTAGGAACCACTGTTTGTATATTAACTGTTTGCCATGTGAGTTCCCAAACTTAAATCACTGACAAGTAATTAGTGGATGAAATATTCAGATCCTTCACTGCAGTAAACGTACTAATACTGATGAAACAATCTACTACGAGTAAAATATCGTGCATTCAAAACCTTAGTCAAGTATGTTATTATCAGCAAATTGTACTTTAAGTACAGAAAGTAAAAGTACCCGTGCAGTAAAATGTACCCTTTCAGTGTTTTACTATTATATCTGATGTTTTAGGATATATATTGCTGCATTAACGTGTATGCTGCATGTTTTTAACTCCTTTATATACTGTTGGTTAGTTTAGTCTACAGCAATGCATCATATTCTATAAGATCGCCGTATGTTTGTAGTGTCAGTACATTATTTACCTCTGAGATACAGGGCAATCTGAAAACCACCTCTATACCACCACCTAGGGTCTGTGTCAGAGTGATATCCGGCCAATCCAAAGACGAGGATTGTAACCAATTAAATCTAGAGATACAATGGTGACTGGGTCCGCCCACTTATTGTCAAAAAGAAAAACTACTCAGCGAGCAGGTGAAAGTTTTGTGAGCGAGCAAGTGAAAGTTCTGCGAGCAGAAGAGCAGTGATATTAGTTGCGCACTAGGGGATGCCCCTCCTAGGGGACGCCCCTCCTAGGGGACGCCTCTCGCGCTCAAAGCCTAGTTTTCTCCTCGCAGGCTGTAATTTTGCTCGTGGGAGTGATGTGAAAGCACTCGACAAAATAAAATACGTGCACTGCTGTTTGATTTTGGGACCTCTACAAGCGCGCGCGTGGATCTCATTTGCGCTCTCGGATTTTGATAGTGATTTGCCTTCATACAATTCTCATTGTACGTGAGATGGTTCCACTGTAGTGTTCCCACAGAGCAAATGCTCAGCATCTCTTTTAACGTGCAGGCTCCACATCAGCAGCATTAACTACAATTTGCCGTCCAGACTTGAATCAGAGGTCAACGGATAGCATATTCAAAACAAGCGTTTTTCTCCCACCAAAGCAACTGGTTATTATGTACTGTATATGTTGTATAAGTACTGTATATGTTCAATACAACTATAAGTTGCATGTACTGTTGCATTGATTTGTAATATTTGCAGAGACCATCAGTTTCTTTAACCTGGAGCAAATGTGCATTTGGTGAAGTATACATTTAAGGCACAGACACAGAGTTCCCTGTGAAATTTTTGGCATGCAATATTTTTCTCTTTTCTTCTTTGGAAAATACGGGTAGAAGAAAAATGTATACGTTAAGGAGTTCAATGTTTTTCCATGCAAGAGTATATCTTTTCAAATATGTTTTATAGAAGCATGTAACAGCAACCCAAGCAGTACTGTTTACTTATATATCATGTTTTCTCTGTTTTGCATAATCATTGTGATATCATTTTATGATAAATATACAAGAATTCATGAGTACAGCTTTTCAAAGACAACGCAAAATCCTGTGATTGCACTGGGCGGTCTGAACAGTTTGCACCTGAAAGGAATAGTTCAACATTTTGGGGAATATGCTAAATATGAAGATTTCTGTAAAGATTTAACAAAGAGCATGTAACACGATAATTAGTAAAAATCGAGAGCAGCTGGTGGGTAGCCCTTTCAGTGTTTGTAATTATAATAATTACATCTGCTGTAGTACTCCAACATTTTCTTTCCCTTTATTATAAATCACTGCTTACCTTTGAATATTGTCATCATTGTAGTATGCCAAATTATTGGTGTAAATGTTGGAAGCATTCATCTGTGTAAAATGTTGAATCATTCACAACCTATGTTCTTCAACATATTTATTATTCTGCATCGTATTGACATATTTCAAGTAATTCTACTCCTTCCAAATTTTTCAACGTAGCAACTAAAAATAAAAACTTCAGCTCAGTTTATCACTATTCATACATGTCATGCCTTTCAAATTTTCATACACATCAGTGAAGGACACTTTCATTCCTAGTGTGTCAAATACCAACGCTTTGTCACGTGCCTTGGCGTCAGGTACCGACGCACAAGACACCCTTAATCGTCCATATGAGACGCACCTGACTTTCAAGTAATAATGTAAACCCATCCCATCATTATTAGACACTCAGCGTGTCTTCTGTTTCCCCCTTTGTTTCCCAGTGTTTCCCTCTTCCCTTGTGTCTATTCTTTTTTCCCTATTCTAATTTATTGTGTAAATGAAATTATGATAATTACAGCAAATTGTCTTGATCATTTGTTTACACTAAATGTTTAATTAAGGCCCATAATAGAAAAAGTAATTTATGTTTGGGGTACAACTTGAAAAGTGTCATGATTAGAGTGTTATTACGTTGGTAATATTAATGCAGAAATATTCCTTTAGCAAACATCGAAGGGAAATTTAGATGGTAATCCTACACTCATTCCCACTGATAGAAACACAAATGATTGCGCATAAAATGTAGCATTAACACTACATGCTTATCCACAGTCCTTAAGGCTACTTTGTGGCCCAAATACGATATTGTTTGCTCTGATGATAGAAAACTATTAATTTATGAATACGACTAATTTGGACAAAAAAATGTGATTCTTTTGGACTCGGATGGGATAAGAAGAGGCAGACTCTGTTGACATCAATGATGCTTGGTGCTCAAACATAGTCAAAGTTGATGGACTTTATGTTGAATTTTTAATGTTAAGATTGTTTTGTGGTTGCTGTTTGCATTCCTTCTCATGCATTACAGGAATGCACTACTGGTTTTGTTTGGTTTTGTTTGTCATGTTTTTCTGCATTTTTGTGGTGCAACCCTCTGTTGCATAATGTCAGTAAATTGTCCTTGAATCCTTGCAATCAAAGCACAAGACAGATGTCTTCCTAATTTTAGTCCAATGATTTAAAAAGCAGAAAATAAATGTAATGTTGGTTACAAAGAGATCCCTCCTTGAAGGAATGTGTCCTCTTATGGAAAGATGAAGGCATTTCTAGGCTTGTTATGTTGTGTTGTGTTGTGTTGTGTTGTGTTGTGTCCGCCATAACAATACCATAAAGCACCATTTTGCTTTGTACCAGTCAAATGGAATGGAAAAACAGTTTAATGTCCGTTCTACTCCTACTCTATTTCCTAAGACACAAACATGTTTTGTGGGAGTCAACTGATTTTGATTGATGACAACTGATTTTTGCCATTGTAACGTATAACTCTACTGCCAGCACAATACCTCCACTCATTAAATCCATGTTCTACTTAATAACCGCAATGAATATGCCAAAGCAAGCAACTTACATTCTTATTTGGAAATTTGAAATGAATACCTCAGCTAAGTGTATTTCACCGATGATGCAGCCAGTACTTGCATGTTTTTCCTCCTTGAGTAAATTTCCCAGCTGTAAGACTTGATACTGACTTCTAATACTAATAATGTTACCATTATCAAGGTGACTGGTGCATAACAATAAACCATTAACAATGAACACAGTCCATTAATCAAGACATCATTTAGAAATAGAAAAATATTAAAATTTACATATTGAAAATGTAATATATCCCCTTGGACCAAAATGTATTTCATTGGTGTTTCTGACCGTGATTCGCTGTGACTTGGGTGTGAGACTCAACTATGTTGTTTTATCACCGATAAAACAAAAAACGAGCAAACAACGGTTTTTAAATGCTTTTAGAGACACGCCACTGTTTTCTACTAATGATACTACCCAATCACACTTTCCTCCAGAGGATTTTTTAACGAATTTTAACTCCACCTGCTCTGCAATTCTTGATAGTGTCGCCCCCCCTGAGGTCATACTGCCCCAAACTGAAGCCTCAACACTCGTTAAATGAAGCCACTCGGGCGCTCAGGCAAAAGTGCAGGAGGGCTGAGAGAAAAAGGAAGAAAGGCTCTGTGTGTCCTTTGAAATCTTAAGGAACTCACTCACTAACTACCAGAATGCAGTTAAGTCAGCTAGAAATAGCTACTTCTCTGACTTAATTGCAAATCACTGCCACAGGCCAACAATTCTCTTTAACACCATTAACTCTGTTACCAACCCCCCGATCCCAATGTGTTTCAGTATGTCTCTGACAAATTTCGACACCTTTATAGGTTCTTCCAGGACAAAATCTCAAAACTTCTCACCTCTAAGCCGACGACATTCAAATATACGATCCCCTCAAATCTAGAACTGCCTCTATAAATTCATTAATGTGCTGCCTGGTTTCCATGCCTCAATGAAGGTAAAACAGAGATCATGCTAATAAATCCCTCTCGCCTTTCAGCTGCTATACTGGACAGTCCCTCATTGTGTCTTGGCCCCATGGCAACTCACTGCAAAATCCATGTTAAAAATCTGGGTGTGATTTTGGACTTATCTTTTATATTGGACCTCCAAGTTGCATCTGTGGTCAAAGTCAGCTTCTTTCAGCTAAGACTCTTAGTTAAGGTCAAATCCTTTCTATCCTCAAAAGACCTGGAGAAAGTTATTCATGCTTTGATCACCTCCAGGCTGGACTACTGTATGTTTGTATTCTTTGTATGCTGGAATCGGCAAAAAACTTCTATCATGCCTTCATCTCTGTAGCGAGACTTTTAACCGGCACACGCAGGCGTGAACACATTTCACCGATCTTAAAATCCCTTCATTGGCTACCTGTAGAGTACAGAATTCATTTAAAATTTGTATTATTTGTTTTTAAGTGTCTAAATGGCACCGCCCCAGTCTATCTGTCTGACCTGCTGCAGCCCTATACCCCACCTCGCTCACTACGATCTCTCGGCCAACAGCTTTTAGTTGTTCCTAGAACAAAAATGACAACCCTTCAGTCCTTCTCTGTTGCTGCCCCTCAGCTCTGGAACAACCTTTCCCTTCATATTAGGTTATCATCCACCTTACCAATGTTTAAAAGCTGTTTAAAAAACTATTTATTTTCCCTGGCCTATCACCTTTGATCTTAACTTGGCACTTTTGTGTGATTTGTGTCAGTTTGTCTTGATTTTAACATCAATTACTTGTATTAATCCAGTCTTTTCAATTATATGACTGCTTATCTATGTGCAGCACTTTGGGCAACCTTTGTTGTATTTTAAAATGTGCTATACAAATATATTTTAATTGATTGATGTCATGGCAGGTCTAGCGCTGAACACCCAAGGAAGTGCAGTGTTGAGTGTGAAGTTGTTTCTTTGATCTGTTCTCCAGAAAGCTGCAAGCCGCAACACCACAGGCCGAGCATTCCGCCCATTGTGAATGTCTTCAATGGGCACTGAACTAGTGAGTCTAATGAACAACTGTATGATAAATTAATTTTTCATTTCAACTTTTCCTGTTACAGCCTGGTAATGGGGGCTATTCCTCATGGTTCTGTGGCTTTTTTTCATGTCAAATGTATGTTTCTTTGGTTAATACTGTTGACTAACCTTATGGAAAATTATTTCTCATCATCATGTAAGAATAATAACAGAGCTATTCGCTTGTTTTCTATGTGTAGTCACAAAGCCTCATGTCATTACATATTGCAATAACTATGCTAAGAATATCCCTTGGATTAAAGTGTGGTCATTGTCACACATGTATATTAGGAATACGATTAGAGAGCTCACCCTTGAAATGTTTTACCATGCAAAGCATTTTCTAAAGAAATTTAACTTTTTCCACAGCTCAACCTGAAACTCTTGTAATTTATCTGGCATTGTAAGCAGTTATTATTGAAATAAGTTTCAAAATATATTATCGACGTCTAGTCGACGTCCGTGTGGCGGGGCCACAAATACTGAGTGCTGGACATGTGCATTTTGGAGAGGCTTTGCATTTGCGTTATCTGCTGGCTAGAAACTGCACTACTCTATATCATTTAACAAGTCAAAGACTACTACAAATGGCGTCACATCAAATATAGAGGAAAAAGGTTTTTTTTTCAGTTACCATGCATTCTGCCACATTGCTTCAACTCACATGAATCGTAATTACATATTTCTTAAATCTTTTTAATTAGTTGTAGCTAATCAAGGTGCGCCCATCTTTCCCGAGTGTCCACAAATGCAGCACTGGTCCAGGATGAGTTCAGGCACCATGCTGCGATTAAAACAATCAAAACAGGTGAGCTCGTGACTTTGCTTTTTCTCAGAGAACTCGGTGAATATGATTTATGATAGGGGGTATAACGTTTCCATTTTCAGGAACGCAGCACTCACGATTATTTCGCAAGGAACGTTTGTTCCTTTGGATGAAATGACGGCAAACTCGAGCCAAAATCTGGCAGCGAAGCGACGTTAATGTTCCGTTAAACTAAGCTAGTTTATGTCAAAGTTGACCTCGTCTAAAGCTGAAACATATAACGTTAGCTGTTAAAGGTAGTTAGTAAATCTGCAAACATAACTTGAGTGAACCAAACAAACAGAAGTCAAATGACATACATACTAACGTTATCGTTAAATCGTTCCACTTTTTCACTTGGCTAACATTAGCTGTTGCTGTTGTGTTTTACGTTAACCCGTAACGTTATCTTAACATTAGCCAGTTGGTGTTCTTCAGCAACATTTACGTGAAGTTGGCGGTGAGTTTGAAAGTTTAAATAGCTGATTATTGTCAGTATATAGTGCTGAACTGACGGTCAGCACCTAGAACAAGGCATGTTTGTGTGTTTACTGTTAATACCTTTTTACTGGGGTAACGTTACAGCTTGGGTTAAGATAGCATAACATGATGTCATAGCACTTAAAAAAACAAATAAACTCTTGCTTTTGTTTTCCATATTTTTGTATTATGTATGAAATCATTGTTCTTTCGCCATTCAGAAATAATTATGGCCACAAATAAAGTGGTTATTGAAGCCCAAAAGCTGGAGACCTGTGGGGCAGCAGGGAATGGAGACAACTCTATTCAAGTCAAGATATTACAGGTCCCAGCCAAATGTGGACCAATCCCTGCTGTGCAACCTCCACCCACTGCTGCAGGTGTCTCCAAGGGTGTTTCTGTCTCTGCCCCACTTAAAGTCATCCCAGTTGGCCATGTCCACCAACCTAGCTCCTCCACGGTTCCAGTCCCAGGGCGTCAAACCTCCTCTCCCTCCTTCATGGTGGTAGCAAAGGTGGCCACCCCAGGAGGAGTGGGCGCTAATGGCCACCCACATGTAGCAAAACCAGCCTTGAGCCAGGTGGCCTCCATGAACCAGACCACAACCCCAGGAAGGACAGTGGTGATAACCGTACCGAGGGCAGCAGGTCCACAGACGGCCACTGTGGCCCCTCGGCTGCCACAGACTGCCTCCCCACAGCTCCCAGCCAATATCCAGATACCACCAGGTGAGCTGCAACAGTTCTGGTCTAGATTCTAGTCCTGATTGGTGATGTTCTCATTTGTGTTCACAGATATACATATACATACTTTACCCAGCATGCTCTCTTTTCGAGACAAATCATCAATGAGACATAGTCAGTGATTTTGGTCTCTAATTCTGGCAGGTATGATGTTGATCCGCAGTGACAGTGGTCAGCTGATGCTCGTATCCCAGCAGGTTTTGGCACATGCTCAGCAGGCACCAAGAGGTGTCGGTGGTCAAGCACCTAGAATACTGGTCCCACAGGTATGTGTGTGCTGCTGCTTTGAATGCATGCGAAACAGGCAAATGAAGGGACATCCTCACTCCTTTGGTCCCAACTAGCTGGCATGTCTGGGATTCAGGTATCTGCAGCAGCTGGAAATAAAAGTCATGAGAAGGTGACCGTGGTCAGGATGGCAGCCTCTCCCAATTTCCACCCAGCACCAGTCCAGAAGACAGCTGTGGTCAAGGTACACCAGCTGGTTTACTCCCATTCATTCACTGACAGCAGCTCATGTAGTGTTTGGGCATGATGAGCATTTTTACTGCAAATCAACCTCACCTGTCATTAATAATAATTATGCACTCGCCTTAAGACCCGTGGTGACCGAGCTTGTGAGGCAGTAGCACCAAGGCTGTGGAATGCTCTGCCTGCACCCCTACGTTTTGCTGATTCTGTGAACTCATTCAAAAATCAGCTCAGGCCACACCTGTTTAGACTGGCGTTTGGGTAAAAACTCATGTCCTAGTTTTAATTTTGTAATTTCTGTTTTTTGTGCGTTATTAAATGTAAATTATTGGCCCTTATATGATCACATTGTGTTTTTTATGTTTGTAACATAATGTTAAGCACTTTGTGACTAATGTCTGTGAAAAGCGTTTTATAAATAAATCTTACTTACTTACTTATTATGATTCGATCGTTTTTTGCCTTCAGTAACCAGCGCTAGAAGGCTGGATGACTATATGGTTAATGAGGTATCTGATACCTTGCTTGACAGTTTGCACGATTAGCAGACGAGTCACATATATTTCAAATCACACAGGTGAATTCATGATCACGTAGTGCTGTTGCTTGTCCACATTGCTTTCTCACCATAAATGACCAGTACCAGACTTGGACCTGGACTGAAACCCTCCTATTGAGGGGATAGAGTCTTTTAGCAGTTTAGTTCTATCTGCTGCTGTTATAGTTTTGGAGTGATAGATTTGATTGTGTTGTTCAGGTGATTGGTGTGACTCCCAAACCAGCTCTAGTCCAGACCCTCGGTGCTGTGTCTGAACGGGGGAGCCAGCCTCACATCACAGAACCCAAAAAGGAGGCGCCAACCACCGTTACTCAGGTGAGTGGAACCAACAGACTTCACTCTGAACTACGTTGTGCTGTCAAACATTAAGATAGCATGTCTTCCTTTGTATTATTACTGGTATCATTTCCACTACTATGAAAACATTCCTAAAAATATTATGAGTATTGTATGATTTCATGATTCAGAGTGTTATATGACTCTAAAATAAAATAAACTCCCTTCACAGTTCATCAATGTTGCAAGGAGGAGATGACATTACCATGCTTCCAGTTTGACTATTTCTAGTCCAAATCATAATCTGACTCCAACCCCCTGAACATACCCAGCATGCCTAGTTATTGTGGATGTCTCACTGTCATGTCCCATAGTTTTCTTTGGTGGAGGTGCACTTGTTTTCATCCTGACCATCCTCCATGTACATTTTGCCACTTTTTTACTCAGGAGAAAAGTTTCTTTTAGTACATTTTCTGTTTATGTAGTTTTTTTTTTTATTGCATCATTACATAATTTTGCCATGGAGAAACAAGTAGAGTGTGTCACAAATTGACCCAAGTTAAGCCTTTGTCAAGATTGGTTGTTGCCTGACATTTCGTCAACAGGCGACCCTGGAAAGTGTGAAGAAGTGCAAGAACTTCCTGGTGACTCTGATCAAGCTGGCCTCCAGTGACTCCAGGTCTGCCAACATGGCTAACAACGTCAGAGGACTGGTCAGCAGTCTGCTGGTACGTCTCTTCTCTTCATCATCAGAGCATTAGAATAATTAAATCTTCTTAAGTCTGAATTTGATAAAAGATGTCAATTTAAGGCTTGAAAACAAAGACGTGACGTAGTTGTAGTCACCGTGTCGTCACCCATTGGTTTGTTGAATATGGTTGTGAAGCCTCAAGTTTGACCTTTTTAGTCGTCGCCATCTTGATATTTTGGCAACCAGAAGTGGCAACCCTACTGCTGAAAAAGAGATTTTTAGTCAACATGATGTTCCAACTAAGTTTTCTGCACTGAACACACTAAAAGGGATAAAGTTCCAGGACGAAAACACGGACAACTCCCAGACCGGACAATGCCATGTTAGTGACCTTTTAATCCCAAGGCAGCCCCGCCCTAAAGCACACCCTGCTTTATGGTCTGTTTGACTCTAAATGGACCATAATTTACTAAATGAACATCATGCTGTATTGAAGAAGACTTGAAACTAGAGATTGAGACCATGAACTCATGTTTACAATGTTTACTGAGGGAATAAATCTCAGCATTTGTCCTTTTTCCTATCCTGCAGGAAGGGAAGCTGGAAGCAGAGGAGTTTACAGAACAGCTTTATCGCGAGTTGAAGTCCACTCCGCAGCCCTGCTTGGTGCCTTTCCTCAAGGTGACCAGAGATTCAACAACACATTATCATTCTCTCCTCGGGTGTCTGCAGGTCTAAAATGATTCAAACTCCAGACAGACTTTTAACTAAGGATGATCCAGATATATTTTGATGGTCAGTATTGGCTAAAATAAAGTAGATTAAAATCCTTTTTAAGGGAACTGTACTGTGTTTAGTCCACCTCAGCCCACTCGTGTTGCAGTGCTCTGCTCAACCGCCATGTTTTTTTTTCCTAATACTGGAAACAATTTTAGAGTGTAAAAAAAAAAAGATTGTAAGATAGTTCCAACAACTCCAGCAGAGTGATATGTGACCTCTCTGGCTTCACATACGTTTCAGGAGTCTCCTCCCAGTTCCCTTCATATCATACTGATAATTTAAGCTGGTCAATTTAGTTTTGGATCAGGACCTTCAGTATTTGGATCAAGTAGTTTGGGCCAAATAAGTTGAGCTGAATTTAGAAGGCCACACTTGTTATATGTCAGATATTTAATCATTGTTGGGTTAGGCTTCGGTCAGTAAATGTAGGTAGCAGCCTCGGTATCTGCAGATACTATATAATAAAAGACTCTTAATATTGATCTGATATTTTGCCAATGCACCCATGTGTATATTAATCACATAATGAACCTACTTGCTTATTTATAGTTGAACCGTGCTTAGCTTTCTTTTTGTTTTCTCTTTGCTACCAGAAAAGCCTTCCTGCAGTGCGTTGCCTCACTGCAGACCCCCAGCTATTCATCCAACAGGCTTCAACTTCTACCGGCAACCTCATGAAGCAGTCCAGCACTGTCACAGGACAGAACGTCAGCACCAGCCAGCAGGTAAAGAAACGTCCAGGACGTGCAGCAAAAGTATGCAATGTGGAGGACAAAGACTTGAGACGGGGAGAGTAGCGGTATATCAGTATGTCTTTGGACAGGAGTGTGTCTCATGTCATCCACTCGTAGACAAACTGCTCCATAGCGATACTAACTCCACTGGGAACCTTTTGGGTGCGTGCAAACACACTGAGTGATGCAATGTGGAGTAAGACATGTAAAACAGTGTGAAGCAGCTTAATTAGCTTTACAAAATATTGATTGTCATCATATTAATTTGTCATGCGCTTGTGTCAAGCGTTCTTTTTTTCACTATAGATATTTGCCATTTCAACATTATTACTGATGTCTTTTCTTCAATGCTCCTTAGCTACAAATGTGTATTTTGAGTTTGTGTCAGTTCAGCTTTTTTTTGACAGTTCTACCTGTCAGGAGAAAACCTCCTTTCCTCACAGTCAGAGAAAGTAAAAGTGTGCATTCCTGGAGCTGAAAGCTACGACGGCATATAAGGGCCAAGAGGGGGAGAATATTCCAAGAGAATTTACAAGATTAAAGTGGCCAATGCAAAACTCGAGGACATAATTCAGTTGTGTTGTGTGCCTTTTCTGTGTTGTTGTCCTTTCACACTGACACAGTGACAGTCGGGCATGGTCAGCGTGTAACTATGGTAACAGTGGGTAAGGAGGAACGTCTTCTCAACCGTTGGTTTTTAGTGTTGGCTGTGTTGAAATCAAAGACACTCCTTGGTGTAGTCAAAGATAAAGTTGTTTGTCTCTACTTTCCTGGAACTTCTTCAATATTAGTGTTTATTCATGTTCATAAAGGAACATCAAAGGAATTCTGTATGTTTCTTTCAGGATCTTCTCCTCGCTCAGAGGCCATACTTACCATAATAACACGACTTTAGAAGCAGCAACATTCAGACGGCTGGCCTTACCATGCTTTTGCACTCGATACATTTATGACACTATCTCAACATCCCTCCACTCTTCATCCACTGGGTTCACAGTTTTGTCAGCAGCAGACCACAGTCTGTTAGAAGAGGCATAGTAACACCATTAACCGTCATCATGAGCCCCTTCCTTTGTACCCTCTACACTAATTCACCCATCACCACATACTTCAAATACTCCAATGACACTGCAATACTTGGACTACTCAATGACAACAACTCTGTCAAAACTCTTTCTCACTTCACACAATGGTGAACTGACAGCTACCTCCAGCTCGACGTGGACAAAACAAAAGAGCACGAGGGCATCGAACACACGCCACGCTGGACTCGGCTCCAAACTCAAACATGGAGAAGAGCTAGCTTTAGCAGGAGCTTTGTCCTTTCTGACAAACTGCCTGGTTGACAGTGTTGTGAGTGGGATGGATGACTGCATGTATGTTGCAATGTGTATATCTTTTTATTTCTGTCTTGTACCGGCTGTGAAAACCAATCTCGCCTCGGGGCAATAAATCTAAATCTCATCCTAATGATTGTCCTTAAACTGCAGGTTATCCAGCAGCCTCCAGCAGTGACTCTGAGACCGGGTATGACGACATTAGTCCAGTCCAGAAATTACATATTGAAGAGCAGCAGACCCATCCCCAAACACACAGTGGTCCAGTCAGGAAAACCCTTTGCAGGTAACAGTTAGGGGAGGGGAACTTTGGGAAGGTCATCACTTAATTGCGTTTCTGTGTCAATTTTTGGCATTTGTGAAACTAATCAGAATCGAAAACATAAAAGTCTTATGTGAGCTAGTGTATCTCTTTGTCCCCCCAGCCCTCTACTAGAACATGTTTAATGTAAAAAAAACAAACAAACTCCAAACCGCTAGAGCCTGAGCCACATGGCCTCCTATCCAGCCTGTAACCTGGAAAGAGGACGGGCTGCACAAACACAAGAATGTAGTCTGAGTGTAACGGTGCACATTCATCAGGGTGTAGTTCACGCCCTGGTTCAGGAGTCACGGTTCGGTGCATCTTTGGAACATCGAGGAAAAAAGGATCCGTTCTGCTGGGGACTGTGGTAATGTTTTGCCCACTGACAACTTTGGTAAACTATTTCTATTATAGAAATAAGTAACATTTCTGTATTTCACTGTATAAACACTGAACTAACACGTTCCCAGAAGAAAACGGGTCACAATAGGCTAAGTAACTGAAAAGCATCTCTTATATCATGAAAATACCAAAATACACTTGTGCATCAGGGGTGAGTGTTTCATTAGTTCCATTTCCACTTTGGCTGTATTTAAACATTCAAAGCACCCAAAGATTTCTCCTCTCGGTGATCGACTCGTCTGGGTGATGCTGCCGAATGTGCGTTAGCATGTTGGATGTGATTCCATTCACATCCCCTACACAATGTTGGAGCAACACCGTCACACCGTCCTTGTCTTGTACACAACTTTGTCTCCGTTGCTGTTGACGCTGACCGGGAACCCGCAGGCGGCTCTGACGTTATTTTTGCTTTCGCCGAAGCGTGACTGACGAGCACGCCAATCCACTTGTTGCTAACAGCTAAAAGTCTCCAGGTGGAACTCGCGCATGTGAACTTTGAATCCAGTCTACGTTTATATATATGTGTGTGTATTCTACATGCACCGGACCGTGACGCCTCGATGAGACTGTTGAGACTTTCGGTACAAATATCTAGCGTAACAGTACTGGTGTAACTGCACAAAGATCCCATTGCAATGGAAATGGAATCAGAAAGGCCAGCCTTCATCAAGTCCACCAGCGCTGCCTTTCTAATTTGCATATTGAGATTAGATTACAATGCAACAAGAATTGCAGTAAAACGATTGCTTACTACTACCAAGTGGAGATGCAAAGGCCCCATGATCAGATGAAGTCTTAGTTGGCCCTTCACTGCAGCCTGTAGTCACACAATTTCAGCGAAATTCTCTAAAGAATTTGTGCCGACCGAATTACATCCACAGACTCAGACAAAGACTTGGCTAAATATATTTCTACTCTCCAAATAAATTTGTATGTTTTTCTTTTTTGTAGGAACTTTTTCATTGAAGCAACCTTTCACTCAGGAGCCACCTCGTTCTACCAAATTTGCATTCAAGGACAGTTCAGGATCATACAAGTAATACATCCAGTTGATATCTTTAGACTCAGATTCAGGTGTGAGGGGTTTCAAGTGAAACAATTCAGTAAATCTGACCAGCATTCTGTCAAAGGGCAAAGCTGGGGGGCTTGCACACAGTGTGTGTGTGTGTGTGTGTGTGTGTGTGTGTGTGTGTGTGTGTGTGTGTGTGTGTGTGTGTGTGTGTGTGTGTGTGTGTGTGTGTGTGTGTGTGTGTGTGTGTGTGTGTGTGTGTGTGTGTGTGGTTCCCAGAGAGGAGGATGACATTAACGATGTAGCCTCCATGGCTGGAGTCAACCTGAGAGAGGAGAATGCACAGATCCTGACCACGGTGGTCGGCTCTGTGGTGCAGTCGTGCCAGGATCAGCCCTTCCTCTCACCGAACCCAGTGCTCCACCGGATCCTCCGCTCAGGTATAGGAGCCAGACTGAGACCCAGCATTCATTACGCCAGTATTACTGCAGGCTACTGTTTAGTTTAACAGAAATCAAAGGCACAAACAAAATAGGCCTAATAAATTTATATAATATTTAATATAAGGGATTACGTTCATTAGGACGGTGCCAGGCTACATTTAAAATGTTTACCGACTAATGTTGGACGCCACTGCATTCAATTGATTCATTAAAGTAAATATAACACATTTATTTAACTGTAAAAACCTGTCAGTAATGTGTCTATGACTCTTGTTGTGATACTCTTGTGTCTCCTGTGTTAGGACAGGCATTGGGAGTAACGGATGTCGATCCAGAGGTGGTGGCTCTGGTGTCTCATGCCACTCAGGAGTGTCTCCGTGGGCTGCTGGAGAAGCTCACTGTGATGGCAGAACACCGCAAGGCAGCCCTGAAGGTGCAGCAGTGTGACCATAGATATAGACATAGATAGAGCTAAGCCAATCACAGTGAAGCATCACAACAGCTCAAATAGAAAGATTTGTCTTCAGGGAATCAAAGTGTTGTCTGGATGTTACAGAGCAGCACGACATCCCTCACAAGTCGTGTGTGTGTGTGTGTGTGTGTGTGTGTGTGTGTGTGTGTGTGTGTGTGTGTGTGTGTGTGTGTGTGTGTGTGTGTGTGTGTGTGTGTGTGTCAACAGGAGGACTTGTGGCATGCCAAAGTGAGTGATGTGCGATCCCAGCTTCGCTTCCTGGAGGAAGTGGAGAGTTTGAGGAAGAAGAGGAGAGATGAAGAGGAGAGAGAGAGACTGCTGCGTTTGGCCAGAGTGAGCTTGTTTGACTTAAATCGCCAGATAAAAAGCAAGATTAGTGTGTTTTTATAATGTAAAGTGTATCTTTTAGAGGCTAAGAGTGTTTTTCTTTTTTTATCTGAAACCACCGTGACCATTTCTACCTATATTTAGGTCAATTCTGCTCACTAACTTAACATCTGTCTGTTTGTGATCAGAGTCGCTCACACACTGAGGATCCACAGCATCAGCAGCTCAAGCAAAGAGCCAAAGAGGTGTGTATGTGTTTCATCCTGGAGAATGCTGGGAGACTTTTATTTAGTTTTTGTTTCCAAAACAAAAAGCTGATGGTAAAAACCTACAAAATAAGAGTTCATGGATATGTGCTCAGGAGAGGGAAGCCTAGTGGTATCATCACTAAGTCATAAACTTAACTAATAACTAATCATTAAGATGGAACGTCTTTTTTCTTGCAAGATTTTATTTAGTTTTTGTTAACAAAATGAATTGAATAGAATTGACTATTGCATGTATTATTTATATTATTAAAACAGAAAGCATTAAGTTACACTCAGTGGGGTGTTCTAGCTCAGTTTGGTTCATTTTTAACCAAGTTGACTCAAATCTATATATTTGTTATGCTCCTGATGTCTCTGTTCTGTGAGCCAGTGTACACTGTAAAGAAGTGTTGTATAAGAACTATTTAAATCCCTGCTATTTTCCCTGCTAATGGTTCATTTAGTGTGTGTGTGTGTGCGTGTGTGCGTGTGCGTGTATTAAAGGCACCGGTAGCAGTGCGGCTATTTAAGTAGTCGGTAAAACCTTCTCAGGCTGCTGTGTAGCTCCCAGCCATCACACTCCCAGAGGTCTCTGTGTTCATTTACATGCTGCCACCCCCACACACACTCAACCACTGCACCATACACTCACTGCTTTGCCAAGTTTGTACCTACACACACAGTCTGGAGGCTTGAATAGGTGTGCTAAGTAAAGTCGGCACTGTTTGAGATATTTGCAGTGGTAAACCCGCAACAAGGGGATATATTGTAATTTTTTTTAAATCTAATTTTAGGAAAACCGTGCAAAGAACACACCTCCATATGCACAAATCCTGAGTAAAAAAAAAAGTTTACTTGCTGGTCAAATTGACTCTTTGGTCACCACATTTTCAGTAAGCCTTGGTCTCTCTTCTCTTTTCAGTTACAACAAATAGAAGAAGCTCAGCTGCAGCAAAGAGAGGCCAACCTCACCGCTCTGGCCGCCATCGGGCCTCGCAAGAAGAGACCTCTGGAGCAGACTGAAAGCCAGGTTGGTCTGCCAAACCAAACCAGAGAAGCACCTGTTTACCTTCCAGGTGCAACGTGTAATACCTAGCCAGCAGCTCCAAAGAAATAGGGGGCAGCATTTCACTTCTACTGCTGGGTCCATACAATCTAAATTTACAGTCCAGTACGAACTAACAGCAGAGCAACAATACGTAAGACAAGGCAGGGGGGCGAGTTGTTCACTTGTTTCTGTCACTCTGGATTTAATCCAATATACGAACTATAACAACGTACATTCATTGCCTCCTAAAGGACTGCAAGTAAACTCACACGTCTGCTGATATTAAACATTACAAGCTCATTATGAACACCTGTGCAGGAAGTGTTGTTTCATCGACATAAGCGCTGAACGTAAAAATTGCAATGCTTGAATTAGTGAATGACGACAACATTTCCGTTTAAAAAAAACAACTCAGAGTGGTAATTATGACAAGCTGGTAATTATGACAGGTAAACATGGAGGAAGTTAAAAAGGGATCAGAAAACAGGGAGGCTTGTAACTAAAGTATGAGAAGATGTACTTCGACAGGAAGATGTGAATACAGGTTAGTCTCTAATAGAAGCCTGTTCCAAATAAACAGGCTTCAGTGGTCAATTCTTTTGGGTAACTGACCACTGTTGGATTTTACAATATTTCTATTTCTTCGTCCTTCAATCGGTTCTCTAAAATGAAAGACAAAAGCAGTTCAGTTGCTCTGTTTGCTCTTAACATTTAACATCCCTATGTTCAAACTAAGCTATGAAATCCCCAAACATTCATGAATATTTAGCATTAAACCTAAATACAAAAAAGATAGAAAAGGCAACGCAGTAAAAACCAGTAAGCACCAAGAAGAGAAACGAACTCTGTAGGAAGCAGCATGTTGGTCATTGTAGCTAGCCTCCTTGGCTAACGCGCACACACAGGCAGCATGTGTGAGACTGTTGGTTCAGCTCATTGAGTCTTTAATTCTGTGTGTTTTTAAGTCTCAGCCCTGCAGGCTGTAGGTTTAAAGACGAGGACGCTCTGTTCACTGCACATACTCCCCACTGCCTTTGAACTCCATTACCCAGAGGAGCCGGCTGCCTGCCGCCTACCGCCTGTCTCGCTCTTTCCTCTAAACAGCCACAGGGCTTCCTTTACCTCTTCACAGGCTGCTCCTCAGCTGGCAGAGCACACGCACTGATGCCGGCTAACTCTAGAGGAGGGATGGCCAAATGTGTTTGGAGCGGAGGCTCTTTTAGCATGTGACAGGATAATCTATCAAATGATGATTTGTTTTTTTTAAATTTCTGTTTTATCATAATATTTACTTTGTTTAACTCCATGGGAATTCAAGGACTTGGTAGACTTTAGTTTTTAGTGTGAACGCACTAGGGCTGTACCGAATTTCCAGTGAATGTCTGTGTGAATGTGTATCAGTGTTTGTGTGGAACTCTGGCCACCAGCTCACTGAAGAGTATTGCTTACTTCTGACATGAGAATGCATAATATTTAGTGTACTTGTATTGTGTGTCAGGTGACCCTGCTGCCCAGGCAGGGTGTTCAGAAAGTGACTCGGGTCATGCTGGGGGATCTGCTGCTGTGTATGGAGCAGGACCACTTCCTGTGCCACTCGCTCACTCTGTACAGAGCCATGCTCTGACTGCCTTCACTGTTCATGATTGGATCGGTCTCATAATAATCTGCAGCAGATCTTTGGTTTTCTTTTGTTCTTTTGTTTCAGTTCTATCAAATATCTTTCTGTTTATTATCTCCTATTTATTTTCAGTGTGTGGATCAGTGATGGCGATCAGCTGGTCTCTAAAGCACTGCTAGTTTTGATTAAAAAGACGATGCTGAAAAGTGTTGAAAAAGATTAGTTGAGTTCTAAGTTGAATGTTGAGCTTTTCATTATTCTGCTTGTTTATTATTTGACCATTAAAAGAAGTGGACTGTCACATCCTGACTTTTACTCTTTGGTTGTTTCATCTACAGCAGGACCTCCTGATAGAACAATAACTCCTACTCAGTTTATAGATCATCATAAACTGGTCTTTATGAAAGCAAACCCACTTCAGACTACAGAGCCACCAACCCGTCCTAATGAGTCCCTGTACTGCCACCTGCAGGAGATGTGTCTCACACACAGCTTCACGTCTCTAAAAGGTACACCACTGGGAACTCTGGTCCCCATGAAAGGCATTGTGTCATGGTAATATGTCGTGATGAGCTGATGACGTGGGAAATGTGTTTTCATCAAGACAGACGGCTAAATTCACTTGACCTGCAAGTCAGAGGGTCAGAACGCAAACCCCTTCACATAATTAGTGGTTTTTATAAACCTGGGGAAGAGAACGGATCATCAAAACTTCAAGAACACCTTTGATGAAAAAATAATTAAGAAATTTGGAGCACAACAAACACTTAATTTTCTTCATATTCTTTCCCCTAAATACTCAGATTTTCTAACATTCACTTGTGATATAGGGCCATCTCTCTCATTCTGGTGTTGACATTTTATTATCTTTTATTATTAGTCGTGCTGTTTTGTGTCTTTATTTATCTGCTTTGTTGTAAACTGCCAACAGGCCTCTGCCGTCAAATAGCTTTTATAACATTGAATCTATTAAACGTGGTCAAAAGAAGCAGTTTCTATTTTGTGAGTAAAAGATGGGTGCAGTTTTCATTTTGAAACTCCACAGGCTGCACATTAATAAATTAATATAGGGTAGTATAAAAATGAATGTATTGATGTTAAAATGTTTACTACTTTGTTCAGGATCATTTCTTAAAACTGTCTGAATCCCTTTTTCCAACAGCAGAATCGGGTGGGGAATTTTCTATTTGAAGTTCATTTTCATTTAGTTTTAGTTTTCAGAAAGTTTGCTAGTTTGTGTGAAGGAATGGCCATAATCACATTTTATTTGATAATCAACTTTAGTCATTTCACTCAATCATCACCTGCAGTTTGATCTCGACCTCAGCTAACAGTCACACCTGAGCTCTAAGCCTGGTGAAGTAACCTTTGATCCACTACAATATTCACTCATACATCACTATTAGTGATTTAGCTAAAACATTCATGTTCATTTCATTTATTTAAATATTATTACCATCTGTTTATTTAGTTTACGATGCCTCCCCTGGTGAGGACTGCACTGCCGACCAGGCCACTTTAAGCAGTGATTGGTCAGGTGAGTGGAGGCGGGGTTTGAACCTCTTGACTGACTGTTAACTACATCACTTCTAATCCTACAAATGTCCACAAAAACATGCCTGCAGCTCTAATGAATGTGGTCAAATACCATTTCAAAACATTAAACTGAACACCGAAATGAGCAATACAAATGATTTAATAGAATAACTCTTTAGCTTGGGTTTACAAATGTCGATATAACAAAGGCTGCAGTACAAACTGGAGTTGTGGAATGTAGACAAATTAGTCAAATATTAGTTAAATCTGATCAGACCTGAGCAACACAGTCCTGATGAAGCCCATTAGAGTGAAACTTAATGTTTAAAAAGGTGCTAAATATACGAGATTGGTAGCATTTTATATAACCGTTAGGCTAGAAGCTAACAGAGCTAATACTGTATACATGAGGGGGGACCGGAGGGTGGGCGCTACGCTTCCATGACGACGCTGTCGTTAAGGACGACATCATCAGCTGCAGTGCAGCACGCTCACACCAACTAACATGCAGGTATATAACAAAGCACTACACACAGAGGGAGACTTCCTTATCTGATCTGTCAGACATCTTTACATAAATAAGTTGTTTGATATATATATATAAATGCACTGAATCCTGTATATTGCACCTTTAAAGATGTTAAATAACTTTATTTAGTCAGGTATATTTAATTTCACAGACCAGAAAGATTTGAAGCCAAGTCTTCAGGAGGCTTATTGAAAAGATGGTACTGGTTGCATTGTGGGAGTTGTAGGGTCTTGACCCATTCTACGGACTAAAGATCAGCCCCGGATGCTTCACGACATGTCTCTTAAAGAGTCCAACGTTATGGATGTGCAACACTAACGCTTTAACTTAGTCACTCTTCAAATGTGAACACGATCCAGACTGTCAGACTTCTGTTTTCTCGTCGGACTTTGTTGTTAGAACTTGATTAAACTGAGTTCGTACTGTTTTTAAATCCCCCGTCTCCTCTAGCTCTGTCCTCCTAGCAGATGCATGACCAACTGCTCGTCCTCAGCCAGAGAGAGGCCGGTGTCCAGAGCTTTGAGCTCATCGTTCTGTCGCCTCGCTTTCTTCCCCGCTGTGAGCTGCTGCTGCTCCTCCTCCTCGCTGCTTTCTCCGCCATGCTGCCGCTTGGCTGCCGTCACCTCCTCCTCTCCGGAGTGCAGTTTGTCAGGGTCCGGCAGAGTGCTGGGGTCAAACTCGTCTTCGCTGTGGTTGGCGAGGTACGCCACCACCTCGTCGTCCTCCTCGTCGTCCGATTTGCGTCCGTGCTGCTTGCTGGCCTCCCTCCTGGCCGCCTTCGCCTTCAGCCGCTGCTCTCTGTGTTTGGCTTTCACTTTGCGGCTGTACTCCTGCTTGTCGAACGCCTGGTCCTCACGTTTCAGCCTCTCCCTGGCCTTCTCCATGTTGATACCAGAAACCCCCTCCTCCTCATCATCCTCTGCTTCGGTTACTGCCCGTTGGACCGGAGGCCACAGCTGCACGGCTTTCCCTTCCTCGCTGAACGCCACTTTGGTGTTAAGTTGGAAGTTTCTCTTGAGGGCCCTTTTGGCTTCTTTGAACTTGGTCTCTTTTTCCGGGTTACTTTTGGAGACCTCCTCAGGCTCGTCAGAACTCTCTGCATCCCCCGTCAGGTTGAAGACATCCTTCCTTTTGACCGTCAGCAGGTCCAAGTCTCTCAGATCGTTGTCACTTTCGTCGCTATCTGCACCGAGATGCAGTCCCTCTCCTTCGTTGCCACTTTCCTCATCATTGTCTAAATCTTCTGACTCTGAGCTCCGACTTTCCTCCTGAGGAACGCTTCCTCTCAGCTGGGCCTTAAAGCTCCTCAGCTCTTCCTCCCCTTCAGACTGCTCCCCCTCTTTCTCGGCTCTCTGTGCCTGAGCTTTGTTCAGGAAGCGCACCCTCGGAGCCACGGCGAGGCCCAGAGAAACGGCGTACTCGTGGATCTGGAGCTTTAAGACGTCGAACACCTCCTTGTTCTTCATCAGGTAGATGGAGCGCAGGTAGGAGACGAAGCACCTCTGAGCCCTCTCCTTCTGCTCTGTCTCCTGGGCCAGAAAGGCCTGCAGCTTCTGCTGGACATTCTGCTGCTTGTCTGGGTTCACCTGGAACCAAATCAGAGAGCAAAATGAGGCAATATAGATGTCTGCTGCTCTTTTATTGTTGTACTCAAATCTATACGTTTATATGGCAATTAAAGGCATCCTGAGGAGTTTGTGGAGTAATATTCTGATGAGTGGATACCTATTTTGTGAGTATCTCATGCCCAAAACAAATGTTATTGTACAAAATGAACAATAACAATCTTAAAGATGCAAAAATGTTTTATAATAAACGGTGGCTTCCTCTGCTCTCCATCTGCTGCTGATGTGACCAGACAAACAATCTCTTTATTATGGTCTATTTTCTGATGTATGGTGTGTGATCTAATTTGCACCGTCATGCTGTAAAATGTCTGTTTAATGTCTTTGGCTTTAAACTGAGATAGACCGTTTCAACAAAAATGCGTTGCTAGACAACTTTTGGGATGTCATTTGCATACACCCCGACAGTACTGGGACACATTAGGAATGTTTACCACTGTGAAACGGTCTATAATACAATGTAATAAGTAGCCTGAAAAGGACTTTCCTGCCCACTGTGTGAGTGAGAGAGAGAATGTGATGTGATGGATGCACGAGGTCCCACCTGGATCTTATTGATGGGGACCTTCTTCTCTTGCAGCTGGCCGACCATGCCCTTCTCCTCCGAGGGGAGCAGCAGCAGCAGCGCCTCCCCGCCCTCCTTGTACCGGGCGGTCCGGCCCACCCGGTGGATGTAGGTGTCCGCGTCCTCCGGACAGTCGAACTGCAGCACCCAGTTGACCGCGGGGAAGTCCAGGCCCCTGGCGGCGATGTCGGTGGCGAAGAGCACGGCGTTCTGCTTCCGGAGGAAGTCGTTGTAGACCTCCACCCTCTTCATCTGCTGCTGCTTGCCGTGCAACGCCAAGATCGGCATGCCGGGTCTGAGGCGGCAGAGGACCCGGAACAGGTACTGCACCTCCTTGCAGCAGGCGAAGAACACGATGATCTTCTTCCTCAGGTGGCTCCTGATGAAGGAGTAGAGCATGTTGACCTTCTGGTGGAGCTCGCACACCACGTAGCTCTGCTCCAGGGTGGCTGGCGTGCTAAACTTGGCCTTCTCGTGAACCCACACGTACTCCGGGTCCTTGAGGCTGAGCCGCGCCAGGTCTTTGACAGACTTGGTCTGCGTGGCGGAGAACAGCAGCGTCTGCCGGGACTTGGGCAGGTTCTCCATGATGGCGTTGAGCGTGTCCGCGAAACCCATGTCCAGGATGCGGTCCGCCTCGTCCAGAACTAGCATGTGGAGGTCGGAGGCGTGGAAGGTGGCCGTCTCGTCCATGTGCTGGAGCAGCCGGCCCGGGGTGCAGATGACGATGTTGGTGCGGTGGATCCTCTCCGACTCGCTCTCGAGGTCCTTCCCGCCGATGATGAGCCCCGCGGAGAACTCGTGGTTCTTGCCCACCTTGCGGAGCACTTGGAAAGTCTGGTAGGCGAGCTCTCTGGTGGGGGATATGATGAGAGCACCGAGGCCGTCCATGGAGGTCCACTGCTGGCGATACAGACACTCCAGCACCGGTATGAGGAAGGCTAAAGTCTTTCCGGAGCCAGTCTTGGCCGCGCCGAGAACGTCTTTACCGAGCAGAGCGAAGCCGATAGTCTGTCTCTGGATCTCCGTAGGCTGTCGGTACTGAACCCCCTGCAAACCTAGCAAGGTCTTCTTTGAGATGGGGAAGTCTGAGAACTTCACCGCCTCCTTGGCGTTGATGTCTCCGTACCTGCTGACGAGCCTGTCGATGTACTCCCGTTCGACCTTCCACTCGGGCTTCTTCTGAGCCGCTCTTTCTCGCTTCACTTGTGCTTTCGTCTTGTTGTATTTTTTCTTCCATTTCTCGAAGTTTTTGACGGGGTCGGTGCCGTCTTTCATCTTCGCGGGTCTAGGGTTCTTCCCGGTGGGATTTCCACCCTTTTTCTCCATGTTTTAAGATATACGGAGCAAGAAAAAAAGAGTTAAAAACGCACAGGCTGTACCTTCTGCTAAACAGCGTGGAGAAGACAGTTCTTCGTCGCATGTACCATCGCGTCATCATCATGCGTCGGAGGATCATAGGCCCCCAGTTTTACCTGTCAGGCAGCACTTAGTTCCTCTTGAAATAAAACCTTCAAAACAGAGCACTTAGAACAGCTGCTGTACGATCTCCCTGTCATATTCTCTGCTATCATATTTGTTTTTGATTGTTGCATTCCTCTAGCTTGACTTTTTAAATGGACAAGAGCTGCAGCAATTTCGATTTTGATTATTCAATCGGTAGAAATTAGTTGGCAACTATTTTCATAATTGATTCATAGTTTTTGTGTTTTTTTCTTCAGAAAAAGATGTCAATTCTGGCTCTTGCTTCTCAAATGAAATGCAATTTGAGGACGTCAACTTTGGCTCTGGATTGATTGAGAAGGGCATTTTTCATTATTTCCTGACCTTTTATTGACCAAATGACTAATTGTTTAAATCAGAAAAGAACTGACCGATGAATTAATGTTTAAAATTGTGATAATAAATATCACTATCCGTTACAATAAGTAGTAAAGTAAACAATATAATACAATAATTCTATTTGATTGAACATCTATTGTTTTTTTCGTACACATAATGTATGCAATGCGTTAAGTCGATTTTCCTCTTTATGGATCTTCTGACGCTACCTGTAAAGCTCAACTCAGGGCAAAAAAATCTCCAACCCATTAGGAGTCGCACTAGGTAAAAAAAAAAATAAAAAAATAAAGCCAGGCAAATTGCTAAAAAGGAAAAAACCTCTAGTGTTTAAGGCACATTGGGACAAATGGGAAGAAGAACTGAACAACCTGGGCAACATTCAGCTCGTTTATCGAGACATTTATGTAGTTTCGGTTTTCCTAACAAAAGTTCCCTTTCCATGTTTTAGTTTTAACACATTTAAGGTGTGTCAACTATAACGGTGGCTTTACTACTCTGACTGTCTGATGTATAAATCAGTTGCTCTAACAGTCTTCACTGTTAACTTGGTACAGTATTTCCATAGACTGTTCATGTGTAATTTCACTAATTAGTTGTCTAGTCAGCCGTTCTGCTGTGTTCCTCCCGGAGAAAAAAAAGAGAAGTGGCGACTCTTCCGGTCACATGTCGCTTAAAAACAAGATCCACGGAAGTTTAATGAACGTCATTTCAAAACAAAAGTTTATAGTCGAACCAATTGATAGATGGATACAAAAAATCCTCAAATCAAAACATGAAAATATGAATAAACAACATGGTTTGCAATATTGTTAGAGAATATAAAAGGCATGCTACAAAATACCGCCCATTGAAAAGAAAAATTTAAAAAATAAACTTGGATATAGACACTACTGTGACAAAAACTATCACTGTTATGACAGCATTTCTGTTGGTGGCTTGATTGTGTAATGTTGGTTGCTGAAAAAAATGTAAATCCCTTTTGAAACAATTGATTTAGCAATATGTTTAATACATAAAACGCCCTCTATCTCACCTTCCTTCAACAGAGTATATAACTAGATTCTTCACAGAAAGTTAAGGTTACTCATAAAATGTGAGTAACATATATAAAGTATAGAGTAACTGTTCTTTTTCTATTGATGACAATGACAAAATATCCTCTGTAAAAATGACCTCTTGTCATATCAAACCAATTGAAAAATATATGATAAGGTCAAATGTACGCGCTCTGAAAAAATATCTTGGATAATATTACTGATTGCTCATAATTAAATGACTAAATTAATTTCTTACATATGCCAGGTATATGCTACATAAATACAATGTAGGAGTGCATTAACAGAAGACACTATATCACTAGAATATCCATGTTTCCATATTCGTGTAGTACGTTTTATTTTGAAAGATTGGACCGGATAATGTAAGCCCTGTCACCCTATCGAGCTGACACTTCTCCACGAACACCCATGCGAACACCTGACAAGACCGATGATAAACAAGTATTGGGACGTATTATTTCTCCCAAACCAAAGTGAAGGTTCGTCAGCTGAGGCTCGCTAACGTCCCCGCTGTCCATATGCTATACACGGCATGGCAGAGAGACAGGACAACGAGGTAACAGTACCTGTATTCTGCGGTAAAAAGCACAGGGGTTGCATTTAGTTAAGAAAATAAGCGCACATTTTCTATTTGCGTGTTCGTCCTAACAGTTAGAACTCGACAAAGTCCCGTTTGAAGTGACGCTTAAAAATAGAATAGTCTCCAGCAAAACAAAGCTTTGCTAACACCTCCGGGCGAATAGAGACTTGTGCTAGCTGTACGTTAGCTAAGTAGCTAGCAATAACAAGTTGACACGAGCCACGTTAGGTCTCTCGTGACATTACAGTTGAGATGTTTCCCTGTGTTTCTGGCCCGTTAGCACAGAGCTTAGGTCATACAGTGCTTTAGGTAAATACGGTTTTCACCCAGCACCAAGTTATCTGAGTCAATAAGAGTGGTTAGTGTTGCTTTGTGGTAAGGTAAACATGTATTATAATTATTACATTACATTAGACGTTCTGTAAATTAGCTAGATCTAACGTTATTGGTCAACATCGGTGCAAGTAACCCGTTAAAATGCATTATATTTGTTGAAATGCTACACACTTCATGCTAGTGTCTATGTGGAATTTATGGGGTTAGCGTCTATAACAGGAAGACTATTAACAAAAGCAGACATTTGATTGAAGAAGAAGCTAGTCGTGGCTTTGGGGTAGCTATACTGTGAACACTAACATCCATCAAAGGTCTTCAATCAGAATTTTGCAGCTGTTTAACTTTGCAAGCAAGGAAACGTGATGGACTTTGAACTGCCACATTTTAAAATTAAATTTGGTGTTAAAATAATTTTGAGGCTAAGCCAAGCGCTGTATGTTTCAGCCATGATCAAGCCACTTGGCAATTCAGATCAGTGAGCAACAAAGAACTCTGAACATGTACTGTATGTCTCTCATGGGAAGGTGGAGGAGGCTGACCGGATCTACCTGCTGATGAAGGAGGAGTATCGGATCTCTAGGAATGTGCGTCTGGCGTGGTTCCTTGGTAAACTCAACCAGGTCATCTGGCCAGCATCAAAGCCTGAACTGGTGAGTTAACGCTGCCCCTTACGTCCTCTTCCTGTCCTCATGGAGGCCCAATAGCACAGAGTTTGAAAAGAGGATAATGGTTTGCCGCTCTTGTTGGAAGTGATGAATGCAACCATTAGTATGCTGCTGCTGTTATGTAGCACGGCTGATGAGAGAGTAGAATGTGGTTTGATTAACCAAGAGCACTATTCAGGAGACAGGAGGTGTATCCTTTGCGGAGGTTTTCTTTCGTCACCTGTAACAGATAAAAATTACACAAAGCTGGAATAATGTCAAACCACAGCAGGACTCTACAAATGTAACTGCTCCTTTTTTATTCGTTGTTGGAGTTATTTAAGATGATCCATCTTTCTTCCCTTCACCGTTTGTCTTATAATCGTGACATGTTTCCAGGTGCAAACAGCTGCTGTCGTCAAATTGTTATTGACGACATTCTCTTGCATTCAGCACTAATTTGCTGTATTTCAAGTTGTCATATATGAATTGCTATTTTGTTTATTATTTTGAAGCCACTGGTCGCTGAAGATCCTTTGCTCATCTCATTTGGAGTCAGACGGCATGTTCTGCCTGTCGCTGTGTACGGCTCCACCGACAGGAGCACATCGCCCACATCAGCACGACTTCATCCCCAAAATGCAGAGTCATTATTATGAGCGTTCTTCTTCTCAGATGGTTGTGCTGCGCAGAAGAAAAACTGCAAAGCCTTTCCAGAACTGATGCCTTTACTTGGAAGACTTTGTGCAACTTCATTGCTGAAAATGGACATTTGGACAGAATGATCGCTGCAAACACAACATAACGGCATACTGTCTTATCGCCTGTATCCTCAGTGTATCAGTTTGGCAGTTTATACAAACTTAGTTCTGTGTACTTAACTCTGTTTGCAGTGCATTACAGATACACTGCTACTCTGCTTATCTTCCAGTATAATGCTATGGCATAAGGTACTAGTTGCACAGTGACACATGCCAGTAAGGATTGGCATATGCCACTGGCACATAACTTTTGTGTGTGCTATGCTGGTTAAACACCAATGCCATACCAATAGCACTGTTAGTGCAGTGTATATAAGTGCGAATATATTATGTGTATCATTGACTCTCGCTTCATTTACAGCTGAACTCGGAGAACGAATTGGACTTGCTGAGCATCTTGCCTAAAGGATGGCAGACGGATTTCTCCCCCACCATGTACCCCTACATGTTGGTGCCGTCCACCCGAGCCACCTTCCTGGCCCGGAGGTACCGCTTCATCATCGAGCTGGACCTCAGCCCCTCCACAGGGATAGTGGTAAGACTTAAACACGGTCTAGTGGCTGGTAGCTAACTTGTTCCCTGAATGAACGAGGTTGTCATAAATGAGATGGAAAAGTGGTTGGAGTGTTCCTCTCCAAACCACAAATATATGAATCCATTATTGTATTTTGCTCTATAAATTCTTCATGGTGGAAAACATATCTCTTTTTATTGTATCTTTAATGTGCTACTTACAAAAATATCTAACACCTGCTGGCACTTCAACGTTTGGATGGGATTGGTCATGCCACAAAAAAACAATTGTCAGTTGTAATACTTGTGTATACAAAGTGCAGTGAAATCTTAAGAGACACCAGATGCTGGTCAGTAATTGCCATCCTGTGCTCGACTTATGATAGTACAGTTCTAGTTTGAATATTATGGTAAAGATAATTTAAGGCTTAGGTCTTCAACTTGCAGCTCATCCTGTCAGACCTTCGTGATCCCAACAGGATGGGATGTAATGGCTCGGGGTTCCCCGGAAATTTGCCCTTCCTAAGTCCCGCCTCTTTTCGCGTCCCTTTTGTTATTTGCTACGTCTGTTCAGAGGTAGCATCACTATGTGAGTCACATGACATTGGTATCACAGTCTTCGTGGACACATTATATGGTCGCAGTTACTACGTGGAGTAAGTCAAAGCGCTGCTGTCGCTGCACGTCGGAGTGACTCAGGACGGGGTAGCTCCTCTAAAACTCCCCAGCATTGTATCTATGAGGCCACATGACGGCGAGGACTGAAGTAGTATGTTTATGCCTCCGCACTGGAGACAGCCGTGCACTGAGGCATCATGTTTTCTGGTGGTCTGTACGGGGGACATTTCTTCAAATTTTCACAAACGTTCACTTGGAATGAAGATTGAACCGATTAGATTTAGGTGGTTTTGTAAACCCTCTAGGTACTCCAACTCTAGTTGCAAACACAAGACACTTGCAGCCCTTTCATACTGCAGACAGATATTACCTGGATCTGCTGAATGTGCATTATGTTTGACCCACTCATATGAGACTGCAGTGCTGATAGCAGGAACGAGTTGTGTATTTGAGGTGTGTTTTGTTTGGCTTTCTGCAGGATGACAGCACCGGAGAGATGATCTTCGACGAGGTGTTCCATGCCCTGTCCAGGTGTCTGACTGGTCTGGCTCAACCCTTCAAAGTCCCTGGAACCGATCAACCGTTCAAGCCGAAGATCTTCGTCACCATCTTGGCGTATTCGTCAATCATTGGCCTCACGTCCCATCAGGTCATTAGAGTAGTTCGCGGGTCATCCTGTTTTTATTCACTGGTGTTTTATGTACACATGTTTGTATCCAGATGTACATGAGCCTTTGAATGAATGATTTAAGATTAACATGAAGTTAATCTTAGATACAGTCCTCAGCCACCTACAAATCTTTTTAAGCTGTCGGTACTTGCAAGTTCAGTTTCGTCCAAAGTGGAATGCTGAAACTAAATGGATTCAGTCAGGAATTTGAAGGCAATGATAAGTGACCACTATGCTGTTAGCGACCCAGATGTTGTTGCAGTCCTTTTGACAGCCTTGGTTCCCCCTGCAGGTTCTGGTTCAGGGCTGTCAGCTTGATAGAACGGACCTGGTTGAGTTCCTGCATCACATCTACCAGCAGCTCAGAGCAGTGGAGAGCAACATCGCAGAAGTCCTCCATCAGCAGCATGAACAGGCGAGTGCTCACCAGCAGTATTTAAATTGTATTTTAAGATGTTGACGAGGAAACAACAGATCTCATTTCAACAAAGTTTGTCTCCTTCATCAAAAGCAATACAAATACTTTCATATGGATCCTTTCTTATCAATATTGTGAATGTATCTAAACTCTTATTGCATAGGACTGGTGGTATTTTATGTGTTTATGGTGACTCAATCCTACAAACACTGTTCTGCTGCCACAAATGCTCACTAGAGAAATGTGGATTAATCTGCCCAACAAATGCACTATATCCTCCCGTTTTAAGTAAAAAAAAAAATATATATGTATATGATATATATTTCAGATGTCATTTTAATATACTGTAAAGAAAAAATTTAGGAAATCATTTAGCCTTTTTTTATTTTTCATATAAATGGTTTTTATGATGTGTTTCTAAAGACACAAATCTTCAATGGGATTGGAGCAGAGAGCACAGACAGAGCAGGGAAGTCAGAAGGTATTAAGAGACTGACTGTTATAAAGCTCATTGTTGGTTCCCTTTTGGAGATTTGTTGACATTCAGAAAAATACAGAATAATGCCCGTCTTATCCTTTAATGTTTTGTCGTTTATAGAGAGTTTAGAAATAACAAGGTGCCTTTAGGTAGAAGGAACGTGTCTGAGGGATACATCTACTGGATCTTTTAGTCTCTAGGTTGGAGCCTTCTGGAGGTGTTGTGGGTCTGATTCATACCGACGCACTGTTCTGTACACTGATTGGAGGTGACCTCACCATAACCCCAGAGGCAAACCTATACTTCTATAAACTCTGATTAGCTGGCTGGTGACTGGTGTCGCCTGTCTCATATCCTGATGTCTTGATGCGTCACAGCTCAAGAAACACTTGAAAACAACTGTTATAAAGCCTGACATTCCAGGATCAAGAATTCCCTGAGTTGAACCGGATTTGGGTTGCCTTGTGGACTCGTCCACTGATAATTCAAGTCATGGTTTAGAGGGCAGTCCTAATTATGTTCCGCCTGTGCCTCATCGCCATCATCTTAATTAAGAAAAGCAGTAGTGATATGCAAACAGTTACCCATTGTCTTTGCCTGTTGTCACTGTTTACCGTGGGTGTGCCAACACTCACAACAGTGGCATAAAGTGAGTAAAAATGCCACCTACATCGTTTTCAACTATTTACTGGACTCAACAGGAACTTTTAAAAAGGGTTGCCACGCCGTGCATAACTTTTGGTTGCTGAAATGGAAAATGTGTTCGCAATTTTTTGTCACCTTATATTTTGAGTAATTAAGCTACTGTTATACATATATGTGTGTTATTCGTATACATGTCATGTGTGTGTCGTACATGCTTTGCTGTATAATTTCCCATCCAGCTCAAAGATGCCAGGATACAAGAATTAGTTGCCATTTTCTCAACCTGGCAACCCTTATTGTTGTGCCCTGATTGATGTGACTTTGTGTCTGTGCTTTTGTTTTTATTGGTACCCTTGACAAGGGGGTGGGGTCAGTTACCATTTACAGACTGCCTCCCTCTTCATGCCCCATGTCAGTAGTTTTACTGGTTGGTGTCAGGAGTCTAACATCAAATCCTGTCTTTTTGTTGTTCTCCAGTGTTGATGAAGATATATATCAATGTATTTTTTTTCCTGTGCCTTTCAGTCTGTGGAGCCAGTCCAGAGCTCCAGTCTCCATAGCAACATCCCGGATGAGCAGCCCCACAGGAAGCAAGGCATTTCAATGGTGTCAGCTGATATGGGTCTGGTCAGCATGGTGCGCCAGGGCATCCTGGCCCTTCAGCTGCTGCCCCCAAACTCCAGCGCAGGTACTTTTGTCCTTTAGAACCCAAAGTTATCATTTCTCAATCAAGGGGTGGTCTTCGGGGTTTGGGGTTCCTCCCTTGTTGAGTTGCTGAGTTGTTTTTTAGAAGCACTTTGAAGGAGTCCAAACCCCTCTAAGAACCAGGCCTTTGACTGGGCAACTCCTGCATCACTAACAGCAACACAATTATTATAAAATGTATATTTACACAAAGATGCATATATATATATACCAACACACACTTACCTACATACAGTATACTCAAATATACACAAATCTAAAGTAAACAAAGACTTGTGCAAGAGAGGTAGGAAGCTACAAGAACCCAATGCAAGAGAAACAAAACCCCCCTTGGGGACAATAAAGTCATTGATTGTGCTTTCAGAGTGTTGCTCTGACATTATGGGGTTCTGAGGTTGTTTCTGCCTGCACTTTGTTTCCTGAGCGTCTTTGGACTAACAGTTAGGCAGTTTCTCCCCGTTAAAGGGTTTTTCTTGTTCCGGGGACAGAGGATGTCGTGTGTGTACAGACTGTAAAACCCTCTGAGGCAGATTTGTGATTTTGGGCTATACAAAATAATTTGAATTGAATTGAATTAGGCATGTAGTCAAGCCCACTCACAGAAGTGGGGACACGGTACATCCATGTTCAATTCCCTGTTTGTAATTCCCACACAAATCCATATTAAGGTCCGGAGAGTGTCATGTTTTGGTGACGGCAGTCTGAGAGCTCAACGCACGGCAGCTTAAGAAAACACAAGCAAATGAAGAAAAGACTTGCATTAATAATTTGACTAGACAATTTCAGCATTTCGAAAGAAATGCTAAAAGTGAGAAAACACGACCAAATACAGATACGCTGCAAGTCACACAGAATACAAAAAGCTAATGATAGGCTAGAGTAGCAAATATCTGCAATGACATCTGGATCATGAAATCATTACCTCATTTTGGAACTGGATGGTCAACTTTAGGAACTAACCACAAACTGGGTGGGTTCATTATTTTTAGTTATGTAACCATTTTTTGTTGTTGTGTGACTTGCAGCATTTCTGTATTTAGTTGTGTTCTGTTTTTTTTTGCAGCGTGCATGTGTCTGTATGTGGTTGTGTTTTTTCCCCTTTTGCAGCATTTCTTTTCGGATTGCTGCACTTGTCAAACTGTTTTCTTCATTTGTCTTTTCTGAAGTTGCAGTGGCTTGAGCTTTCAGGCCCACTATATCATAAAGCCAAAATATTTTTGCATGAAATTTCCATCTGGCACTTCTGAAGGGATCATACCTGTTGTGAAACGCCACACTGGAAGTCATCTTTTACACTTTAAAGCACCTCATGTGACTTCATCGCGCTTCACAATAAGAATTACTTTTTGAACTTGTGTCTGTTCCAGGTATCATCATAATCACAGATGGAGTGACGAGTGTTCCTGATGTGGCCGTGTGTGAAACCCTGCTGAACCAGCTCAGGAGTGGAACCATTGCCTGCTCCTTTGTGCAGGTAAAGACCACAACATGTCCACGTTTGTCACTTGTCTAGCTTCTTCTTTCGAGACAGTGTTGTCAGTGTTTTGCATGTCGACGTAGTGACTCCACAGTGGAGTCTTGATCGTGGATGGAGGAGACATTGTACTGAAGCCTCTGACTGCTCTTCTTTGACTTCATCCGTCTCCAGGTTGGCGGTGCGTACTCTTACGACTGCAGCTTTGGCTACATCCCCAACGTAGAGCTGATGAAGTTCATCTCATTAGCCACCTTTGGCTCATACCTGCCCAGCTGTCCTGACGTGGATCAGAACAGCCAGGAGATGAACACCTACCACAAGGCCTTCTTAACCTACTCCTTCCTCAACACCTCCGAGTCCATGAACTCCGAGTACTTCTGTGGTGAGACAGCTATGCATACTATGAAGTCTTGAAATTGAGTCTGTGTGTAGGTGTTACGCCCCCGTCGAGGGGTAGAAGGGCTCAACATAAGGGCTATTCAGTTCCTTCCCCGGTCCCCAAAACATAGACTGTATATAAGAAGTGGATGTAGTCACCACGAACGTTCAGTTTTGAAGCCTTGAGATTGGCTTGTTGGCTGTCTCCAACTTGTTTTCTGATTGTCTCCATCTTTTGGTGTTGGTCCGTCTCCATTTTGGTTTTTGTCTGTCTCCATCTTGGTTTCTGGCCTTCTCCATCTTGGTGTTTTGCCATCTCCATCTTTTTGTTTTTGGTAGTATAACTGCATGCTGAACAAGTCATTTTTAGGCAACCAAAATGTTTCAGTTAACTTTCATGAACTGAAAACACACTTTGAAAGAGTTAAAAGATCTAAGACTAAAAACACAGGCAGCATTTATTAATTTAAACATTCTGGTACCTGTTTCCTAGGTTCACATTAATTACAATAGCCATTAATGATTAGTAAGTCAAGAATTCATATGCTAATTTTGATAATTTTGGTGATAATTCTAGTGTGTTTTTTTATTTTAGGTGTGACCTATCTCGATGAATTGAAGGAAGAATATAGAACTTTACGGCCATTAATGGAGTCTATTTTACTCTATTTTAAATTAATTTCTTTCTTTTTTCTACTCTATGGTAGTTTTCTGGTGGGCTCCACTGACATTATTTCCGAGATAAAATGTAATACAACATAGGCGTATTGCTATTGACGATGATGATTATGATGGCTATGATGATGAAAATAAATGAGCCTACATACCAACTACTTCCCTGTTTTGTAGTTTCCCAGCACAAACTGTTCAATGAGCACCTGGTGTCAGCCAGCGGTAACCCAGCCCTGGTCATGAGGAGGAAGAAGCACACAGAGAAGGAAGTCCATGCTCATCTCATCAGCGTGGTGTCTGTGCGACTGAGGGAGGGCTACACCATCAGAGAGATCAGCCTGACTAAAGGTAAAGCGCCTCTCTTTCACATAAGTCTCAGATATCTGAAAGGTAGCTCATCAAGATAGAGCACCGATAGACCCGAGTCCTGTTTTCTTTAGGTGGGACTCAGCTGGAGGTCAAGCTGGTGCTGTTATGGAAACACAACATGCACATCGAGTACCTGGCAGCCGCCTCCTGGCCGCTGGACCCCGCCAAGAGAACCACCAGGGTGGAGGTGACGATGGAGGGGAGCTACGACATCCTGCATGACATCAGCTGCACCCAGAGGAAACCCATCACCAGCCCGTACCGCACATCTGTCATCCGGCGCTTCTGGAACACACTGCAGAGGTACACCTGTCCGAAGGACACCCTAGTGTCCAACATTAAATAATACTATATATAATCTGTTGCTCTGTGTTCTTCCAGCATCAACCAGACTGATCAGATGTTGGTGCACCTCCAATCCTTTAATTCAATACCTGAGAACTACATGATTCCTGAGAGCACCAAAAACGGAGTTCCGTTGTTCTACATCCCCCCCGGCTCCACTACTCCGGTACTATGCAGACCTCCATAGATCATTCCTAACCATGTTGAGAACACCTAGACAGTCTGGTCTAATAGAACTCCTAAGTGCAGATTTAACTAAATCTATAGCTTGCTTTTGTGAGCTTTTTTATGAAAAAAATATCTTTTGTATTGTCTTCCATTAAAGCCACTATAATCCCGTTCCCACTGGGCAAAATACCCGCTAACACCCACTAACTTCTACATTTTTCCTCAAGAGGAAGGTAGCAATCCTCATTCATTCCCAGGACAAATAACTGCAGTAGTCAAGCTTCAGCTCCGATCAGCCGTTCATTTTTGCGTTCCCTTTTACAGTGCGATGCTGTGTCACGTGTCAAGTAAATGTATAATAAATACTAGAAAGTTGCACTCAGTAGAGTGTAGATCTCCGCTAGGTGTGTCTGCAACGACCACCACTGTGAGACAATTGTGTGATTGAATGAATACAACCCACAATTGTCTAACTCCCCATCTAGACACCAATAGGCTGTAAGGCGTCGTTAAACACACTTCATTCAAACTCAAAAGCAAGCAGTGATGTATGCAGGCAAACACCCAAAAACCTGCATTTACGCGCTAATTTTGGATAAAGCAATATAAATTGCTGTGTCCAAAGTTTGGTACAACCACCAAAGTATATGATTCTACACACTATAGCTCGGCGCTGCAGTGCAAAATAGTTCATAGTCTACCAAAGAAATGGTCTGTTGAGCTGAGATTCAAAGACAGTGTTGAGTAAGTCAAGGTAACCAATGCATCCTCTCAGCCTTTCTTCTGTTGCCTGCCTCCTTCGGCTGAATGGTCTCCTCTTCGTCCAGGTCTTGTCCCTGCAGCACAGTGGATCCAAAGACTCCTCTCAGTCCCAGTTTGCTTCCTATTGGAAGCCCATCCTCTCCATGGATGCCAACTTCTGGCAGAGATGGCTGCACATGCATCGCATCACCATCCTCCTTGAACATGACATGTGAGAAAACTCTGCGTTTCGCCTTAATATCTGCCATATTTATTATGGCTCTGTCCATCCTGGTCTGTCCGTCCCTCATTACGTTCATCATTACGTTCATCATTCTGTCCCTCCAGGCCTGTCCCCAAACACCTGCACACAGCTGGAAACAATGGACGCTACAGCACCATTCAGTGTCGTATCTCCCACTCTGCCCTCACATCCCTGCTGAGGGACTGGAGCAGCTTCGTGCTGGTGGAGGGATACTCCTATGTCAAACTCATATACAGGTGAATACCACATGGGGTCAAGAGCTGGAGGAAACCTTTGTTGTTTTATGTGCTGGATACTGACACAAAGAGGATGTTTTTGGATCGGAGCTGGTGGAAGCTGATATTTCTGCCAGTATTTAGCATCTTCAGTTTTCTCAAAGTAAATCCTCCTCAACTGGAAATATTTCCCGCATAACTGTGTTCTCAGCAGGGTAAAACGCAGCCTTCACAGGAATACTCTACCACCTGAATGTATATCGGTTACTTATCTTGTTACCTTGAATTCTTTAAGAATACTTTTTATTGTGAACAAAGAATAAAAAAAAAAGAAGAGAAAAGCAGTGCATGCTGGTAAAGCCGGAGTGTTTTGTATAATAAGGATTTAGTGAAGATGCATGTGTTTGGGAAGTAGTGAGCCTACGACTGGATGAATAGGACTGGGATTATACCGCACGCGTTTGTAAAGATGTTTTCATATAGTTTTGCTGTTAAACGCCCCCCCCATTTACTTACTTCATTGATAAACAATTACATTTTGTTTTACGCTAGTGGTTCCCAATCAAGAGGTCGGGACCCCCCAAAGGATCTCAAAATCTATATGAGGGGGGTAACAAAATGATTAAATGGATAAGATTAGTCAAATACTAATCTCTTTAGGCTTTTAAAATACCATATAAATCCTATCTGTTCAAAATAATTTGGTTCTTGATATAACAAGGTTTAAGTGATTTGTGTCTCCACAGTTCGTCGGACCAGCCTCCCACCTCCTTCTACCTGGTCCGCCTCATCTCCAAGACGCCCTGCATGGTTCTGCGTCTGGGCTTCCCCATTGGTACACCAGCTCATGTCAGAAACAAGGTACATGCAGAAGGTTATTACAGTCCCAGGGACACTTCCAAACCAATGACTCCGCCTTTGTGAAGATGACAATGTTCCAGCCTGTGGTTATGTTGTAGTTTGTGTTGGATTGCATTGATTCTGTTTGTATTTAGCAGAATATTGTCTTATTTAGTCGATATTTTTTGGAAATGTAGCTTTAAAGATGAGTGCAGAAAATAATACAGCAGTAGACATCCATGTATAGATAATTGGAGTAACTACAGTACATTTGATGCAACGATCTTAACTCAAGGGATTTAGCTTTTTCACAGTCTTCAGCAGATGAGGACCATTGGTTAGAGGAGATGCAGTTTGGATTTGTTTGTCTACTGTTTCTTAGAGTGAAAACTCAGCAGTTATTACTGAAGCTAAACACACAATGTGTCATTTTCTGTCTCTCAATCTAAACAATAACAAAAGACGGAGCATGGTGACGTTGTGATGTTAGCATGGGATCATGGGAGTTGTTGTCGTCATCTCAGTCAGCATCTTCCGGTTAGATGAGTGTTCATCGTTCAGGAGGTTTTTAACCTGCAGAGGTTCAAACAGACCCGCAGATTAAAAACACTTAATAAAGCAGTGTCCCGGACATTTGACTTCCAGCTTTTCTTTCATCCGGCTGGTACAATAATTAGGCACCCAATCAATCAGTAAGGTGGCGCCGGCCACATCTGTACAGACTGTGGAAAAACGGGTTGCTGTATGTTTTCTGAGCTAACCTGTCCTGACGTTTGTGCTCTCCATCAGATTGTTGACGAGCTGCGAGATCAGATCCTCAAACTTCGCTTCCCTCAACGCGTTCAGAACAAAGAGGCGACCCCCAAGACCAAGAGGAAGGTTGTGGGTCATCCGTCGCCGTCCAAGTCTCCCTCCATCCCCGCCCCCAAACCGGCGCTGTCAGACAGGCCCTGTGTGGTGGTGCTCAACAAGCCTCTGGAGAAGCTGCTCATAAGGTCAGTGCATATGACAGCAGGGCATTCGCTTGCAGTGTCAGAATGCCTAAATGAAAAGTGGACATATTTTAAAGAAATGAACCCCGGATGCTTTGCAGGTACGAGAAGCTGCCGCTGGATTTCAGGACTCCTTTCATTTTCAACATGGAGAACTTCCCTCAGCCCTCCAACAGCTCCGTCCCCCTCAGCATGGCGGCCAACCGGATGGCCTCCTCCACCCTGGCCTCTCTGTCCCGGTACTTCCTGCACCAGCGCTGGGTGTGGGCCGTGCAGAGCAGCCAAGGACCGGCCGTGGCCATGCAGGCGGTCGCTCACATCCTGTCCATGCTCTCCGAGTGAGTTCACTTCATTTGTGTTTTGTTGTTGGAGTTTTTGTTCAGAAAACAAGTTTGACTTTTTCTGCCATTTCTTTAAATCGTTTTAAAGGAATGTTTAAATTATTTTGCTCAAAAAGATGAGCAAAACAATTCCAGGAAGCAACATTTGTTTGGTGGCAAATGTGACCTGAGGTTTCTTATTTCATCACTGCAGCTAATCACAATGAATTATCGCTGTTTCAATGCTATTTGACTCCTAAATGCTTAAAGACATAGCAGCTGTGCTGGTTTAATGGGAGATAAGCAGCTTTGTGGAGCGCGTCGCCTGAAAATGTTTCTTTGTATCCGTGAAGGATCCGCATTTCAGAAGGCTTTCACTTTGCCGCCAGCGGAGAGGGCATCATTAACATGGTGATCGAGCTGCCGATGAAGGTGAGGCGGCACTAAATGCACCTTCATCTTCAGTGCTGGAATGTTCATGTACAGTTACGTTTGGTATTACTGCTGGTCTACTTACTCATTTTCAGGGCGTGTCGGGGGACACGGACAGAGAGAGCCACTCTTGTATCGTTCAGTACATCCTGTTTCCGCCTCACTCTACATCTACTAAGGACAGGTGAGACTGGCAGTAACCACCTTCACACAACTCGTTATTTTAATGAATTAGGATGGAACTCTGAGGGCTTCTGCAGCGGCCAATTACATACTCACAATCCTCCATAGATGGAGAAAGAGCCACTCTGAACACCACCAGTTGTAAAATCTTGGTGAAAACTGGTGCACCATATGTGAAACTATTACTGTGTATTGCATTGAATGAAGGGGAATCTCCAGGTGTTTTTATGCAACTGTTGATGTTTCAGATCAATCTGAAGATTGTCTGTGGTTTGCATGTTCCACAATTTATCTTAAGTGTGTCGTGCAGTGTGGGACTCACACTGGTCTAGTCTTGACTTGGTCTCAAGACCCTCAACACTGCTACACATTGTGGTTTTAAACTTGGGTATGGTCTAAATACTTGCTCCTCCTTCATGAATACTGGCACCAAGTACATTTGTCAGACCTCTGTCCGTTGTCTTTCATTGGCCTCCAGCTTCTCCACTGATGACGACAACGACACCGAGGTGGAGGCCGTAGACGTGGACACGGAGCTCAACCTTGTGACGGAGTGCTGGGTGGAGCCGCAGAGCGGCATCGTGATGAACTGCATGGACCAGCATCGCCACTTCCAGGGCCTCAAGTACCAGGAGATCCCTCAAGCAGTGCGTAGTCCATCCATACACTGTGAAATAGAGCTGGGGGGGACATGGAGGGGGGGTGGTCTAATTCTCAGTTCAGTTCACTGACAGCTTATCTGTATGTACGATTATTTTAAGGCCTATTGGGTTGTGTTTGATAGTGACCTGCTGTTTTGTTATAGATCTTTCCAAGGGACCTGGCCTGTATGTCCACCATGATGACTTTTGAGCATTTGAGCCAACTGTGTCAGAATAAGGACCAGGTCTGTTCCCTGCCAGCTGGTCTCAAGGATGTGAGAGGTAATGAAACCCCGGTAAAACATTTTTTAACACCAATTTTTTAATGGTGCTCAATACAAAAACGTAGAGCATATCAGTTGCCTCCACACGGCTCTCAACATGGAGACAGCTGAGCCGCTGGCCAGAATCTAACAGCGCTAACAGTGCAAAGAGCGGCAACAGTGCTGACTAGTGAGCTAATAGTGTATAGAGAACCTTGAGAAAACTCAAAATGAGAGTTAAGTTTCTGCCAATGTACCAATATATTTGTGTTATGGCTCTCCCCTGCAGCTACTGGCTCTGTCTAATTGTGCATTCTGTGTCATGTTAAGTCCGTGTATTGCTCTATCTGAATAGCAAAGCCTTCATAAACTGAAGGATGTGTTTCCTGTGTGTGTGTGTGTGTGCGCAGGAGAAGCCCTGGCCTCTGAGGACAGCATTCACATGGTTCCATTCCAGTTTGACCTCATTCAGCTGCTCCCAAAGTGCCAGCAGGTTGAGATCTTCTTCCTCACATTCGGCACAGGTATGATACTCATCTGGTCTGCACACTTCACCTCGACACTGAGAATAATACAAAACCATCATCAAATACATAGTTTTTCTTTATAAGTTAACAATGAAATAAAGAAATAAAGTCAAGGATTACTTTACCATTTACTCTTTTTTTTAGAAACGATAAGGTGACATATGTGTCTCCTCCTTTTTGCCTGTAGCAGTGGAGAATGAGGAGCAGATTCACAGCGCCCCCTGTCTGCCCAACGAGCTCCTGCTGAGTCTCTTCCACAGCAGCCTGGAGCACGAGCTCACCGACAGAGAGGTCCCGCTGGCCGACGGCGACCACGTCGCCTTCATGCACCACATCTTAGAGCGGGAGCGAGACGGCCACGTCGCTCCTTTCTCCTTACCTGTTATCAAAGGTCAGCACGTCATCTCAGCTGGAGTTGTGTGTGTGTGTGTGTGTGTGTGTGTGTGTGTGTGTGTGTGTGTGTGTGTGTGTGTGTGTGTGTGTGTGTGTGTGTGTGTGTGTGTGTGTGTGTGAGACATTACCAGAATGGCAGGGTGGCGACATGTGCCTTCTGTTTTGTCCATTTGAATCAGATACAGGAGGGGGTTTCCTCTTCTGACATGCATTCTCTGCCTTTTGTGTTTTGTCAGAGGAGTGTGTGAAGCCTCCAGACAGACAGGACACCATGACGTCATTCCACACCACCGGCAGCAGCAAAGAGGTGATGGGATCTACCAGCACTTTACAGGTAATCCCATCCATTTAAAAAAAAGAAACAAAAACAATATATTATATTCATAAACCTCATATTCGTGTCATGAACATGTCGTGCTCTGGTCAAACTAAACACATTTATGTGAGCGTACAACTGAGAGTAGTCTGAGAGGGAGCTGTTGGTCTGTGTTAATATAAAGCCTCTCTCCTATTGGCCATTTCCTTCCTTAACGATATGGATTCACTGTTTAATCACGGGGAAAGAAGAAGGTTAGGGTTATGATAGGGTTTGTGTGAACTTATCAAGACAACATGAACATGGAGCAAGCGATGAGTCTGCATCAAGAGTAAATTAAAATGGGAGCCCATCAGAAAACTGAGTTTTTCAAAATAAAATATGATCAGATGTTTCCGATGGGAATCCGCAGTGGGAGCTGTGACAGGGGCTACATGTAAACAGGCTTGTGGAGTAATGGAATACAGGGAACGGCCTTAAAAAAGGATAGTGTATTCTGTTACAGAAAAAAAGACATTCCATTTAAATGGGCATGACAATGTAGCAGCCGGAGACACAGGCGGACGCTTGGATGTAGATTTTATTTAAACAAACCAGAAGTCGAACTCAACTTTTTCTCTTCTGCCGGTAAACCTGAATCTTCCTGCTACGGCAGGTAACAACATCGACAGAGGAAGAGTACTTCTTCTCCTCCAACTTAGGAAACCGTGCAGCGCATTCCCAAACCTCAACACTGCCTAAATTACCACTGCAGTCTAAAAAAACATGTTAACATCAGTCCTAAAGTTGAATAAAAAGTCATTTTATTGATCTCTCTTTTCTCTTGTCCTTATTTGCATATTCGTTATTGAGATTTTCCGAAAGTAACAAAAACTTGCCAAGTCATGTTGTTGTGATACTTGAACTGGGTTGCTGACAACATTTTTTTTTTTTTTAAAGGTAACTAGTAATTGTATCGAAATACATTTTTAAAGTAACTTTACTTCATTAAAGGGCCAGTTTGTAGCATTCCAAGGGATCTATTGGCCGAAATGGAATATTCCAAACCTTTAATATGTCCTCACAGGTGCTGTAATGTTGTAAACATGTGTTTCCTCAGAGTTTCAGTAATGCAGACCTTGTGGATGAGGAGCCCCCGCTGGGGGAGAGGGGCTGCTCCACGCCACAGTGGAGATGCTATGCCAAGTACATCAGCTCCCAGCAGATCATCCTCACCTTCCTCCCTGCTTCCTTCACAGGTACGCCTTCAGTTGTCCTCTTAGGTTTTGAACTCTGAGCAGCGCGGCGGTTAAACGTGGATATTCTGTGTTTGTTTCGCAGACATCCTGATGCTGATGGCGTCGGGGCTGGAGGCGGCGCCTCGAAGCAACGTCAGCATGCAGGATGATGACACTCTGACCCCCAGCAACAAATCCCAGGCTGACTCCCTGTCCGGCTCCAACGGCGGGCTGGAGAGGTCCGAGTCTGGCCTTGGTCTGTCCGACAAGCTGAGGAGGAGCTCCAGCAGCGGACACTTCACCGCCAGGTCCCCCACGCTCTCACCGCGGTCCTATGGCCAGGCTGGGCCCACCGACTCTCTGATCCCGGACCAGGACAGCTGGGACAGCAGAGTGTCGGAGACTGAGACTGGGACCCCAGGCTCAGGTCGGTCCAACACCAAATTGGTGTAGTCCAGTCAAAAATGATTTAAAGGCTAAAGTCAAGCATCGCCACACTCTTAACTGTTAGCACATTGAGATGAAGATTTTGCACACAACAGGTGAACGATATCGCTGTTTCGAACTTTCCAGATCTGGGAGAAAAAGAGGGCGTCCAGTTCTCTGAACCACAGAAGGCAGATTTCCACATCAGCTTCAGCAGGCAGGTGTCCCAGCAGAGCACCAGTGAAGGCAGCCAATTAAGGTGTCCGGTCTACGTCTACAACTGCTCCCTGGAGCACCTGAAGGAGCAGCTGGTTCACCCCAACTCCAGCCGCCAGCCCAGGGACGTGTTCTTCAGGTACCGTGCTCGCCTGCAGGAATGAAAGGCCGAGGCAGAAAGAAATCTAATTGGCGCTCATGTGAAAAGGTTTTTAAGGAAGTACGGCGCTGATCTGGATATTAGATTTAGATTTTGATCAATCTGGTCATATGTGAGGTTAACTTATCAGCTAATTCCTCGATCAGAAGTTAGATAATGAACAG
The DNA here is from genome assembly GCF_023349555.1 of Cebidichthys violaceus. Classification (NCBI taxonomy): domain Eukaryota; kingdom Metazoa; phylum Chordata; class Actinopteri; order Perciformes; family Stichaeidae; genus Cebidichthys; species Cebidichthys violaceus. The sequence continues at coordinate 12,835,468 of NW_027176296.1, forward strand.
AATTCATCATTGCAGTGAGAATTATTGCAAACTTACCGTGTCGTCCTTTTAATCATTCAGGTAGTTTTGGCACCACTCTTATCAGTAATGATGTCATTGTACTCACCAAGGTCCTTCTCAAGATCTGGGGCTACACTGACATCACTAAAAAGAATTCAGCCAGCACATGTGAAGAAGACGATATGTGAATGTACATACAGAAACATAATGGCTCAGAATCTGACGGTGACCTGACTGGAACTCCTCATTGTATTGTTGTGTTTCTGCAAAGTACAAGTTTAAACCTCCGCTAAACTTTAATGGCAACTTGCACGCAAATGCTCCTTGAGAGTCGAAGTTGACGTGACTCCTTGAGCTCCTGACTTCAATCAATCAATCAATGAAACAGATGTTTTCTAATACACGCAAACATCTTTTGTAGTGATGATTCCACCAGGAGAGGTGCCTGCATGTGCAGGAGTATGCTGTCAACGATTTTGGATTATGGTAGTCATGTTTTTTTGAACATGTAAACACCATATCCTGCATACGCTAGCTGGAGTACTGCAGCATTTAAAAACCTTATCCAGGTTTCTGAACGTTTTTTCTGCCAGGAGTGTCCTTAACTCAAGTTATATTGACATTATACTGTCACTGTTTTCCATTACCGGGGATTAAACCACAACGTTTAGTCATTCTCAATGGGTCAAATGAGTCTGTATCAGAAACCTGAATACTGTTATGATGTACAGAGATGTACATCCCTGTGCATCATAAAAAACAAAACTAGCTGCCTTGTGCATGTAAACTGGTTTAGATAACCTGGATAAACTATTGGTTTGCCTCCAACCTTTAGCAATCACTTTGGTGAGTACAATATTATCATAACCGATAGAAATAACCGGCAAAGCTACATAAGTTGTAATAAACATGGAGGATCCCACCACTCCCCCACCATTGTATGACAGAAGTGACCCATGAATGTTGCCAGAAGGTGCGCCGTGGCCCCGTTAACATGTGTGTCTCTGTGAGAATAGAGCTCAAGATGCTGAGTCCTGGGAGATGTGTCAGCAGATGAAGTTCAGGTAGCTTGACTCTGTGGCTCCTCTCTCCTTCCCTCTCTGTGCGCTGAGGCGCTGCTCAGAAGTGTTGCTTCTCTTAACGCTGTAGGCTCTCTCCCCAGGCCTGTCTGTGCTTCCTCCTCAGGCTTGTGTCGACACACACACACACACACACACACAGCAAGTGCACTACTGCCACACACTGAACACAGATTTAAAGGGGCATCGTGTAGGATTTGGTGGTAGCTAACTATTTCTAGCTGTACACTAGATGCACTACATGCATGCACACAATTACACAGTAATCAGACCATAGTTAGAGAAAGTCGAGTTAGTATGTGCTTGTTATCGTGAATTACGATGACATAATTGTACGTCATGATATCTCTATGTATAATTTCATCACACTGTGGTTCCACTGAAAGACGTCCGTTATCATATTGAATTATCACCCAGCTCTAGTGTTGGAGTTACACAGGCCCAAATCCACTAAGTGCACGTTATTTCCAAAATAACCCAATCAGCCTTGTTCAGTGTGTGTGAACTGCTGACTAAAGCCCTGGTCAAAAAGTCAGGTGTCTTCTGTCTGTCATTGTCCTGAGTTTACACACAAGACTTTCATGAAGAAGAAAAGAATCCTCACCAGGAAGTCGGAGGCGAAGTCAAATATGAAGCCTTGTGTCAGTTTACGTCTGTTTTTTCATTGGCACATGGTGGTGATGGCCCACGTGTATGGAGTCTGGTGAATTTGCAACAGGAATAACTACAGCCTTTGACATTGTTTCATTTGATCGGATTAATAAAATGATTGAGAAGGCTTATAAATTCAACTTTTTGTTGTCCTTTAAATTAAAGTGAACCTTTCTTAAACTAAAGTTAGGTGGTAGGTGAAAAGGCCAATTTGAAGAGGAGACACATTCTGGCTTCTTGTGTAATTTGGGAGATGGGATATGACAGGCTTACACCACATGCACATAGGAAATAGCACAGCAAAAATTTTAAGCGGGAATTGGTATTTTTGTGATTTACCGCCCCGACAGCTGGTACACCCTAACAGTCAAAGAAGGCTAGCTCGCCGTCTTTCTCACAGCCTTTTATTTCACGAAGCTCTCGTTGACGATTAGTTTACTTTTATCACTGTGTATTGTTCTACAGTTGGTACAACTGCAGCTTTGCAGGTATGTGTGGATGTTGCCGCAGTTTGTCTTCACACCTTGCTGTTCCATGGATGAAAACACTTTGGTGATCGAGGTCTTTTTACAACCGTTTCATGTTTTTTCCTCCCTTTTGTCCTGATCTTTTGTTTTTCAAACGCATGCTGTGGAGGTTCAGCTGTCCTTCACCAGCTTATTGGCTCCTTGGACTTTGCTTCCTGTAGTGGGAGATGTGGGCTAAAGCTATCCAAAATGCTTATGCACAGCACACGAAACTGTCTCACATTGTCTTCTCACACACACACACACACATGTCATAAGCATTAACATCAATCTATTGGAAATCTATTAGTCTCTCTAACCGAGGATGCGTGCGTGCCTCCCGTCTCCGTGTGTCCTCTGGCAGGTCACTGTCCCAGGACCGCAGCAGTCCGTCCCCCTGGAACGACCTCCTGGCTCACAAACACAAGGAGCTCGCTAACTACTGCAGCCTGCTGCAAGAGCATTACCACCAGAGCTACGTCAGAGGTGAGGAGGTTATGGAACTATTAGTGACACATTATGTAGGTAAAATGTGCAAAATCTACACAGCCCTGTCTGGTATTTTCCCGGTAAATAGCTCTCTGAGGAGGGAGCTATTTGTACACTTCTTAATAGCATTAAAGGAAGTCACAAGTACAAGGAGGTAAATGGACAAATTGAGAGTTCTAAATTCTTTTTCTACCGCATCTAAGAAAAGTATCTGATCATAAACAATCAACTTTTTCAATCACAAATGGAGCTTCATGATCAAATCATTGATAAACTCATTATCTCATTAATAATCAGACAGAAAAGACGTGCGTGTTCTGCTCATCTAGAAGCATGTTGTCACGTTTTTATATCTATGTGACCATAAATAAATGCATCAGTTCCAAGGCTGAATAATTAAACGTATTAAGCAATTGTAAGAGAACTTAAATAAGAGGTGTTTAAAGACTAAAGACCTTTACACATCGGGAGCAATTCATTTGCATGTCAATATATTGTCATGATTAGGCATCAACCAATCATGTTGTGCTGAACAGACATATTCAAAATGTCCACTATAGTGTACAACAACACAGAGGCTCCATAGTATGAACCGAGGCGCCAAACTTTATTACTCCTTTCAATCTTGACAAAGCCCAGGTCCACTTCTTCCGTTCTTACCTTTCACAATAAAAGCCCTAGACATATACAATGTGTAACTGTTTATCAGAGGGAACTCAAATTCACCCAGAGCATTTCACTAAACTGAATAAAATAGTTTACTGTAGTTTGAGGCTATACAGTTTACCTCAGACAGACTGTCAGATGCTGCTCTTGGTCAATAGGATCCTTGGAGTTGGTCGTCTGCCTGCAGGAATATATTCAGACCTTTTATTGAAAAAGTATTACAACTGTCAGAAATTGGCATTTGTTCCCCCGGTGTGTGATGGCCATTATTCAAAATCCTGGCTGTGTCTCAGGTGTGTACCGCAGCCTGCAGCAGTCCTACAGCATCAGCTCGCAGGACGTCCTGATGGCCATGGACTACTGCGAGGAATCCCTGCAGGAGATCGACGTCACCTCCTTCCTGCAGACCCTCTGTGGACACATCCGGGTCTTCAGGGAGCACCCCGGGACCCCAGGATGGGGGGGCAATCCGAAACCTTCGAGGAGCCCTGCCACCTTCATCATTGGAGAGGTGGAGGAGGAGCGACCAGATGACAGGCTCGCCATGGCCTCCTCGTCCAGGTAATGTGTACTGAACATCGTGTATTACATAGAGCCAAAAGAGTATACAGTGTGAGTATATAACAGTATATGATGGGAGACGATAAGGAGATGGGGGGGGGGGGGGGGGGGGGGGGAGAGAGAGAGAGAGAGAGAGAGAGAGAGATGCAAACAGCTGTTTCTAGCCACCTCCCTCTATTGATTTTGAAAGAAAATCGTTCATAAATAAATATATCTAGCTTTCTGATAGCGCTACGTTCTCTGAGGCTGTGGCCAAGACGCTGCTCTGATGGTCCCTCTAGTTCGGATAGTGCAACTTAGTCTACATGGTGATTTATTCACACTCACTGAGGAGTTATAGAAAGCACAGGAGTTATTTTCAATTTCTTATTAACAGTATTATTTATAGGCTGATATTTCAACCATAATAGACTCCAGAGAAACCAATCACATCTATGTAAAATCAGACATTCATCCCTCCATATAGCCAGAATGGAAGGATTTTTTTGTTTCATAACCACATTTTTCCACCACAATCAAATCAGGCTCCAACTGTTTGAAATGGTGACATTGAAATAATGACGGCATCGGTCCGACAATTAAAATCACAATCAATGCTTTTAAGGTCTCATTATATTTTTACATTTCAGCCAGTTTCCTATGAGCTAACACAGTTGTTCATGTGAATGCTTTTGGCTACAGCATTGACATGGAGGATGCCAGTGAACCTGAATCCAGAGGGAAGTCCTCGGCTCCCACAACTCCACTGATCTTGGATGAGTCCAAGACGGCTAAGATCCCAGAGTTCCCTCTGCTGCTGCTTCAAACACAGCCCAAGTGTGAAGTGTATCCAGATCTGCACAGCATCATACAGGTACCATATGTGTAGACCTGTAGTCAGTGCTTACACCCTACCTAATTTAATAAGCTAATGGGGTGAAACTGAACTTAATACTAATTATTCCACAGGATAAATTCATGGGGATCGTGTCCCAGTATTTCAAAACTGTACCCTCCAACCCACACTACTTCTTCTACTGCCCGCCTTCATGCAAGAGAGAGGTGAGTCGACCCAGTTGTGTTCTGACAATCTAATTGTCATCCTTGTGTTTTGAGGGGACTGGCGTTGCTTTGTTTTCATATCTCATTATCACTAAAGATGAAAATGAACATCAGAGATCCTATAGAGAAAAAGTAAATGATTGTGGATTAACATTGGCTGGGATGTGTATTTATAAATCTAATCAAAGAGATGCTGTAAAATGATTGATGTCCTGGCAGTGAAAGAGAAACGATTAGACTGGATGAACCTTTGCCCTGTGGCTTGTCTCCTCAGGAGGACTCGGAGGACGGGGACACAGGGAGGAGGCCCAGTGAGGAGCTGGTGTCGGAGGCTGAGCCAGCTACTGAGGACGGTGAGGAGCGCTCACAAATGTTTACCTTTTAATGAAGAATTTTAAAAGTATTTCTAATTGTTTCATTCTAAGGCTGAGACAGTTGAAATATGAATGCACATGTAGAGTTATTCAGCAAAACAACAACAAACCTCAAAACAGACACGCGTGTAAGAGAAAACTTACATCAGTTGCATTGGCCATTGTGAAAGGAGCATCATGGGACAGATTCTGATTCACTTTATCAATTAAGGTAGGTTAGCAAGTAAAGCTAAGTTAGGTTAAGTTAAGTCAGGATAACTCAGTCAGTCGGCAGTTGGCATTGGATTAGTTTCATCATCTGTAGTCATCGCTCTTGTCTTTTGTTTGTCCGGTCGAAGTAACCGTTTACCCGCAACGCTAGCAGAGACGAGAAAAAAACGAATGCTGCTTCACACACAAGTGAGTTCTGTTGCGTTAGCTCCGCCTACCGCCTCGGGCAGACCAACCACGGCTGGCTGATGGAAAACTGTCACTTATTGTGCAGAAACATTGCCGTAGTCACCATATTACCTCATTTGGCCATACATAGTGACTTGACAGACATTTAGTTCAATGAAAATCTTCATTGAACTAAGTTACGTTAAAGGTAAGTTAGGTAAGGATAAAGTTATCTGGCTAACGATGGGTTAAAGCTGATGTTGTGTTCGAGGTCCTGCAGACTCTGGGTCCTCTTTAACAGCTTAATACATCAAAACGTCATAAGTCTATGAGAATTACTTCTAAACCTGATTTTGAGCTGATGACATGTTTTAGAAGTAAGAAGTTACTTCAGCTTGAGGTCTCAGAGTCTCCGGGATCTGTAGGACATGTTAACATTTTCTCATGCTATATATCTGTAATCATTAATACACAGCAGAACTACACCTCCCAAATCATGCAGGATGATCTATGTACATATCTGTGTTTTGTGACTATTTGGGAAACAAAGGGAATATACATTTGTTCATGCACAGCCTATATGCCATTACAAACATGAAATATGTCCTTATATGGTGTAATAACTAGCTTTATGGTCGTTTCATTGTTACACCTCATCTAGTGATATGATAATGACCGTTACTGGGTTTTTTTGCATGTAGAAAACTTCTCCGGCTGCTGCATCATGACGGAGAGCGACACCGATTTGGTGGTGGAGTACGAGGAGCATGCGGGCGCCGGGCGCCGCGGTGAGGGCGACGACCAGTCCCTGTCGGACTCCAACACGGTCAACCAGGACCAGGACTCCTTCAGCATCCTGGAGGGAGACTCCCTGCTGGAGGCCGAGGGGCCGCAGCTGGACATGCCGCCGCTGTTTGTTCACGTCACCTGCTCCGTCAACATGAAGAGCTGCCACGGCTCCATGCCCATACAGACGCTGCCTACCTGCCTCGGTGAGTACAGACTCGGTGGTTTCGTCCCAGAATAGACGCACAAGAGTCTTTTTACTGTATTCAGAAGTTGACCACCATCATTCATTCATCAAAGCAGCTGGTTTTGTCCTCCCATCATCCCTCTTTAAAATATTTAGTTGAAGAGTTGAGACTGTTTTGTTGCGGTGCTTATTTCAGTTGTGTGATTGCAGGTGAGATCATTTCCTGCTTGGAGAATGCTGAGGCCCTGCAGTCTGTGGATCTGAATGAGCTCTTAGTCACGCTGGATATCTTTGTCCTGACTCTACCTCTGGAGATCGAAGTCATGGCTGATTTCCATCATAACCGGTGAGTCAAAGTGTGAGCAACAAGCCACCTCACATCAGCAGATTTGCAAGAAAAGAGAATTTTTTGGGGTTTTGGGTTTTATTACGTGTATCTCAGGACCGCCTGGCCTGAATTTCTGCAAATTAGGCACAAATTCTGCAGATCACATTGCACTATTAAAGATCCTCTGTGGAGTTAACAAACAAAATTTCTTTATATGCACCAAAATGCAATGTGTAGATCACTGAGGCCCAAAATATATATATATATATATATATATATTTTTACATTTCTTTTTTTATATGTAAAGTAGGTCTAGGTACTATATAAATACTGAAAATATCAGAAACGCTCAATCTACAGAGAAATGCACACAGCTCGCTTACAGACATGTTTAAAATGAGCCTTGGTCTTCTATAAGGTTGTTATGTCACAACTCTACAGTCATTGGTAGAAGTGCCACTAAACTGTGTAGCCAGTGACGCTGTGAAGACGGCGACAGCGGAAGACCGGAACACGCTGACCTGTCAGAGCAGTCTGGTCTTTTGCGGGAGGGGTCCTTAAAGAGACAGGCGCTAAAATGGAGGGTGAATACAAGTATCTTCAGACACAGAGTATGAGGAAAATTACAGTTTTTTGAACATTGAAGCATACAAACATGTTCTAGTAGAAACGCAAAACACAAGTATGAACCTGAGAATTAGCATAACATGTCACCTTTAAATTGGCGTGTGTTTGTCAGCACATTGCATCATTTCTTAGCGTATTAGAGCCGCCAACTTTCAATCAGTGGAATAGTGTGAAGCTGAGCTAACATGTCTAATGGAACACTGTATCCACAGAAAATAATATTTATTTTGTATTTTTTAAATGAATTCTGTCGAAACTTCATGAAAGGTAGAGGACATATCTATAAGAGTTGTTTTAAAGTAGTCATGAAGTTGTTCACACATTGGACCTCCCCTCTGTGTGCAGGTACACCTCAGAGAGCAGTGTGTCCCTGAATCGTTCACCAGGACAGCCCTCCTCCTATCGCTCCGATGAGGAGCTGATGGCGGTGTTGGACAGTCTGAGGGGAGCCGGTGCTGACGGGTGAGCTTGTTCAACATATGTGCTTGTTGGTCAGGACGATACTGAGCTGGACTTTCTCCTATTCTCAGGTTGGTTTTTTTTCTGATACGTGTCTTGTCTTCTATCAGAGTCTCCAGTGATCCCTTATCCAAACTCCCACTTCCTCACAAGTTAGCAATTCTGGCCACAATGGACGAGGTGAGTCTTATTATTCTAAATGTGAGCCATCACAGCGGCAACACAGCAATAAAACACAACAAATGATAAAGTGTATTTATATAGCACAGTTCAGCAACAATCAATTCAAAGCGCTTTACATAAACCATCTTAAGACAAAGTGCAAATTAATCACATTATGAAACGAATATCAAAACAAGGTAAAATAGAATAAGATAAAATACAACAATAAAAGTTACAGTGCTGTGTAAGAAATGATTTAATACAAGGCAGTTTTCTGTCAGTTTGTACCAGATGCATGGCGCATAAAAACTGAATGCTCATCCATGTTTAGCTTTGACTCTGGGGACTCAAAGCAGACCTGTCCCAGATGACCATGTAATACATACAACGTCTAGGAGAGAAGCTCAAATATGCAGTTTACCCCTATGCAGTTCAGAAATATGCTATCAGTTAAAAATACAGCATATTCAGTTTATTATTATTTATTCTTATTATTATCATTTCGGCCATAATCGTGCATTCCTACTTCAAAATCCACACTCGTCATGTTTTTCTCTTGCATACTGTGTAGAACATAGAGATTATAAATGCATCTTTTAGTCTTGATATTAGAATGGATGTTTTTATGTTTTTATTCTTCACTGAAAAACAATAAGGTACACACACACACACACACACACACACACACACACACACACACACACACACACACACACACACACACACACACACACACACACACACACAGCAGTGATGAGCTGGTCTGTGTTTTGCTCTCTCTGTGTTTCAGATCCGCTGGCTGCTGGAGGATGAGATTGTCTCCGCTCTACGTCACTCTCGGGTCATCAGCTCGGCCACGCTGCAGAAAGTGTCCGAGCACGTTTTGCGCTCCATCGGGCGACCGCACTGTCTCTGCGAAGATGTCCCGCTTCAGTTTGTCTTCGGGCCGGAGCAGTCTCTGGAAAAATTCAGAGAGGCAAGGACACGCACGCACGCACGCACGCACGCACGCACGCACGCACGCACGCACGCGACTCAAGGGGTGTTGAAGCACAGTGTTTTCTCCTGTTTTAGTTTGCTTATCATGCTGAGGTAGTTTTTAAATATATTCAATACCTTCATATTCATTTTCAGAGCTTTTTCACACATTCATATTTGTTTATGTCCTGCTGTGAATTCTTAAAAATGAACTAGTTTTATATGTATATTTGATCATATTTAATTTTTAAAAGATATACTGTTTTCACTCAATCAATTCCACAAGGTTCTACTTTGCCATTTTAAACTTATTTCAATACTTCTTGTGCAGATGTTTCACAATAAAAGCCTTCCATCGCCTTAAAGGAAACAATGCCTCCCTCTCTGTAGGGGTGTAACACTACACAGTGGAAGTTCTGTGGTTTCGGGGTCATGGTTTGGTAGGTTTTTCGGCACAGCAGGAAATAAAAATGGCAAAAGATAATATTTTTGTCATTTATTTAGAAAATATGAAATGGTGGCTCATTAGCCGCAATTCTTAAATCTAAATGTATGATGTTCAAAAAGGACTTGGGTATCTGTTAACGGGACAGTGAGTAATCAGTGTTTGGACACAAAGTCAGGATCTCTGATGGCTTAATGTCTGATCCCGCAGGAGTTCCGCAGAATGTCTTTCTCTGGCTACGTGCTGAACGGAGAACAGGGCAGCTTCTTCTACATGTCCCTGAGCAGACTGCACCCCCACAGGATCCACGCTGCCAAGAAGCTGTCGGAGAGCACCGCGGACCCCCAGCAGCGCACCCACCCCTGCGGCGCCGCAGCACCGGTGGAGGACGTGGTGCTGGAGAGTGAAGCAGAGGCTCAGGCGGACAGCGAGGTCGGACACGTCGTTCCACACTGATGTGAAACAATGAGACTCGATGCCTGCATTTGTATGATCCTTCTGAGTGTTGAGTTTAGTTTCATTGAGATGTCTGCTGATGCTCCATGGTAGTTAGCCAATAGCTGAGCTTTCTTTTTCCTCCGTAACGAATGTGTTTTTCTCATCTTCCACTGTGCTGTGGAGAAAAGGAGCCTGATAAACCTAATGGCATTTAAAGTGCAGTCAGATCCAGCAGGTTTTCTGTTAACTAACTATGAATGCCTGCCATAAATCATAATGGATTGTATGACCTGTCCGTCATATGCGTCTATGAAATTATGAACGGGCTTTATGCACAAAACAGTAGGATGTATGCGTCATGTCTATTTGTCCAGGTAATCAATTAAGTAAACTCGCATAATAATAGGTCTATTAATAACTATAGGCAATAATAATAAAATATAAATAAAGCTACATAACAAACAGAAGAACGAAACAATAAAAATAGTAATAGTGGTAATAATTTATTTCATAACTTATTAACTATTTTCTAAAAGGAATGCAGATAATAAAGAATATTTAACAATGAGGAATTAAATTAAATGGAGAATAACAAGAGCAAGATGTCCTTTGTTGAAGTTTGAGTTCCAGTCGATGAAACATTAAAGTGAAACTTGAGTGTTCTGTCCAACTGCAGAGTGAAGACAAGAAGTCCCTCAGTGCTGCTGCTGACGCTCCCGCTGACCCTGCTGCAGAAGCCTTGAAGCCCGAGGCCGACGACGCGGTTTCTCAGAGCTCGGCGAGCGTGGTGGGGGACCGAGGTCAGCTCTGTGCCCCCCAGCTCAACACCGAACGCTGCGCGGATCCTACCTCGCCCCCTAAGACGCCGTCCAGTGTCAGCCTGGCTGAGTCCATGCAGTCGGCCTCTCACAGTGAGTCCAGCAGACACACTGCAAACCTCTACACCTCAGACCTATGCACAAAAACCTGGAACGCCTTACTAAAGCATGGCTTCGCTTCCACCTGTAAACAGTAAAGATAGCAAAGATTTTAAGGGAGATGTTTCTCCACTGTTTTACAGCTGATCACCATCTGATCAGGCAGGTCACATTGAAGTGTCAAGTGTAAACACACATGTGGACACAGCTGATCAGAAAAGTCACATTAACAAGTGTAACCATGGTCAAAGTTGCTATGAGAAAGGGTCGGTCTATGTTTCTCATTGACGTGCTCAGATTGCTGGCTGATAATCTGTTCCTAATTTTAATTAATTATTGAAGATATCATCCATTCATCATTACAGAGGCTAATGTGACAGCTGATTGTCAGGTGATGTCGCCCAGCTCTATCATGTTACCGTCCACAAAAAAAACAGAAAGGAGACAGGGTTGTCTTTTGTCTCCAGCCGTCCTCTGAGGCTGTGTGATATAACAGAGCTCATCTCCGCTGTGCTGTGTTTCGTGACTCTCTGCTCTTTCCTCAGGCTGTGGCAAACTCAGGCCGAGTCGAGTCCAGAGTGTGGTCTCCAGCCAGGGCAGCCTGGACTCAGACATGCAGGGTAAGTAACCAAGACGGAGGAAGTCTGACCGTCACGATCAGTGTCGAGACAGGTCTACAAAATACAGACCCACAGTATGAAAGTTACCTATAACTTCCACATTCTCCACACTTGAGATCAAAATTCATTCCCCAGTGTAAGAGCATGTAACTAGAAGGCTGCCCTGTAGTCAAGCTTTACTAGTCGAGTGTAGTGTCTATTTCTTCTGGCTTAAATGTCAGTTGGCCCAGCTTTAAATCTAAATAGTTTGTTTTTAACAATACATTTAACTGAATTTTTGATGAAGATGCAAAACTATTTTGCATCTTGAACTCACCAGCTCGTCTTGAACACGGTTCCATTATATTGTACATTTCACCTGGATAAACAGCATCATCTTGTGGACAATCCACATCATTACATTTTCTGAATCAGGCAGAAATAGCTCCTGGTAAAGTGACTTCTTAATAGATCCAACTGTGAGCCTTGTGAAACACCACTGATTTAATGCTCGATACTCAAACAATCACAAACAGTTTGAAAGACTTCACTGACATGGATAAAACAAGCTGTTTGACACTGCGGCTGCTGTGTATAAGTGTCTCTTACCAAGGCTTACAGACCCGGCATGACTTCACTGATGAAGATAAATGATGACACCAAAACGTCGGCTTTTCGCCACTTTGAATCTGTTGTGTTTGAAGGTTATGATGGCGGCAGCAGTGACTCTGAGTGTGAGAGCCCCACCCTGGATGAACAGGAGTGTCAGTCGCCTCTGATGCCCGACTTCTGGCTCATTGTGAAGATCCACCAGGACAGAGTGAAGGTCTACTCCCATTCCAGGTCAGACAATCCTCAGACACATACACACACACACACACACACACACACACACACACACACACACACACACACACAAAGTGTACCTCGTCTGCACGAGGTGTTGACACGGCACTTGAGAGCTCATCATGACACATTTTGTTAAAAAAAAGTGTGTGTGTGTGTGTGTGTGTGTGTGTGTGACGGAGGAAATGTGCTGCTTTAATGACATGAGTCTGCAGCCGTTGTGGGGTGTCGCTGTGATCGTAGGAGTGCTGAGAGCGAGCTGCAGTTTGAGGCTACATCCACATTACAAACGAAAACGATCTCCATCCACACGGCGTTTCAGCCATCGTTTCCGAAGTGATCTCCGTCCATATTACACGCCTGGAAACGAATATCACGTGACTCTTCACGTACACTGGGCATGCGCTGATGTAAACAGGAAGTAGATTGTCGTATTTTGTAACTAAGCAACCAGAGTAATAAAGTAGTCTTTAATGATCGTAAGTACGTGTTTGATACTTAAGATCTTCTCTCAAATCTTCCTCTATAAACTCAAACAGATACAGTTTGTGGAAAGTTTAATAAGTTTTATTTTTCAGACTTAACGTTAGTTACAGCGCTGCGGGTCTCTCTCTCTCTCTCTCTCTCTCTCTCTCTCTCTCTCTCTCTCTCTCTCTCTCTCTCTCCTCACTGATCTCTCTCTCTCTCTCTCTCTCTCTCCTCACTGATCTCTCTCTCTCTCTCTCTCTCCTCACTGATCTCTCTCTCTCTCTCTCTCTCTCTCGCCGCTCACTGATCGCTACAATAACAGCTGTTTCCTCCGCAGACATGCAGACTTTAACTGGACAACAGCTGCTAGTAAAGACAACAAGGTCAGCAATGCCTGTAATCAGTTGTCAGTTAACCTGGTAGTCGATCGCGGGTGTTACGTCATCGTTTCCAAACTTATGCGTTTCCGTCCGTCCACACGAATACGCTACCCGGAGTTTCCAAAGTTATCCGGCTTCGGGATCGTATCTAAACTCCTCCGTTTACGGTGCTCCAAAACGCCGCCGTAGTGTGGACGCTCAGTGTAACCGTAGCAAAACATATGCGTTTCCAAACGAAAACGGAGGAATGTGGATGTACTCTGAGTCACAGGACGCCTGAACTGTGTGTTTTCCTTTAACATAGATGAACATTTCCACCATAAATTGTAAAAAATATATATATGTGATTTTATTTTAAATATAAACTTCACCAGAATGCAGGACATTAAGTGTTTGACGCTCAAACTCTCCAGGGCAGTATTGAAGCAGTGCCGGTTCCTCCTGCTGTCACTGCAGCCAGTAGCTCCAGCTCAGAAAAGCTTGCTGGGTTTTGTCCAATCAGATCGTGGCTCATTTGTTTCAAATTTAAATAAAAAGAAGTGTTTGGCAGTGGTCGATGACTACTAAAATGCAGCAGTTGTGAATGCTCGAGCTGATTCCTGCTCTATTTCTTTAACATCTGATAATGAGCCTGTAATCTGTGGCCTGTATTTCTAAAGCTTCTCAGAGATTTCTCAGAATGACACATTTCCACTTGTTCTTTTAGTCCTAGAAGTAAAAAAACTAAATGTTCACCCTGCATTCATCTACTATGACACTTGCTGAGACCTCATCAGCCATTTCTGTTTGAACATTTTATAAAACGGTGAGGTCATTTACTCTCAAAGGAAAGTGTCTGAGAGTGTAGCTTCATCAAAACCCGGCACAGTTCCGTGGACGGATTTGTCACGCGCTCGATCCCGAACGCTCTCTGAATCCCATACATGTCTGTTGCAGGTGCTTCACAGCAGGCAAAGAGGCCGGTGCTGAGGAGCTGGAGAAGAAGAAGGAGGAGGAGCTGCCTGAATACTTACACCTACATCAGATGGTGGTCAGGAGGATCGGCGAAATCTGCAGAACAGTCAACCAGGTAGCTGCTGCAGCACTCTGCACACTGCACCACAGACTGATGGGCACGCAAATGAAGTATTTTGTGACAGTAATTAAAGGAGCAAAGGGATGGAAGCAACGCAATATGCATGTGATTAAATACAAATGTGATTGTGTGTTTCGTTTGTGTAGCGCATGCTGCTGCAGGATTTGCACGACAGCCATGTGTGTAACTCTCTGCTGGTGGCTGAGAGCGAGGAAGACATCTGGAAGAACGAGTCTCTCTACAGGCAGCGGCTCAACACCTCCGACGGTGAGTCACAACATAGCCATACTTTAAGTCATTTTGGCGAACAGACCCTTTATTGTATATATTTTTTAATGTCTTACCCTGATGTCACAGACGACAACACGGAGGAGAGCTACCAGGCCAGAGACTACCTGGCAGCCACCATGCAGTTCATCCCTGGACATTTTTCCTGCGACGTGGTGTGGAGCACAATCATCCACATTCACCCGCGCTTCAAGATGGGAGCCAACATGGGGGTGTCCAGGGGTGAGTGGCACATCCAGAGTTCTTTGTATTGCAGTTAGTGTGTTCACTTTGTAGAACGGCTGAAGATGACTCAAGAAATTGTTTAACATGAAATGTTGAAGTGGGCGGAGCCTGAGAGGAATCTGCTCTTCTTTTTTCAATTCACACAAGGTGAATTTCAAATACTTCTTTCTTGCCTTCCTTTTGATAATTGATAACGCAGCAGTGTTTCTCCTGCTGGCCCCGCCCACAGGTTCACACTCAGTCCTTAGACATTGTGTTGACGTCACAGATCTCTAAATTGCTTTTCTCAGCTCGAGAAAAGTTTACCAGATATAAAACCATCATGGATCAAAAATTCTTAATGGAAAGAGTCATAATTAACCCTGTTTTGCAGTTTTAGATGTCCTGTCAACAGTTTTACAGACGTCTCTTTTTCAATGGTGTTCTATGGGGAAAATGCTTTTTGGGCCAAAAGGGTATTATTTTTGCTGCAATACCACAGGTATTGGGCACAATTGGATGACGTAATATCCAGTTCTTGTCATACATCCATGGGCTGACTCTGCCAATCAAAAAATTGTAGATTTAAAAAAAAAAAAAAACTGACAGAGATTCATTTAAACCCAAGTAAATGTTAATTTATTACTCCAAACGTTATTCTCCTTGTTTGCTTGACAGATCCTTCCTGAGCTAGTACAGTTACCTTCTCAAGGAATTCATTAGAAAACTACACAACCTGTAAAATACAGTGTATAGGGAAAGTGAGGTAAGAGTCCTTTGAGTTGGCCTTTGTGCAAGGCACTTAACTCGTACCTCTGCAGGGGAGCTGGTAGGTGGACTGTGTGCAGATTAGCGTGTAATTGTGTTTTTCTTACATTTTTTTTGCTGTGATCGTGTGCCAGAAGTTATTTTCAAGCAGCTTTCAGCCACAAACATCTTGTTCTCACATTAACAAACCTCTCCTCAATGTTTGGTTTTATATAGAGATGATCCTCCTCTCAAAAAGAATAGATTTGTTTAGCTAAATCTGTGCATCTGTGTTGTTGTCTCCCTGTCGCAGCGATGCAGGCCCTGCGCTCCGTGCTCAACTCCTTCTGTGTGGTCAACAGGAAGAACATGTTTGTCTACCAGGAGCGTACAACCAAATCAGTCTACTACCTCAGGTTAGACTTTCTCATCACTATTCAATCTCGGCTTTATCACTTCCTCTCTGGATTTCAATCTTTCTTTACTCTGCCTCACATTTGCCGTTGCAACACGGCAACAGAGTTTTTTGCGGGAACATTTTCATCAGTACGCTGGAAGGGAAAAAAATCCCCCCCACAGATGTTCTTAAAGCAGCAATATGGGAGAGAGGAAATTGAACCGCCGTCAAACACGACCCTGCGAGTAAATGTCATTCGCGGATGGCCCCGAGCCAGATGGTGAAGCTTCCACATCACATTGTTAACTGTGAGGTTGGAGAGAACACTCCTGTATCCTTACACAGTTCACAAATCATTTTGCAAGACCGGAATGAAAGTGATTTATCACGGGAGTGAGCAGAGGAGAGAGTGAAGATAGGACGTGCACTAAGAAGATGCAGCGGTGAAGATGGAACACAATGGATCATGTGGCATTGTCGACCACTTTAAATAAGGATAAGTTATGTATGACAGGGCTGTTTCTTAAAGCGACATCAGCCGTTAAACAGCTTCAGATCATTCTCCTTCATATTGGACCCTTACTGCTGATGTTCTGACAACAGAAGTCAATCAAACTGCGGCACACATCACGTTTATCACAAACTGACATGGGCTGCAATTATTAACTTTAATAGAAGGACATAGACCTTTTTCAAAATCACATTTAGTATAATGTTCCAGGACACACTTCTGCTTCCGAATGCTTCCATTTTTCTTTTTCTTTAGGGTACTTTGTCAACTTTGATTCAATTAGACATAAGATAAGAGATAAGATAGAACTGTATTAATCACAAAGGAAATTCTTGTGCCAGAGTTTGATCAAATATTACAACAGAAGAATATGAAAAAACAATAGAGGAAAAATATAAACATATATGAACAATAGAGTAATAATAATTATTAAGTGTAAAAGTAGTAATACAGACGCCGGTGTGAAATAGAATAACGTTACGAGTGAGCTAAGTATAGTAAAATAGAAAAAGCAAATCATAATAACAATAAAATGTAAAATAAGTAACACTAACTAAAATAGAAAAGCCATGATATTGAGAGTAATATTGTTAATGACATTGAAAAGTGATACAAAGTTACATTACACATAATATATTGAAAGCACATGGTATTGAAAGGTAATATTGCACATGATATTGTTGTCAGTGTGAAAGTACTGTTTATGTTACCTTCAGATTGGCTGCCTGTCCCTCTGTGGCCTTGTAGTCAAACACTCAAGCTGTTAGTTGGTAGTGAGTCCATTCTATCACAATAAACCCCGCTTCCTTATAAACAACCTCGCTGTATATTACAGGTCCAGGGATATTCGTTGTACACAGCAGCAATGAAAGCCCATATGAAGCTGGTCTTTGTCACAATTTGACCATTTTACTTGAACAAGCGTGACACATTGTTTTTATTTGGGTCATGCTGCCTTCGTTCTTGTAAGATATCATCAGTCTTTAGTGTTCTGTTGCTGTAATTTACTTTTTTGGCGTTTCGATTTTCCAACACTTTTTGGAAACTTAGTGTGTTATTTGAGAATGGCTCACTGTTAGAAAAGACAGTAAACACTGGGGATGGACAATAAAGATGAGAGGTATAAGGATAGCATAGTCAGTGGGTGACATTTGATAGATATGGCAGAGGATGGAACTGTTCCAAACGTATCATAAGGACATGTCCTTATACTAGCGTATTGTCACAGAGACATCCTTTAAGAGATACCTGTGGCTTGTGTTTATCTTTCCAGACTCTGTGAAACATCGCTAACAGGGAAATACTCCGACGTGGATGGAAACCTCCACATGGCCCGCTCCATTGGGCTCGCTAGGAGTCAAGAGCCCTTGTTTTCTGAGGAACTTATGGTAAGTGAACAAATGCACCACACACACAACGACAAAGACAGTCATGTCCTCTGGTTTTGCTTCCCGTCAGAGCTGTACACTTGCCTGGAATCCAGTCAGTTTGCAAATTGAGGACTCCTGACTTGACTTGGACTTGTCCGCTATGAGACATGACTTATTTGAGACTTGACTGCCTGAAGACTCTACCTGACTTGAGACTTGAACACAAAAGCTGAGGAGACTCAAGCTCAGATTGGACGGCACAAGAATACAGCCGGAAGAAGAATCCATTCAAATCAACAATTCAGTTAAAACCTGACTTTGACTCGTCTCCAAAGAATTGTGATTTGACTATGACTTGCCTTTAGTGACTTGAGACTTGACTGACTTGTCTTTAATGACTTGAGACTTGACTTGGACAACAAAGCCTTGTGTTGTGGGTAGCTAGAGCAACACTCAAACATCCACAGTGTAAAGGTATCAGAGGAACCACAGCCACAGACTGGGATGAGCCCCCAACAACCAGAACTGAAAACATTACAGAGCAGCTTCGCTAAGTTCAACCCAACAAGAAGCCACATGTTACAGATGTCATTATCAACATCCTCCCACCATATTTGCAGGCCTTTTAAACTGAATTTCCCAGACCTTTTTTGTCAAACAGATGTTATTAAGTCAATTATAAAGGGTACAGAGACTTAGGATGTTTACCTAATGTTCTCATCTCCGACAATTCATTAGTGAAGGACCAAGAGTAGGGCAGGATTGGCTAGAATGTATGATCACATTTGTGGGTGACATGAGGATGCCAAGTCCCTGCACAGAGGTAAAGCTACACTGAAAGGTACTAACTGAAAGCTGTTTGTCAAAGATCAGTCTGTGTAATCGGTGTCAATGTTCCGGGTTAGTGCCGTTGTCAGTGTGCTGGTGCCACACTGTTGACACCATCGTCATCTCTGTCCTCAGGGCTCCAGGTCTTCTCTGGACGGCTCGCGGCCAGTTGGACAAGTAGACAAACACATCCTGCTGCTGGTGCATGGAGTGGGGAACGCAGGTAAGAGCTGGGAAATATCAACAGCTGATCGTGATTTACATTTCTAATTTTAGAAACCGTTATCCATGATAGAATGGTGCAGTGGTAAAAACAAATCCAAGGTAGAGCTGAGATTTGTGCTGCTATCCAGTCTGTGTAGAAGAAATTGAAGAAAAGAGTCTTTACTTCATAAGAAAATAGATGATTATGGTTGAGCATTTCATGTAGCGAGTGTTTTCTGCTATTTTTTGCTCTGCAACTTAAGAGCATGGTTTTTCTTTTTCTACACATTGTCTCTACAAAGGGGATCAACATCAGCTAATACACATCTGGTTCACAAGGCCAAAAGGTTAAGTGAGTTCAGTGGGTTTCCTGGATATAACAACTTACTCATCCGTGCATTTTATGTTGCTGTGATGACAAACAAACTAAATAGGGACTGGCTAGGAATTTGGAACCAGCTGAGTTCCTGTGATAATCAATTTAAAAGCTAAATTAAAAGACAGGTTGCTGTAATGCAGCACATTAGGCACTTAATTCAGAATACACAAAGACAATAGCATGGTAAAATTAAACAAAAGCTATTTGATGTTATATTTTCGTCTGCTGGGGAAAGCCATTAATATATTTATAGCAAGTACAGAGATTTTCAAATCTATCTTAAGACTAACTGGAAGCCACTGAAGTGACTTTAGAACAGTAGTAATATGATTATTTTCTTTGCTCCAGGTAAGACTCTGGCAGCAGCATCCTGAAACATTTTTACCATCAATCATCAACTATAGAGTTAAGTGTCATCGACATAGCAACCACACTCGTGCTTTAGGGTTATGACCTTTCCCCCCTGGCCTCGTATCGTATGCCACAATGACCTTACTGTCCCAGCTGATGTCGTCCTTTTCTCCTCTGCCTCTTTCCTGTCAATACGGCTTTGAGACACCAGTGTCTCTTTATTATTGAGCAACATAAAGGTAAATGTTGCAGTCGTGTGCTCGGTTTATTCAGCCGGTACATCCCCGGAAAACCTATTTATGGTTGTAGTTTGACACAAATGTCACCGCCAGAGCTGATCGCAGCCACTCCAGACAATGCTGGTGATTCCACCACATGAGCCGCAGCACGTTTCAAAAGCTTCCCAAAAATAAACAGCTAGTCTATTTGTGATGACGCCATAGAGCGAGTGACTCCTTCGCTGGTTGAGAGGATAGCAGTAGACCCAAAATTGAGCCATGTGGCACTTCATACAAAAGATTTCCACTTTCAAGCCTTGCCCAAAGGTCCTACCCATTTTTCCAGCCTATCAGTAAGAATACTGTGGTCAGAGTCTGGTCTCAGGTCCAGAATTAGAAGAATACAGAGCTTTTTCAGTCCCAAACTGAAGCTAGTTGAGTCCTAACTGTATTTTGTCTCAAGTGTGTGTTTAACTGTAATTCGGGATGTGTTTGGGACACACTCAGTCTGCAAGGAAAGATTTAAACACACTGAGCTAATCAGCCAACAGGCAGACAAAAACCTCTTTAAAGATATTGAGATATCACCGTAACATGTTGACAAGTGTGCTCATTACTTTGCTTAACTGAGTATCGTCAGTCTGAAATACCGAAGATTTGTAATCATACGTTTAACAAGTGATCGGTATTCTGAGTTGCTTTGCCAAAGAATTTGGGGAACATTGTCCTTTTTATCTGAAGAAAAATCCATGCTCCACTGGTGAACATGGTAAACGTCACTATACTAAACATTAGCAAGCTAACAATGTCATTGTGAATTCCCCTGATCTGATCTGCCTCCTTATTGCTCCCACTTGTATCATAGCATGTCGTGCAAGGAGGGCCATGAGTATCCATCATACAGTTTGCTTTGCTTTGCAATAAGCATTACAGTCTCTCAGCCGCTTGCATGGCTGAAAATCTCTGTGTGTTTATAAATCACTGAGACAGAAATTGGGGTGTTGGCAGGGGCTTACTGTTGATCAAATACAGCTGTATGAAGATGAAATACTTCCATACTTAGCGTAGCTCTGCATGTGATTAATTCACAAATTGACATTTCACAGTGGTATTTATACGGTCACCCTCCATCTGTGGATAATTTGTGAACAAACATTGCTCTCTAAGGCCAGAGAGGAGGGAGAAAGAAGAGCGAGAGCGGATCACGCATGAATGGCAAAGCAGTTCTCAATAACTCCCTAAATGCCTTTGGGCTAATCGTGTTGCTCGTGGTGTTGTGGGACGAGGCATTTTGGAGCTGGATGGCAGTCAACGCAAATGAATGCCCGAAGCGGCACTCGGCGCTCCTCGGTGGTTTGAGCCGGGGACTGATGCTGCTCCACTTCACCGACGGCGCGATGACGAAGGGGTGGGAAACTGCCAGAGTTGGAGACAGTTTTGCTAACATTCTCTTCTGCACTTGGTTTCTCAGTGAGTGAGGCGTTTGTCAACTGCTACTCTAGACATCTTTTGGGGAGGAAATAAAATTGCAAAGTAGGGAAGTGAGTACCGATTTTAGATGTTTTTGTCCCGAGTCATTTCAGTTATGTGTGCTTGTGCACTGCACTGCCGAGATTACATCGGCCTTCCAATGAGACATGAAATTCCATTTAAATCCGTATCACAAAGCTCCTGAAGACATTACTGATTATAATCACAAGTATTATAATGATATGACGTAGGGGGGGGCATGAACTTGGCATTAGGCGTATTACGCTCTCACACACTTTTTATGTACTCAATGAAGTACACAGAGTCGGATACAAACACAGCAGTTTGAACAGCTTTTGACCTATTGATCAGTAAAAATACCCATCCTGTGTGTTGATTTCTATACATGGCCTTATACAGATCAATAAGATCACTTCCTGGGGAGACTTCATGATCAGCAGATGGATTCATTAGTAGTTTTTGATCTTTTGGAATCATGTTAAAATCACATCCGCTATCATAACATCCTGTGGTTGGTCCATTTGGTGCTGTTCGTTTGTGTTGTGAAAGCAGAGTCTCAGACCCACCTTTTCGGCGGTCTCTGTTGGGTTGTTTGGTCCGCACCAGGGTTCTTCTGACAGCTTCCAGTCCAAACGAACCAACTAACCGAGCAAACGGACCGGGGTTTGTTTTAGCCAAACTAAAGCACCCTGAGTCAAGCCCCCAAGCTGCCTTATTAAGTATGTGTAGTTTTAGGTAAATGATATGATTAGACACTGTATTGTCTTATGTTGCTGGGCTCCTAATATCAAATCCAAACTAAGTTAGGTAGCAATTGTGTACAGATTGACTGGAGCAGGCTGCTGTTCCTCCCGCTGATGCCTTGATGGCACTGTTGTACTGGGAGCATCTCCCTGTTTCAGACAGACTGGGATTACATCAGCGGCTTCTGGAAAAACACAAGTCATTAAAATCCTCGTCTGCTCCCTCCACTCACTGTACTTTGAACTCTTCACTTTGCAACATCACTGCATAGCTGTGTTGACTCCCTCCTTGACGTGTGAACGTGTGTGTGTGTGTGTGTGTGTGTGTGTGTGTGTGTGTGTGTGTGTGTGTGTGTGTGTGTGTGTGTGTG
Source organism: Cebidichthys violaceus (assembly GCF_023349555.1). Classification (NCBI taxonomy): domain Eukaryota; kingdom Metazoa; phylum Chordata; class Actinopteri; order Perciformes; family Stichaeidae; genus Cebidichthys; species Cebidichthys violaceus. Next base: position 12,858,010 of record NW_027176296.1, read on the forward strand.
TGTGTGTGTGTGTGTGTGTGTGTGTGTGTTTTTGTAAAATACACCGTCAGATCTCTTCTGTCAGCAGAAGAAAATATTGACGCTCATTACACAGCACTATCTGAAGCATTGATCAATCAAATACTGCCTAACAGCGAGTTTTTCATAATTGAACATGAACGTTCATTCTTGGCCTTGACTGACAGATGAAGCTCTGAGCTTTTTCCAGAGCTTTCTCAGTGGATGGTTGAAAGGACACAGCTTAGTCGTCATTTTTAAAGGCAGGGTTGGTAATCTTCTTTGAAAACGTTTTGGATGTTTTTGCTGAACATCTCATGACAGCAATCAATGAATCAAATGCTCTGAGAGAAAGAAAAAAAAAATCCAGTATGTGGCTGTCAGCAGCACTGTAATAAACCCGTCCGATCATTTTTCTTCCACAAGCTGCTATCTTATTAACAGCTGTGAGAACAAACAATAGTTGTGTTCATTGTTTATGTTCATAATGATCATTTTGGGGGAGTGGCTTTGGAGGGGGGCGTGAAGGGACCGGGCTGTCAGTGTTGCTGACTTGGCAACTTTCTTGCTAGATTTAGCAACTTTTGGAGCTAGTGCTGCTAGCTACTTTCATTAGAAAAGAGTTGGCAACACTGGGCTGGGTTTTTAGTGTGCTATATTTTTTTTAAATCTAGCACACTCTTTTCTCAACATTACCATCTCCATAGCATAGTTATCTCCATAACAACAGGGCAAACTCTGCTGAAGAAGACTCCATACAGTAGTAGGGAATGGATTCTGGAAATGTTTTTTTATGAATTAATTATTTTGACCAGACTATGTGTATCCGCTTATCTTGACCTACAGACTCAACTTTGGCCTCGGTGCCAGTGTGCAGCAACATTTTTTTTCCTTAGCTCTTCTAACGCACCATCCTTGAATACAGACCACCTGTTATGATGCAACCACATTCCATATCGTCTACCATTTCACTCCTTTGCACACCTGGCCAGCCGCTTCATTAAGGAGGCATGACTGTTGGACTGTCTTCTGATTGTGCCCCTGGGGAAGGGTGCATTAGATGCTCTTAGATGGTCCAACAACTTGGTTTGAAACATGCTAAGACCTTTTAATCGCTGAAATGCAATTCTTTGCTCAGGTCCAGAGATCACAGACGAGCTGGTCAAGGTGCTGCGTAAGCGCCTGGATGAGACCACCTTGGACATCATCACTGTCATGCTCGTCAGAAACTGCAAGCTGACACCGGCCGATGTGGAGGTAAATTGCTCGTCAACAAAATGAAACTGAACTTTTTGTTGTTTCTGGCTGCTCTGTAGTTGTGTGTACACTCCCAGAATTTTCATTCCCATTGGGGCAACCAGAGAGCACAATTTCTTTGGATGAAAGCCTTCACACAGTGTTGTCTGCTCAGTTCATCCAGCCATCAGGATCTCCAGCCACTGAGGTGATGACCTTTGGCCTCCCCCGGTACTGCCTCCCCTGGCTGTCCGCTGTGGTCCACTACCTCAGGCAGAACCTCCTCATCTTCCTACATGTACCCAAGTACACCGACAGCAACACAGCCCACCACTTCAAGGTACGACCCAGACCTTAGTCTAGGCTTAGTGTTATTAACCTAATAGTGTAATATGCAATGTTAATGTTCTTAACTGTTGAGCAGGACATCAAACCCTTGTGGCAGCCCCTTCGCTCTGACATCTCTCCATGTCTATAGGTTCTGTGTGTGCTTGTTTCTGGCTTAACAACACTGTCAAAGTTGAATTTCCCCAATGATGATGAAAAGTGTGTCTTTCTTGCCTCTTTCTATTTGGCCTAGAGTGCCTAGAAAATAACAACAATGCTGGGTATCAAACCTTTCTTTGAGTTACAGACAAAGGCCAATATCTGATGGTCGACCTTAAAAGGAAAGTTCTGCTTCATTACAACTCGGGGCATATGTTGTAGTTTTTTTTATTTTATTTTTTTTACATAATTTCTGTCGGCTCAGAGGGCTTTCTGATGCAAAAGCAAGGTAATTGCTGAGATCTGGGAACATGTTCAGCAACATCGCTACAACAAAGTCTGACGGGGCAAGAAACACAAGAAGTCAGATAATTGGAAGGAAAAATGAAAAAAAACAAAAAAACGGCAACAGCCAAATTGTCTAAATTACTTTATTTTAAGGTCAAACAGACAGTGAACTCACGCAATTTGATGCTAATAAGCCCTCACTGCACAGGAGAGCTGTGCATGCACAACTACAACAGGTCAAAGTTGAAGCAGGAAGTGTCTCTGTAAACTGTGATGGATGTTAACAGTGTGGGTCATAACATTTCCATTTACCTTTTGTTTAACTAAACTTTTGGTTGGTTAAAAAATTTAATTTTACAAGCCATATATCAGAATTATCCTTTAAAGGAAATAATAAAAACATATGTCAAGTAGGTCATAAATTGTTGTTTTGTCTGTGTAGAGACCTGTTCACAGCAGGAAGCCATAGAGAGGGAAGATTATTTATACACTGTATTTATAAAATACGTGGCGCTAAAAGCTTGGTGACTTAGTTACTACTCGTAGAGCTAGTTATTGAACTACCGAAGGTGGAGAGCAAATGATTTACACATTAGCCGGCCAACATGCTAACGCTAGTAGAGCTTCAATAAAAATTGGTTTGAGTCATTTTTAAGAAAAGTTGAAGTCAAAATTCTCGTTTCTTATATGTGAATGTTTTCCGGTGTCGTTACTCCTCTGTGACCGTCAATATCTTTAATACCTGAATATCTTTAAGTTGTAGACAACACCACATTTGAGGACGTCATCTCGACTTTTGAAAAAAACGTTCACCATTTTATAGACAAAACAACTAATCAATTAATAGAGAAAATAATCAACAGTATAATTCTCAATGTAAGTAATTGTTAGCAGCAGCCCTAAACACTCACAGTAGCCCTCGAAGCTAGCTGGCTTGCTGACGTAACAAACAATATTCCGCATTTGTACTATTCTGTGTTGTAACTGTTTATATAACAAACCATGTCTCTTTAGTGGAGCAGGGTTACCAAAGTAGATACCCAACTCCTTTGAATGAGTTGTTGACTTGTAAAAATAAGTAATTGCTGCTTGCAAATCTAAAATGCCTCCCTGCACTGATAGATGACTGTTTGACATATGCAAGGGCACTACAAACAGCTCTGTTCAAAGTGATCTGGATTAAGAATGAATAAATCCTAGATATGGGAGGCTTCCAGCTCTGCAAAACCGTGGCAGAGACTAACATCATTTTTGACAAGTCTCATTGTGATGTATGAAATAAATGCTGACTTGTGTGGTTTGAGCTTCCAGGGGCTGATTTGCTCTCCTGTTCTGTGTGCAGCACTACTTTCATTTGAGCAGTGACTTGGCTGACGGTGATATCTACCTCTACAATAAACCTGGAGGCCAGGGGACGGGAGGCAAAGGTAATCACATTCCCCCAGTTCAGTGTGTGTGTGTGTGTGTGTGTGTGTGTGTGTGTGTGTGTGTGTGTGTGTGTGTGTGTGTGTGTGTGTGTGTGTGTGTGTACACACATTTACTTAGACTAGGTGGCATCCTCCGGTTCTGAAAGGTGAAGCCAATGCAGAAGATGGCAACATTGCCAAACTCAAGGCTTCATAACAGCAGCCCAAAAACCGATGGGTGACGTCACGATGACTGCGTCCACTGTATATACAATACAGTCTATGGTTGTATGTTATCTGTGCAATTGCTAACTGTAACCTCCAGTACTAGGCTCAACAATGTGGGCAGCACTAAAGGACATACTATGTGAAAAGCAAACAGACATAACCATAAGACCGACGCAAGCTGCCCAAAGCCCGAAAGCATGTTGAACCACTTGGTAGTTTGTTTTTTTTGGTTTGGAACACCTCAGTGTTTCTATAATTGTTTATCGTCTGTTTTATTTTTCCTGCACTGTTTTGTTTTCTGCCAGATGCTGAATATTTTCTTCTCCACCCATTGTTTTTCTAAAATGCTGACTCCAGCTCCCTCTGAATGGCCTCTTCTTGTGTCCTCCACTGTTTTGTACTTTGTTAAAGTATTGGTTGTATCTGGAGACGTTCTCTTTCTTTTCTTTAGTCTTTTTATCCATAGAACTTCTTCAGACCGATACGTTTTCCTCATCTACCTCAGGGTTAGCCTTTGTGCTAAAGTTACTGGCTTAGCTCTAACTCGTTCTTTGACTCCAGTGGACGTGTGCTCATGAACGAGTCAACATCTGGACTTTACTGACGGTCCGTTTGTCCATGCTTTCTTCCATTTGTCTGTATTGTGTGCTGCATGTTGTTTACATTCTACCAGGTTTTTAAAAATGGCAGTTGCCAGTGCTGCATTGGCTCATGTGTTCGACCAATCACCGTTCACCTACATCACTCCCAGTTCCTCTTGAGCTGGGAGATCACCTGCTCTAGAATAGGAGCTAAAAAGTCCCTCAAAATGGCATTTCTAGAACTACGTTCCTAGTTCTTACGGAGCGAACACAATAAAAATGGTGTTTCTTTGAACAATGAAAAGGTTCCTATGGTCCCTAATGCCTATAGATATCAGAGACGTTCTCATTGTTTACTATGAGCAAACCATTTATTGGAAACGTTGCTGTTTCATTGGCCTCTCTCTCCTATAGTTAGGCTGCTGGTGTGGATATCAGTATGATATCATAGGATATGCTGACTGTTTCCTTTCCTATGTGTAACTCCCATAAATTCAGAGCAAATTTCCCTCTGCTTGTCTGGCAAAACAGAAACTACTTCTTCATCTCAGTGCTAGTTTCTTCGATGAGTATCGGCACAATCGTTTTCTCATTTTCTATAGGTGGCTTTCTCTTTCTCCTCTCTGCACACCGAACCTCATGCGTAGGCTTTAACCGGATACTTAACACATCTCTCTATAGGTGTTATTGGCCAGTGCAGTATGTAGTCATCCTTGTGTGGATTACTTCCTGTCAACAGCGCCCGCGTCTAATGCTTTGCTTTTATGCAAATCAAGACGAAGAGTTCAGCAGACTCTCCATATATTTCAGTCAGTGAAAGGGGAGTGCTGCTGCTGGAACCAGCTCCGTTTCCCCGTTCAGAGTGAAACCGTCGCTGTGGAGAGTGAATACGCGACTCCGCCATCCTTCAACAGCTCTCGCCAAAGGGCAACTAATTAATGATGTAAATGACGAGTTTACCGAATTAAAACCCCTCATTTATAAGTACTAATCTGCTACCGCTCATTGCCATTTCAACTTAACATTTGGCTCATAATCACGACGCTACATTTTTCATTTGCGGAACACGCTATCCTGGGTGGGCCGGCTGAGGTAGCTTTGTTCCATTAGGCACAAGCAAAGAAAGTGTGTATAATCGCACTGTTGTTTACTCTCAGTACAGTTGATACGCATTACTGGACTCATCCAGTCCAGTCGTGAGTCTGACTTTGTCGAATGGGAATAATTCTGTTATGGTATTCAGCTATTTCCTGAAAAGCATGTTTTCTTCAAACAATCCCCAATAGTACTCTTAGTACTTATCTTAGCCACAAGCTCTAAAAACCGCCATCATCGGCAGATTTTCACCTCCTCGACGGTCCTTGAACCGTCAGACGAAGGAACAAAAAACGAAGCTTAAAATTGTGATATTTCATCAAAAACATTTTATTCTACTTGTCTCATTTAAAACCGTGCCACAAATAAACAGCTTGAAGTAACCAGATCCTGTAAAACAGCATAAAATTCTGAGCTACTAGGAAGTGACAAAAAATCTGTGAAACTCCAACTGAGCTGCAGGCTGCTGAAGACGGAGCATTGAGGAGAGGACAGGTTGTAAACATGTAAAACGTTCAATTAATATAGAACATCGCTAACACTTGGAGAAACGTTGCATATATAGATTCCAGTGTTTTCCAATATTTGTAAAATAAATTATCAACATTTTTTAACTTTTTCATTCTTATTTTTTATGATTTATGGCATTATAACTGTGTTATGCTGCACAACAGACATGTTTGAGTTCTCGTTACTTCTAGCCATGATTGTTTTGTTTCCATAGAGGTGCAGGACTTATGTATTGCAGAGAAAAACAAGGCCACACAGAGTAAACTGCTTGGTTAAAGCAGTTTAAGGGTTAAAATACAGTTTTGTTACTGACTGCAGAATGCTGTGAGCTCTCCGGGGATCCTCACCTTTAAGTCTCTTTAAAATGACTTCTCTGTGCCTGTCAACTCCTAAACACCGAGGGCTCCTGCACTCATCCCACTTAGCTGTCTAACTACTTTTTAATTGCTGTGCGGAGGAGCTCTGACTCCGTCTCATTTGTTTAAGCGGCTGCGAAACAAAGTGCTCAAGTCGTACGAAGGTACCTGATCCCTGCCCAGCATGTGAAATAACGATTACGTCTTCCTATCAGCTAATTACCCACCGCGACAGCCACGCTGGTGTTGTTTTCTTAGCGTGTGAGTCATCGGGATAAAATGTGGTCCTGGAGGCCCCTTCTGTAGCAGGAAGTACCACAGAGGAGGTCTGAGTACTTTGACAGGTGTTTATGTCTGTTTGTCCGTCAGTCACAAAACTTTACAGGTGTGTAGTTGAGATTAAAATGAAAGCCCGAGTTCGTAGATGGGTTTGGTCCGAGCAAGGGGGCTGGAAGTAGAGGTGGGGGGGGAGAAGCAGAACGTGGTTGTAACCTATAGTGTAGAAGTGGTGGTAGGTCAAATGCACAGTGGACCACACCCATCTGCAAACTTGGCCTTCATTTTGAGATCAACTCCATACATGAAAAGTTTCATGAGTGCATCCTACACGGCTGTGACGCTATCACAAGGACAGACGGATAAACTTCGTGCTACAGGCGGTGTCTCCAGATCCCATTTTGCCGTGATGACTTACATACAGGCTCTCAAGGCTCACTGCCGTGGCTGTTCATCACTGCTAGTCGTGTCTTTAGTTAAAAATCGTGTCAACCTGTTTTTTTACATTTAGTGCAAATTTGATTTATTTATAGGAAGAAACTGGTGTCTTTGGGAACAAATCAGAGACGCTCCTTTACTCTCCGAACCTCTGCAGCTTCAGCTGGTATGCATGTTCATGTGTTTCATAGGTCATGGGAGTCACAGGAGTCTGTGTGCTGATTGGCTGAGGGCACTTTATGGCCGCACTTCACTGCAAAAACTTAAACCATCTCCAACTTCAGTTTGGCCGCATAAACGCGGCTTTCCATGGACGTCACATGACCGCTTTGCCGCTGCTCTGGTGTTTTTGGCATAAAGCAGGACATCTTCCCTCCCGTTGTGAATGGATATATGATGTTGATGATCTATTTTGTGCCATGTTTAGTTTGAATTAACAAAAAATTCTGAAATGCGTCGTGTCTCCTGTCCAAGACATCCACCGGCTCCACGTAGGGTGCAAATGACTCATTGTATGCAAAAATACCCAGGACCATGTCAACACATCTAGCAATACTGACTCACACAAGCAGAGTTACAGGGCAAGTTCACCTTCAGTGATGACGAACTGAAGCATCAAAAGAAAATGGATATTAAGACTTCCATTTTCACTTTTACTTTGCTCATATTTAATATATGCTGCTGTGACAAAACAAAGGATAAGGTGACAGACACCATGGCAATTAAAACAAAATACGATATTTTCTTGTTATACAGATGACCCCGAGGCTCAATGAAAAGGCTCTCTGGTTAACTGTGAACAAAAGCAAGTCATTTGTGACTCTGCAGGAGGTGGGAGCCCTCTAGCTTCCAGTTGTTAAGGCTCGTTACTAGTTTGTTTGTTTGTTTGTTTGTTTGTTTGTTTGAACAAACTCCTCTGCTCTTTCAGGTATCGCCTGCATCGCCCTCTCGTGCGTGGACGTCCACGGCCGTCCCCTCCAGGTTCCGGTCCAGGACTGTGCTGCACTGCAGAGGTCAGAGAACTGCACCACCCCCCTTCATCCAGACCATTTCGATGAGCTGACCACTGTGGGTAAAGTGGAGTCCATGGACATCAGCTCAGGTACAGGTGAACGCAACACTGAGCAGTAGTGGTAACTTTGGTCTTTTCCAACCTGGACTCTGTTTTGTCACGTTTTTTGTGTCAAACTGACGAATGGGGAAAACAATTTAGAGTATTGAAGGAGAGCGCTGTAACTGGTAGATGCGAAACGAGCTGTGAGGGAAAGTGAGCGGTGTCAATGTAACACACCGTCCTATAAAAGTGGACATATCCTGCCTTTTAGCTCTGAGCGTGGGCTAAGACAGACTCTGCTTGTTATTATAAGTGAATGTATATGTGAGGTCCCGCTCTTTACAGCATTCTCCCTCTGTGGACCTCAACAAGACAAAAACTCTCCCGGCCGTCACTCACGTTTCCACCGCATCCTTTCGGCAACAGGTTATCTCGCGGGACTTCAGAACGAGATTTCTCCTTGAGCGAGACTCTTTCCATAATGTTGTCAGACATTTATAACAACAATCGGAGTCTGTCAGTAGCAAAAACGATCACTTTTACTGGACATACATGACGCATGAGCTGTCTGTATTTTGGCAGCTCGTGGCTAAGGTCTTTTCTGCTGAAGTCCCTGAGAACAGCGAGCAGGAGGACTGGATGTTGTGATGATGAGCTTACCAAGCCAGCTTTCAGCGAAGCAGATCTGCAAAAGTCTGTTTGATCTGTTGAGTCAGCAGTTCGTCATTCCTGATGACAGGAGACGTCCCCAGATGTATTGACTTGAGTGCAGTTCAACCAGCGCTCCCACGGAGAGCTGTTGTGTGAGGAGCAGTGACAAAGACCGATGTGGTAATTGTTGAATGTTCAAAAGTTTATCCCTGGTGAATGTGATCAGAGAGGGAGAGCTGAAGACTGAACAGGTCAAAGGTCACTGTGACCTCACAAAACACATTTTTGGCCTTAACTCAAGAATTCAAATGTCAATTATGACAATTTCTCACAAATATCTAATAGGATAAAATGATGAAGTGATGACATTTTGGACAGACATGGATGTAGACTTTTGTTTTTTGTTTCAAAAGATCTTATTTTGTGTGCATTTTGCCTTTATTTGAGAGCTGGCTGTGTGGATTGACAGGACGCAGCACAAAACAATCCTAGCACATAGGTTCAAATGAACCGGTGCCCAAAATGTGCATGAAACTCCAAATGAACCATGGCAGGAAGGGGCTTGTTTATACCTGGCTGGGATTCTATCACGATGTGTGGCAGACTGCCTCCAGATGTGATTGCAATGTGTTCTGTGTGCATTTAAACCTGATTAATATGTGTTGGTCCTGATCCAAATAAGATATCCAGATACACATCACATCTTAAAGGGAGAGTTAATGTGTTTTAAAGTGGGGTTGTATGTGGTACTTATCAAAGTCAGTAGATGGCCGTCGGCACGCCCCCCAATTTGGGGGCAAAGCGATGTGCAGCTGTGGACAGGGGCTGCAGCAGAATCCTATTTTCTACCTAAAAAAAAATATATTAGTTTAAGTGTATGCTATATTTAGAACATTTTACTGGTAACCCTGCTATGAGACAGCGGTTTACGACAGTGAATTGATATTGTTGTATCCATCTATGCTCTCGCCAAAGCCACCAGACTTCATTGGGAAAGAAAAAACTTGCAAAACATGTTTCAGAGCATTTTCATTTGGCACAAACGTCCCGAACTTAAGGATGAACCAATTAGAGTGTGGTGGTCAAAAGTCACTGTGACCTCACAAAACACCCTTTAACTCAAGAATTGAAATGCTAATTATGATGATTTCACACACAACTTGTCGACCATCTACTGTAGGAAATGACTATGGATAAGTACCTCATACAACCCCACTTCAAAACATTCAAACGATCCCTTTATGAGCAGGTGGCGTCGTAAAATGTCCAAGCCCAAGCTGCGCACATCCTCAGGCTTACATTCTCCGACTTGGCTAAACTCTCATAAATCAACACAACAGTTTTCATACATTGAGCGGTGCTAGCCATGACTAGTGAACTGAATGTGATGTGTGTAATCAGTGCAGTTCCCCCTTTAGAATTACAGTTTGATTATCTTACAAGTTTACGGCGAGTCCCGGGAGTCAATTTATTGTATAAACTGCACTAATTTGAAAATGGATTAATTGCAGTCATAAACGTCAAGCTACGTTATGGGTAACAGTCCGGCTATTAAATTTAAAGTCTGAATATTAAATGCCTCCTAAAATTGAACGAGTAAATCTTGCTGGTAAATGAATACCGCTCCGTGATATGAAGAGTTTTTTGTTCCTGGAGGCTAGATTTGTCACTGTGACACCACATCGCAGGGCCATAAATCAGATTTAAACCATGGTTTTGGGGGCTTATTAATATGATTGTGTTTGTAAAGCCCTCCTGTTGTCAGTATTGCAACAAGAGAGAAGTGACAAATAAGACTCCAGCTGTTTTGGTTTTGCCATTAAAAATAGAGCCACACTTAAAAGGTTGGTTTGATTAATTAAAACGTCCCGGTGCAGTGAGTCACAATCATAGTACATTTCCCCATCTGTGCTATAGTATACTTTAATGAAAAGTTACCCAAAATATTAAAAGTTTGCATTTTGCTGAAAGAAGGAAGGAAGTAGCAGACAATTATTCAAACATAGGTCTCTATCATCCATGGTGGAGAGCCTCAGTGCTGCTGACCACATTTCCCATAAACCTTGCTGCTTTCTTGTTCAAATTAAAACAAGAAAGCAGCCCCCCCCCACCCACCCCCCTGAATACAAACCATAACCCCTAAGCCTACTATATGTACTCATCCGTCTTTATGAAAACATAAAGACTGTGTTTTATGAATGTCCTAGTAAAGCAATTTAGTCAATGTTTGTGACTTGCTCATTATAACACGACTAAGTGTTTTCCAGATGCTGCCGATCGCCCTTTATGATGTGCTGAGTCAACAGGATTGTGTCTGCTTGTGTTCTAACAGAGCCACAGCTGTATGTGCGGTTTGACATCTGGGAGCAAGGCAACGTCAGCCCCTTGCAGCTGAGCGATAAACTGCAGGGGGCGCTGCGCCACGCTCTCTGCGACGTGGTCATGGAGCTGAGAGTCTTGCCGAAGCCTCTGTGCGTGGGGGCGCCCTGCCCGGCGAGCAAAGCTCAGAGAGAAGAGGCCAAAGGTGAGGTCATCTGTTTGTTTGATCTACCTGTTTGTCCACTGCAATCAAACTACAGGGGATGGACTGTATAACTCAATGTAATGTGACTCCGTATGCATCCACACATTCACATCAGTTTGTCCCTGAAACGCTGCTGCAAAGCTGAAGTTAAACTGTCCACATCCTCAAGTATGTGAGGGTCTTGTAAACACAATATGTCAGGGGGATCTCTTCAAATGTTCCGGGTGGACTCAAGCATGAACAGATTAGATCATTTGGTTGACAAAGGTTACTGTGATCTCACAAAACACGTTTTAAGTCAGCAGTTCATATGCCAATGATGACAATTCCACACAAATGTCTAATGATGAAGACAGACATGATGTAAACAGCAACTTCAATGGTTGGAGGAGTATTTTTGACGTATGTCACTTGTCCATATCATGGAAAAGATATACTTATATTTCTACAAATGTATTGGTCCCAAACAAGAGTTCCAATGCTGGTCCTGAAGCTAAGACCTGAACCTGGTGCGTACTTACGTCTTTAAGACGTGCTTCAACTGAACCCGACTGGTACCTAAACCGGGGTCGAGACCCCAAGCTACATGTTTCTACTTTTTTGTTTTTGTGTGGCACAGTCCAGGAAAGAAAGAGACAAATGTATCTGAAATTAAACGAACCAAAAGCTTTTGACCCGAGTCTGACCTGAAACACCTACAATTTGCGGGGACCTGTCGGGTTTAGTTGTGGAACTAGTTCAAACTGACTAGTTCAAATGCCACTCACCTGTGCTGTCTATTTCATTTATTATTTAATTCAACACTATTTACATCATTGAAGGCCCCCAGTTTCACTGTGAGGAAAATAAAAGATAAAGAAAATAAAACTCGCTATTTGCCAATACACTGTCTTGAGCTGCTTGATTATGTTGTGTGTTCTATATTGGTAGGAACATAAACTGTCTCTTAGATATAAATGTGACTTGTTTGTGTCTGAAAAATGTGTCTTCAGGACTGGCGACTCCTCTGCCTGAGGTGAAAGAAGTGAAGGATGGCCCCAGGCAGCGCAGTGGCTCGCGGGTCTTTAAGACCAGCCCCTCTCCCATCACCTTAACCCAAGCTGTTGGGAGCCCCCCCGTGACGGGGACCAGCACGCCCGAGTCCACCACGCCCACCAGCAAGAGCACTCGCCGCAAGTTCTGGGACATACTGGTCAGTGCCTCCAGAGGTTGAAGGATTTTTTTTTTTGTCTGTAATAATTAGCTGAAACCACCTACTTGCTGATATTATTATTATCATCACCACAAGTATCATGCGATTGTTTTTCGTGCATGCATCTGTGAGTGAGTGACTGAGTGAGGGTGCACCTCTGTGTCTGTCCAGGGCTAATCTCCTATTCTGCCGCAGCAAACCGCATTATATTTTAGATAGCCGGTTATGGATGCGTGCTCAAGTGGTGACTCACACTTTCTCAAATGACCTTTTATAGCCTAGTTTCATACTGCCACTGACTGTCTGCTGACTCCTCACTCACTACTCTCACCAGCCGGTAGGGGCCACTAGTGATAACACAAATGAGTGCATCTCCGACCCCCACAGATGCTGCTCTGCGCCCAAAAAAACAGTGGGGGGGAAACATCTTGCTAACTTTTGTTTTAGACGGTTTGTTTGGCTAACAGCTAATGGAACTAATTAAAACATGTGGAAGCAGAGGGACACCAAATAACTACATGGTGTCCAAACCTCAGAGCAGCAATCGATCACTGTATTCATTGATTTGAATTAATAACCAGGGGCGTCTGTGATTGTTACATTGGGTATCCGAGCCTTAATTGTGTTCCTTTCCTGATCCTCGCAGAGTAAGCCAGATCCCTCGGAGCTTGGGAGCCCAAAGACAACTGATGACATAGTGCAGGAAAAAGGAGAGGAGGGCCGAGTAGCACGACGGAGACACAAGACGGAGAGCGTGAAGCAGCAGTGGAGCCAGGAGAAAGCCATGGCTGTGGAGCTGGAGCAGGCCCAGAGGTGGGGTTAACGTCACGGCATTGAACTGTTACCAATGTGTGCTAAAACCGCAAAGATTTGACCATAAAAAGATCAGCTCTTCTCTCTGTCAAAAGTCATGTAAAATGATTTCCAAATGTAATATTTTGTATTTTTGAAAGATAATAGAGGTCTTTCCTCCTTTGCCCTTCAAGTCTCTGAGTGGGCGGGGCAGTGTACATGTTTAACAGTGACAAAGCCCTTAAAAAAGTCACTGCACGCGAGTAACCAGACAGCAGACAGACACATTTAGAGATTAGCTGGTGAACATAGTGGAGCATTTAGCAGCTAAAGAGACAGATATTTCTCTCAGAAGGTGGAGGAGACCAAAACCAGAGCTAAAGCAGAGTAAATATTGAGATGTCCCTCATCACTTGGACATAATTGTATGATTACAAAAAGTGCTACTATTAGCTAATTAGCTAATATATACATTTGTTTTGTTCTATACAAGTTTCTAAGATGTTTTGCTTTATGATAACTCAGGCTCATACAGTTGTAGCAGAATTCATTATGTGAAAACTTGCACATTCACTGCACGATGTTATGTAAAGCACTACTACTACAGCACCATGGGTAAGCAGGGAGTTTCAGCATGAATTTCCTCTAGAGCACCATCCTAAAATTGATTTGTGAAAGCCAAAAATCTCAGCACCTGTCATTGCGAACGATCAACAAGCCTTTAAACCAAGTAGAGCTACACTCCTGTTCAAAAAAAAACCCATCCCTGATGCAGTATCTGTGTTTGTGGCTGTGTAGGAGGCAGGTGTCTCAGCTGGAGGAGGGAGACGTGGGCACTCTGCACCCCGTCTACCAGCTCACCTGCCAGCCGTGGATCACTTTCATGGCTAAACTTGGTAAGTGTTATTTAAATCTCTTATTTTCTGCCAGAGTGGGTAGAAAATAATTTGACAAAGAACAGCATCTTCTGACAATGAGAGGTTTTATATTCAGTGAGCTGAAGTGTCTCTCTCTCTCTGTTTCTCTCTTGGCTGCTGGATAACAGGCTGCCCGTCCATTCAGCAGTGCACGGCTGAAATGGCTTCGCACTTCCTGCTGCCGTCCATCTTGGCAGAGATCGTCAGTTTGGTCAGTTCTCTGGCCAGCGACACGACAGTGAAGGCCTTTGAAAAGACAAGGTGAGACGTTTGCGCTGGCTATGGAATGAGTGTGGTGGATGACTTGCAAAGCGATTGCTAATTACATTTCTTTTTGCAATTAACACTTGAAATGATGAAGGCACTTGCAAATGACAATGTAGAGCAAAATTAACCAAAGGACTGACAATGAGGAAGCTCTTGGGTGGATTATGATGAGAATACACAGTATATGAAACAAAATTTAAATCAAACACTATAACTAAGCTTGTGTATGAGATACTAGATGCTCATCTGTAGAGGAAACCATAAAGTGTTTCTTTGGATTGATGGGAAAAACGAACACTGAATGGAAATGCTAATGACTCTTCTAGTTCATAAAGAATTCATAATCAGTTACTGATTAGTTTAGGTTACTCTAAAACAAATTGCTTCCATATTTAAACCGTCGACTGGACTGAAAACAAGTAAAACATAAAGCAAAATACAATCATACGCTGTCCTATGAATGGGGGGCGAACTTTTATCCAAAGCGATTGTAAGTCTGGATAAAAGCGTCTGCTAAATGACTGTAATGTAATGTGTCCCGCCGTGCTCGCTGGGTTTTCATAGTTACACTTCAACTAAAAGTCCAACTGCTTTCAGTGCTTACTTGTCAAATGTCATTACAGCTGCTTTGTCATCATCTTGGAATACGGCCGTTGCCATGTCGTTTTTTTCGCAACCAATGAACAAAAGTGACCATATTTGGAATGTGGAGGAGTGACGTAGAGACAACGCATATGACTCTGGTAGCGGCAGCGACCTGTCAATCACAGTAGTCCCGCCCTAAAGCATACTCCGCTTTATGGTCTATTTGACTCTAAATGGACCATAATTTACTAAATAAATGTCATGGTGTTAAATAGAAGACTTAAAACTAGAGATTGAGACCATAAACTCATGTTTACAATGTTTACTGAGGGAATAAATCAAGTGAGAAGTAGAGTTATTTTCTCATAGACTTCGATACAACCAGAGGAGTCGCCCCCTGCTGGTCAGTAGAGAGAATGCAGGTGTAAGGCATTTTCTTATTGGCTTCACTCTGCAGAACTGGAGGTTGCTGCCTGGTTTGAATGCAAACAATTCAGCTATCTACAGGGCTTAAACTGAAAACTAATATTTCAAAGACTTTCAGCCATTTTGAGATTTTTTTCTTTTTTGTCACTGTGGTGCCTAAATGCATAAAATGCCTTCTCGAAATATTTATCTTAGCTCATAAATAAGCTGAGTGTATTGTCACGTAAAGTCATGTCTGTAGGACATGTAAGAGTTTAAGTGCATTTCAAGACTTTAAGTTTCCTTTCTGTATTTTTTATTTTACATTACAAGAAAAAGGGGAAACTTACAGCAGTACTATACCTTCACGGGTGACTCATCTCAAATAAACACATGGTAGTAGATGTTATTTCTGTTAGCATCATTCCCACAGACCCGATGATAACTTGGGATCACATATTTACTGTGTCATTTTTCTTTTGGCATAATTATCTAACTCATTGAACAAGACAATACGAGTTCAATGTGACTCTGTAGTTCTTGCATCCAACGTAGACAAGTGCTCGCCTGGTGGGAAGCCAGTGAGGGATCACGTCCTTATAGCTGCACTAGTGACTCCTACTGGTTGTTTGAGGTAGAGAACGTCTGTTTACAGTCCTCCACAGTGCATAACAGAGGGGAAAACAAGATTCCACATCAGGAGACAACGGAGTGTTGTCACCTGACGTCTCTTCATTCTTACACGGCTGTCTCCGTTTCTTTTAGCTGCCCCGCATCTGGAGACATATTTGTCCCGTTCCCGCTTGCCCACAACCTCAGCCAGCCTCCAGATGCCACGAGGAGCTTCATTCTCGTAGGCCGCAACTTCCATCAGTGGCACTGCAGCACAGAGCAAGGTGAGTGAATTTCCGAACAGGGTTTTCATGAAACTTCGCGTACCAAGCCGAACCAACCAAATCGAGTAGCGGTGCTGTCGATCATGCAGGTCCAGGAAATATAAAAGGCCATTTGAACTGTAACAACAGCATTGGTTATCTCAACACAGGAAGAGTTGGACGATGTAATAGTAGCAGAAGATTTTGTTCCGGCTGTGAATACAAACATTTTAGTATAGAGATGCCTCTGAAAGAATGTGGCTGACCTGTAGCCTCATCACAAACTCTCTTTCTTATTAACATTTGTTAGTGGAGGCAGTCCAGACTTTTTTACACTAGCTTGGCACAAGTAGGGCATTGACTTATGCATGGATAACATGAAGCTCACACACTCACTCACACACACACACACACACACACACACACACAAAACCTATCAAAAAGTGTACTTGCATCTTTCAGGAAGCGACAAGTCGCGAGACAAGACAAGGGTAGCACAAGTAGCACCGACTCCCCGCAGTTTGTGACCGCTCTCCGCTCCAAACCAAACCAAAATCTTATTCTGTGTTTTTGGCAGGCTGTGGCTACTCCTCTCAGCTTTAAAGGGATAGTGTGGAGTTTTTGAAGTGGTGTTGTATGAGGTATTTATCCATAGTCAGTACAATAGATGGCAGTCGGCACTTGCCCAATTTGAAGAAACAGACAGGAGAACCAGCACGGTACCAAAGTAATGTACTGCTGTGGACAGGGGCAGCAGCAAAACCTATTTTAAACACCTAACAAAAAAATCAATACCAGTCTATATTTAAAATATTTTCACCGCTTTTCCTTGCCGCCAGACGACCCTTTCTGACGGGGAACTGAAGCCGCTATCTATGCGTTTTTTTAATTCACAAGACTCCATTGACAAAACCATTAATTTTACCTTGCAAAACAGATTAGTTTCTGGTGTACCGCTGCCTCAATCAGTGGTTAGGTTGTCCGTCTTATTGACTTTCTCATTTTAAATGGTCAGTTCGGATTCCCCAAAGTCACACAGTAACACAAAGAGACTAACCAATCGAGGCAGCGGTAGAACAGAAACTCATCTGTTCTGTGAGGTCAAATGAATGTTTTTGTAAATGGAACTGATGGCTGTGAAGAGAGCCAAGATGGATTTAATGGCTTCAGACTTCGAATTCAAAGGAATTACTCTAATAGTAATGAAAAGAACAGAAAACCTGAAAAACAATCTACAATACCTTACAGTAATTTAGGCGATAGTTTCAAATTGATAAGGATGACAGAGTGTAACGGTGACCATCCAAAGAAGCTGTTTGTGATGAATGTTTATAAAGGCCTATATCAGTGTGTGAAGACTTGAATAAACTCTACCAGCAGCACGTCGCTAACACCTGTTCTAACCACATCTGTAGCGTAGAGGAAGAGCTCTGAGCATGACTGTTCTGTGTTCAAGCTTTCCACATGCTCTTCTCTCTGCTGCTCTTTGTTTCTCTGTCTCCACGTCCATGCCAGAAGCTGTCTAACACCTCTGTGTTATTTTTGCAAGTGTCTGCTTCCACCCCTTTGTGTTGAGCTGTGTGTTTCATTGTCCATGCCGCCTTCTGTTTGTGCCATCTCTGTTTGCCTACAGAAGACAGTTCAGAGGAGGAAAACACCCCAGGGCTAAATAGGTTCACACGTAAGTTTGCCTCTTAGCTTGACATGTTGACGCTAATGGGATGTTTGAAATTGCTGTTCTTCTGATAGAAATGTGGTGTTAAATATATAGTTTGGGATTTTCGTTGTTAAATTCGTTGCCTATTTTTCTTGAATCAAAGCACAGTCAAGTGAATACAGGGAGGGAGATTTTGGAGAGGTTTATGTTCACTTACCCCAATTAAAGGCCGGCGCGCTCGCCAGATAAAATTACAAACTTATTTCAATTCAATTTATTTAGTATAGCCCAAAATCACAAATTTGCCTGAGAGGGCTTTACAGTCTGTACACATGCGACATCCTCTGTCCCGGGACCCTCACATCGGAGCAGGAAAAACTCCCCAAAAATCCCTGTAACAGGGAGAAAAAAGGAAGAATCCTTAGAGAACAACAGAACAACATAACTGAGTTACAACACATTCAATCCATATGATAGAAATGATTCATATGAGAGTTGTAAGCAGAATAATGATGGAAAAACTGCAGCAGTGTGGATATAGTAATAATAATGATAATAAAAGCATTAATATAAATAGTGTTAGACTTATTATATCAACTGTTGCCAATTTAAATTTATTTTGCAAGTAATTTGATGACAGGCTGTTGGTGGACATCCAAATTTGCACCAAAAGCAAGAGTCAGTAAGCTGCAGTGTCAGTTTGCCAGGAGACAAGACACTTTGTGCTGCACGCCTGCGCAGAAATAAAGTCCAGTTAGTTTCTTTAAAACACACCAAAAAGTAAGGGAGAATACCTTAAAAAGATTGTATTTTACATTCTAGCGCAGTCTAAGCATTGTTCTAATGCAGTGATAAATAGCCCCAAAAGTGTGACTAGCTCAGTAGAAAACCAGATGCACGAGTCAGAGACAAGCTGGGTCAAGCAGGCAGAACTAAACGCTGGAAAGTCGAGGCCCGTCTGGCAGGGAATGAGTGGAAATGGGCTGGTATATATACTGCAGGGGTGGCTGGATCTGAAATGACAGGAGAGTCCGTCTGTGGCAGGAAACAAACAGAGCAGACAGGAACACGAGCGCTGCCTCTGCTTTAAAGACTTGAGAGTTGAATACATCTTGAAATAAAAGTTGAAATAGTATCTGACCCATCTCTGGTGATGACATTACCTCATTGTTTCCTTTCTACTAAAATATAATATCCCCTACATATTTAAAGACTAGAACCGTAAAAAATATCCATAATATGTTATTGTGTAATTTAAAGAATAAACACTGATCATGTTCAGCTCATTTTTTCTCCTACAAATGGCTGTTTGTTCCAATACGTAAAGCTTTCACTCATTTGTCAGCCAAACCTCTCAGAGAATTCTGGGTAATACAGTGCATTTGGCTTCTGGGCTGATAAAGACCCGCTTAGCAGTTCCACAGTAAATGTGCAAATGAAAACGAATTGCGTGTAAAAAAAGTTGATCTCAAAGTCACGGTGCAGTGCCGTTTAAGAACAGATGAAAGAATGTCCTGACAGTCGGCAGGGAGTCTGTGTTAAAGGAGTTGCCACGGTATTGTGCTCTGATCCCTACTGCTTTCTCTCTCTCTCGCTCTCTCTCGCTCTCTCTCTCCTCTGCCCAGCTCATAAGGGCTTCCAGCGCTTCGAGGCTCTGGAGCAGAGCGACGTGTTCAGTCCGAGCCAGGCCGGGGAGGGACTGGCTCCACGCCAGAGGTTCCTCCTCATCAGCATCCTGGACAAAAAGGTGACTTGGCACATGTGAATGTCCCTCAGGCCACGAGAACATGACAGAGTTGTTATGAATACAAAAGGTCCCAATAGTTTCAGCTGTGAATACATCTCTGACCACTAAATTACAGTTGTACTAAATGTTCCTCCTCTGCCCCCAGCTGCTTCATTAAAACAAAAAAGGCCCACTTATATCCAGTAGTATGTCAGCATGCAAATAAATATTTTTCCAGGGTTTGACACATCTGTCTATGAGATTGTCTCCTTTGAACCCAATTGGGGAGCACCATAATGAAGGGCAGAAGCAAAGCACCAGGTGGAAGAGACCCTCTGACCGCTTGTTTTACCTGAGCTTTGAAGATGCAATGTGTAAGATCTGAGCACAACTCTTAAACATAAAAACAGAAAGTTTAAACGTGACCTTTTATCAGCACAACGTGAGGAGGATACAGTGTTGACATTCGTGATAGGGAGTCGCTGTAGCCTCCCGGCCTCGGGTAGGATGAAATGAAAATACTAGTTGTTTTCTCGTTTATGTCACTTTGGATTTAATTCAGTAAACAAACTATCAAACATACACGGACCGCGGAGCCCCGGAGCCCTCATGTGTAAGGAGCAGGTGGCTACATGTTGCACTGAAAAGTGAAGCCAATGCCGAAGTTCCTTGAACTTGCATTCTCTCTATTGACCATCGGGGGGGGCGACTCCTCTGATTCTATAGAAGTCTATGGGAAAATGACCCTACTTCTCAAAACGGCAGTCCACAAACCAATGGGTGACATCACCATGACCTCGTCCACTTCTTATGTACGGTCTATGGTTACACATTGCACCTTTAAAAGCTAGAGAGGTGCAGTGGTAACATAATGGAAGTGTGTGTGTGTGTGTGTGTGTGTGTGTGTGTGTGTGTGTGTGTGTGTGTGTGTGTGTGTGTGTGTGTGTGTGTGTGTGTGTGTGTAAAATGCCTATACTGCTCTGCTGTTTACGTGCCACAATTCGCGCAAGCCATGTCTTGTTGAATGCACTTATTGTAAGTCGCTTTGGATAAAAGCGTCTGACTGTAATGTAATGTAATGGTGTCGTCGACTAGTCATATTGTAACCATCCTTGCTTTAGGTGACTCTGTACAGCTACAACTGGTCCGTGGACCTGGGCGCCTCTCTGAATCGCGAGCTGGTCCGCCTCGTCAAGTGGCAGAACGCGAGGGCTCACGTCGTCCATTGCCTGCTCAACCAGAAGATGGGGCTCTTCCATCACTACTGCTTCTCTGACGCGCCCATCCACGAAATGGACTCCAAGCAGGTAAAGACTTCTAAGACACGGTTCCTAATGTGGAGCATCGCCAGCGGCAGAACGTTGGCCAAGCTGTCATTACATCAGCTACATATAATATATAATATCTAAACCAATTCAGTGGTCAATTTGAAATGATGTAGACTGGAATTTGCTCCAGTGTTTTTTTATTAATAGAAGAATTTCAATAAACCAGGAATAAAAGTAAAGTTTAAAGTTACAAATCTTGCAGCCATTCACTTCTTTTCCCGTCAACAGAGCAATGTAATGA
The DNA here is from genome assembly GCF_023349555.1 of Cebidichthys violaceus. Taxonomy (NCBI): domain Eukaryota; kingdom Metazoa; phylum Chordata; class Actinopteri; order Perciformes; family Stichaeidae; genus Cebidichthys; species Cebidichthys violaceus. The sequence continues at coordinate 12,879,121 of NW_027176296.1, forward strand.
GACAGACCTTAGCAGGACCTTTAGGATGAAGTATCGATTTCCTCTATTAGAATTGGCTACTACCTCACTGACTTCTGCAGACATGCTGACACACTTCAGATGTGTCACCAAAAAGCAACTGTTTCAAACTGCCAGTCAGCACGCCTGCATACGATGGGGGCTGGGAGCTGCTGCGAAGCGTCTGCTGCTAGTTCAGGTGGAATCAGCCTGCCAGGACAGCATCTGGATTCACACTGTCGCAGGAGGTAGCGAGTCCTGGGGCTCATTTCATACAGCTGTTGTATCCGGGGGAGGAAATGCCGGTGACAAGTGATGATGTCATTACCTGTACACTAGCAGCCTGTTTGACGTGTGCTTCTCATGGTATTCAGGATGTTTCTCCACGCTGAATTATCGACCTGCGCTCATGTTGTTTCTTCTTGTACCATGAGACAACATTTGTGGCAACCTTTCTATCCAGGGTTATGATGCTTACATTTAGTAATCACATGTTTTCGGTTGTGGTGGTTACACTTTAAACTTCACTGCGACCTGCCTGATCAGATAGTGATTGGATATATTTCGTGGTCAAAGTAGCGACTGTAAAACTGTGGATAAACACATTTAATTAAGACTTATTTAATTGAAGAGTAGCCGCTAACAAAGCTCTGCCAATGGAGAGGTAAACACATTTTTTTATACATTTTCACAATGAAAGCCCTCTGTTATTTTGACATATAAAAGCTTTGATTTTGAAGGAGCATAATCAGCAAATGTGTTTTCATCAGCAGTAACTAACCAGATATCAGAACTCGATGCAAGCCAGGCCACCTCGATATGTGGTCTAGCAGATTGGATCCCAATGGGAGAAAGATCTGGGAGCGTACAGACAGTGAATGACAGGATGAAAAAAGACAAGTGTAAAGACGGCCAAAGCCACTTGCTCTGATACATTACATTTGTGTATGGTCAGTGAACTACAGTGACCATAATGCCTTGCAGATATGACCCTAGCTTCAGTAAGTCATTGGGGTTTAGGATAAATAACTACTACAGCACTTCCTAATAGAAAGCGTGACCTTCATGATTTTATCAAAGTTTGTATTACCATAAAAACTACAGATCCCATGAAGTTGTACTATCACTGCAGCACAAGTTCTGGTTTCATCTGGCTTCCAAAGGTCAGAGCTCCTACACTTGTCTGTGCTCCGACAAGATAAAAAGACGAAAGCTGCCTTGTTATTTAGATTGAAGTATATTCGTTGGCTAATACTGAAACTATTAACTTTCAGTTATTAGTAAATTGAAGTGAATTTTTGATTTAAAATGGAATCAACGCTAGACTCCCTTCCATGTTCCTGTCCCCTGCAGTTTGTTGCTGCATGTTTTCTGTTTTGAGCATCTCAGAAAAACTGCTGCAACCTCCTGTATTAAATATGGAGCCGCAGATCAATGTGCGACTGATTGACTCGGTGGCACAATCCAAAACAATATTTCCCAGCCACGCTACTAAGCATTTTATTCTCCTCTATTCTTTCCCCCCTCTGCATTTCCTGTTGATCACGTCCTGGAAATACAACCCGTCACGTCGACGGCCTTGTTTTTTCAAAATGAAACGCTTAACTACCTCAATGCAATTTAGTCCCCGTCAGTTTCCATTTATCCTCTTGCATTATTTACGACCGTCTCTGGCGCAGAGAGGTCTGAGCGGGGGAGGTTTCACGGTCTGTAGTTTTTTTTAAAGTGTGCTTCCAGTGGCAAAACTTGTTTGCTAAGCATATTTAACAACTCGCCTTCCTTCACACTCCTCCACCTGCTCTCCTCTCCGCGCTCGCATCAGGAGTCAGCCGTCATACACAGCCTCACTGTTCCCACTGGTGAGTAAGAGGACGGTGGTGCAGAGACACTCTGGTCAGAAGCTGGAGAGCCTGACGCAGTGTGGAACACCACGGGAGCACTGGAGAGTTTGCAATAAGGGCAGTTTCCCTCAACTGTGTAGAGACATTTGGAATCTGACAGTAAGCCTAGAGTCAACTGAATTGAGTGACTAAAAGAAGCCGGCTGGGCAAATATGGGTCGAGAAAGCACATGAGTCTTCCCTCCCTCAACTGTTGAGGTAAAACCACAATGTTTTTTTTGTTTTTTTAACTATTGACATCCATGCCAAGTGCAAGGCCACCGGGCTGCAGGTTTTCCTACAGTAAATAACAGGCTTCCATTGTTTTCGAAAAAAAAAAAAAATCCATTAAAACCATGCAGAGACACACTGCTGCCTTATCAGGATGTAACACAAATAACACTTGATTATATCTATCATATTTTTACTGTCATTTTCACTGCTAAAATTGTTCTGCTTTTACCTAAATTTGTTTCTGCACATCTTTACGTTGATATGCCTCTGCGCCGGCGACAGCAGTGGAGCAGTTCGTCCGTCCATCTGGTCCGTTGTGATGAACGCGATATCTCATGAACGCCTGGAGGGAAGAAAAGTCACTGTGACTTCACAAAACACACTATTTGCCCATAACTCAAGTTCATATGCTTATTATGACAATTTCACACTAATGTCCGATCGTGTAAAATGATGAGATTTGACGCGTCGATGTAAACTGTAACCAGACTGATTGTAGGAGGCGGTTGTTCTAGTGTGGCCTTTAGAGCTGTGATGGAAAAACTGCACTTTGTCCCATTAAATGTAATAATTAGATGAACAATAATAACCTCTTTAGGGAAGTAAGGATTGAGCCCCAAAGTGTTGCAAGAGAGCTGCAATAATTCTGCTTCCAGTGCGACGACAGCCCACGTGTCATGCTGAATGGGTGGAAGGTATGAGGATTAAACTAGGCTGGATGACCAATCAGGCAAAGTGGATCCTGTTAGTAGTTTGGTTTGGTGACGTGCACTTCTAAAAAGCACAATCTCAACAGATGTGACAATGACCAAGTGGTATGTGTAGGAGCTCAGACTGCTTCAGCATTACCAGTGTGCTCCTGCTGCTGTGGTTCAGGGATGTGCAGCAAAGTAAATACATTTTTGTTTAATCAAATCCCCACTCAGAAAACCGTTGGCCAGCTAGTTTCCCAGCATCGGAATAAAAGGATGGACAGAGTGGGAGGAAGGGAGCGGGCTGGATGGGTTAATGCGGCCCCGCAGCTCATTTTGAGCCCAGGGCCCGCGCCAATCTGGCCGTGGCGACTCCGTCACAAAGCATGCAACACAGTTGAGTTTGAATTAAGAAAGGTTACAGAATACAGAAAAGTGTCACGGTCCGTGTTGCCCCCGTGTTGTTGTGTGGAGCGGGCTGCAGCAGAGATTTGTTGGAGCAGAATTTCACAGCGAAGAAGATACCAAATGCCCTTTTAGCCTCTCCCCCACGGCCAATTACAAAACAAGCTCAAAGAATGGAAAGAACCAAACTTTTTCCCCTTTCCCTCCGACGGCCCCGCTCTTCATCGCTGCGTCACTAATGAGTGCGGACAGAAGGCAGAGTCAGAGCAGCAGAAAATTTGCCTGAACAGAGCTTCATCTGTCATGGTCCTGATGAGAAGCAGAGGGAGCACCAGCGCACACTTAGAGCCCTCCAGCCCGTGAGGCACGGCGCAGCCAGCTCTGCCACACTGGGGCATCTGGGCCCTGAGCTGCTCCGCTGAGCAAACTCGCCCAAAAGTTCCTTTTTCAACAGCAACCAGGGCACACGACATGCTCTGGACATGTATGTAGCCACTGATGATAACAACCACAGTGCAGGGAAAATATTCTATCTATATACGTTGGATGGTGGAAGGATGGAATGGACTTTCATTTGTATAGAGCCTTACTTGTCTTCCGACCTCTAAAGGTGCTGTACACTACATTTCATTCACTCACACTACTACACTGACGGCAGAGGTGCACAGAAGCAATTGGGGGGCGGGGGGGACACTTTGACATGCGGATTGGAGGAGGCAGGGGGTCGAAACAGCTGATCTTCCGATTGGAAGACGCCCCGATCTTTAGCATCCCATCTGATCATGCAGACATTAATCTGTCATGGCACAGTCTACCGTACTGCTGCCAAGAGCTGCGTCTCCTCGTTACCTACTGTTGATTATGTACAGACCCGGCGTGGGGCAGAGCTGTAGAAGCTGGGTGCCACTTGTGTCTGTAATTTAATCAAGATTGTGTGGAGGGGAGTTCAGGGAGAGGAGAGCAGGTTCCTCCGGGTGGGCCAAAGAGTTCCTGGTTGTTTGCAGCGTCAGCTTTCTCTCCAGTCTTAGCGTTCAGGTCCCCACAGATGAAGTTTTGAAATGGTTTATTTCCCCCTCTAGAAGGAAAGCACTTTATTATAGTAAGGGCTAAATATCTTGATCTGCACTTATTACGTCTTTGCTAACTTTCATCATTCATCATTTCAATGTGTTGTGTTATAAAAACAACATAAACAAATAATACGAATATCAACTACAAGAAATAAGTAACTAAGTTAGCTTAAATAAAAACGACATTCAGTCTTCAGTGAAAAGAAGATGGTCATTGATAGAATTTGACTTGAATATTCCTAAAATTGGTTAGATGATGCGTTCACTCTAACAGGAAGCGTCATTATTTAATAGTACCAAGCCTCTCTGTCTTTTCTGTATTTTCGGTTAAGCATTTAACGTCAAACCATCCACATGTGGTCCTCTGCCCTTGTCTTTCTCTCTCTCTTTCTTCCAGGACCCCAACCCGTTCCTGAGCCCCTCCATGGAGCCTGACGCGTTGCTGCGTAGCGCAGTGCCTCCTCTGCCCAGTAAAGAGCAGGGCAGGCTGGGTAGCTCTGGCCGAAGTCTCGCTCCACTCCACTTCCCCTCTGAGCTGCTGCCCTTTGACGAGGCGCTGAGGGACGTGTGCACCATCCGGCCCTTGACGGAGGGGGACGTGGTGGCCCGGCACGGCAGCCAGCTCTTGGAGATCAAAGTTGCTGAACGGAGAGGTTAATTATGCTACTGCTAATAATAATAAAATAATAATATCATTCTTGTCCCATCAAACCCCACACTGGACAGTTAGGGTAATGATTTTATGTTTTTGCTGACAGAACTGGAGAAACAGATGAAGATAGAGAACCTGTTTGTGACATGGCAGCAGAGGTCAGCACAGTCCAACATGCCCATTTCAGTAAGTAGCCCAAGTCATGGTTCTGAGACGTGACGAAATATTTGTAACTGGGTGCTAAGTTCCAAATTAGTAGCTTCCACACGGCTCCCAACATGGCAGTGCATGAAGTTGAGGTCTGGGGCGTCCAGCGAGACTCGCCACCTCTGGTAACTCCAGAAAAACTGACCTTTGTCGATCTAAAACGAAGGCTGATCTAGCAACTGCATGTAATTCATCTCGCCACGGATGTTTTCAGAAACACATTTCGGTGAATTATTTTATGTAATATAAAAGGAAAAGTTTCCAAACAAGCCTCCATGTTGGACGGTTTGAATGGCTGGACCCCCTCGTCCAAAACGTGCCTGTGGACACGCGCCATTACTTTGCCAACAGTGTTCACCTGAAGGCGGTCCGGAGGGTCTGCTCAAGTAGACATTACTCCACTATGTCTTGACATTATTAAGATAATAGTTTGCTGTTATATTAATGCTCTGAATATTGTATCGCAATGCTTTGAATTCAGTATTGTAATAGTTGAAGGATATGTTCACACTGCAGGGGAAAGTGGACAGCTGCTATTTATTCTCCTCGCGTGCAGAGAAAATGCTTCTCTTTAATCAGAAGATCAGACTGACAGATCAAGTCACATTGATAGCTGACATCTTTAACAACGACACAAGTCTTTAAAGCTTTAAGCGAGGTCTTGGCCTCTTTACTTACTGCATATGACGGCACCGTATGTTCGGACTCAAAGGGTATGGAAATCTGCTGTGATATTGTACTTTTGCTCGTGGGTTGGTTCAGAACGGTTAAAATGGTGTTAGATATTGGACACAATAAAAAAAGCATAATGTGAGCAATCTCACAACAAATTGGATCTGACCAGTAAGTCAGGAGTATTACATTTCTGTACGGTGAAAGTAGCTTAATATGAAATAAAGCTAATTGGACTCGACAAAACCTGGGGGAGCGGTGCCTCTCACCACTTGATGGCTTTACGGATTCACAGTTCTGGTTCATTCCTCGGGGGAAATCATTTAGTATCGCCTCTTTTCAAAGTGGGGAATATCTGGGGTTAATTAAAAAAGGTTTCCGTCTTCCACAGTGACATCTCAAAAGGAGTTACACGGTGGCATTAAATTCACGAATTAGATATTTCAACAGACACCCACAGAGCACTCGAACTCAAGCACGTCCAAGAGGAGGTCTGCAGCCTGACCCGGATCCGACGAAGCCCACGGCCATTTCCACTGGCAATTGGGTTTTAGGTGGATTTCCATGCCACTGGAGGAACTAAATGAAGATTAGAAATGATGTGACTGCATCATGGTCATGTCTGGATCTGAATATCAAGCCCCATGTACAGTGTTTAGTATCCATCTTTTAAAATCTTATCCTAACACGTTTGTCTCAATAGGGGACTGACTTGGAGACCCTGAAGCAGTCGTCCAGGCTGGTCCACTACTGTGCCACCCCTCTCCTCTTCGACCCCATCTTCCGCAAGCAGATCCAAGAGGAGCAGATCGTTCAGCCTCCAGTGAAGGTAAGTCTGCTGTCTGACTCAAAGGGAAGTGACGGGAAACGGAGGTTGGGGTCTTCTCTTTAGGTTTTGTGATTCACTACCCGCTCGGTTGCATACGTTAACATACTTTTTACATACCACCAATCACTACGAACACAAAGTATATTAGGCATTTAGCCGGTTCTGTGTTGCAGCAACCCTTTGTGATTTTTGATATACATGAAACAGAAACAGCCACAGTGAGCTGAAAGAGATGCCGACGACAGGCTCTTACTGTGGTTTGGGACCGGCTCACCTCCACACCAACACTTTGAGCCCAACATATGTCAGTGCCTTGTGCATCTCGGGGCTCGTGTTGCACATGGACCTGTGGCAGAGAGATTGGTTGGTCCTCCTACTTGTCCTCCAGCTCATGGAGTTTCCTGGGATTTGTAATTGCTGCATATTCTTTTACTAGTTAACATGATTGCTTTCCATTGGTGATCAGTGATTGCAGTTTTAGGGTCCCGTTCCCATGATTGCCTGCTATTGTGAGTACTTGTATTACTTGGAGAGAACAGTTTATGGTAAATGTAGCTTATTGTTTTCCTCTTCAGCTGACAGACCTGGTGAATGATTGTCTCTATCTGCTCTGGTCCATGACCTTCTTTATATTGGGCTGTGGAGTTTGAGAAACTGCAAATTTGTAAAAATCTGAAAAAGTACTCCTGAATTCAATCCTGCTTTATTGCCATGGAAGTTTAGAAACAGTATTGCCTAAGCATCAACAAAAATAATTAAACATACAATAATATTAATACACAATAACATTAATTCTCTCTCATCAAATGTACTTGAAAATAAACACTTACAAATCAACGTTTACTAGATTATGTGTCATTAAATTTGGTCAACACACGGTTCTCACTCATTTCCTCTCGGTTCCGTTGTTGTCTGTTCTCACACTCGTAGCTCTGCTGGTGGCTGAAGCCCCTGCCGTACTGGAGAGCAATTACTGCTTTTGTTCCTTTTACAGTTTGTGTGTGTTCTTCACCACAGTTGTGCAGAACAAAATAAGCATTGATAAGAAAAGAAAAGTCCTCCGTTTTGTGTCCGTCGTCCTCCTCAATGCCGCAATCCGTGACTTCAGCGTCCGCGCCGTAGGGCTGATAACGTTCTGGACACGCCGCTATAACAGCTGCTTTGATTTTGTGTTGATTTTGGCAGCCCCTGTGGACAAAAACGGTAGTGTTTAAGAACGCCACAGTCGCTTTTCAAATCGATGGTCTTGTTTACTGATGAAGGTCATACAGATGCATCCGTATTACAGTGAGACTGTTAAAAGTTCAGGCAAATAACTTTAATCTACACAATGGCACAGAAATGAACGAGTTGTTGTATGTTAACGTGATGTCCGCTGTTCTGTGTGCCAGAAACGCCATCGCTCCAGCGACTCCACAGCGTCCGGTCGAGACCGAAGCTACAGCACTGACTCGGCCGACATGCTGCCCAGCCGTCTGAAAGAAGAACCATGGCTGCTGGAGATTTCTAGCACCTTCCTCCAGCAGTACGTCCAGTACCTGCAGAGCATGGGCTTCATTCTCGTGCAGGTCCGACCTCAGTCTCCAGCTCGCAGGTCTGTCTCTGCAAAAACAAGAAAGAGAAAAATTGCTTTTAACTGTTGTTGAATGTCTACTTGTGACCATTGCTTCTCTTTAGCATTATTTTTTTTCTGCATTTGGCCTGATATTTGAGGCTTCCCCCTTGATCAAAGTAGGTTTAAATGTAAACTATCCTCAAGAAGACACGCCCTGCACTTCAAGTCAGTAGATTGAAGTTAACACATTTTCAAGTAGTACACCATTTATGAACAACGTTACAAGCTTTTTGTTTGCTGTTTGAAATCTATGAACTGGCTGACCGTTCCATTGTGGGTGCTATGTGTTACACACCATCACGAGGTGTTTATCCTTCTCATTTTTTCGTGCAAAACTTTAAAAAATGCATCACTCCATTTCTGCCCCTCTTAGTGTCCTCTCTTCCTCCATTGAGAGCAGCACTCATCCGTTAGTCATCACATGTGTTTTGATCCTCGTCTGACCTCTGACCTCGCAGCGCTGCCGCCCCGTGGCTGATGTAACCAGAGCAGATGCGGGGCAGATGCCTGTCACTTTCTAGGCTCAGACCGTGGGACTCTCTCTGAATTATGTCTCACGGCTCGGCTACGCGCTGCTGGCGGTCCGTTGTCCCTCGGGTCCAGACCTCTCTGGTTTAACCAGACCCTATCTGACCCCTGTCCTCTGTGCCCCCCCCATCTCTTACAGCATCGCCCGGGCTCGTGCTGCCATGCTGAACTCCATGTCATCGGAAGGGAGGATGTCTTTTTCTTATGTAAAGCAGAAGAGCGAGGACAGCCCTAAGGTTAGCGTTAACCTCAGAGATGCACAAATCTTATTCTCCAAACACACACACACACACACACACACACACACACACACACACACACACACACACACACACACACACACACACTTGGGATCAAGCCAGGCTGCTATTGTAACAGTGGTCCCTCTACATTTGGAGTGTCTCATTAAAAATGAGTCCATGCATCCAAACACAGTTCTTCCATTTGTACCTTGTAGCTATATCTCATTTTCAGTTTCTGAACATATGTTTTAGAAGCTAGTAATAGTAGTAGTGCTTAAGTTAAACACGGTTACTTACTACATACACTATCTGAAGCAGAGATCAAGACTGTTTACGCCCTTTTATAGCGTTAGAAACTGGTTCATTGCGGTTCACTGTATATATTTTCCTGTATTTTTCCCAGTAAACTGCATTCATGCCTCCGAAGATGATCGTGATAGCGATAGAATGTGTGTGGTGTCGCAGCAATGAAAAAAGACTGTGCAGTCCGGCGCTCAACTAGCTGCTGGGCGTTCAGGAAGCATGGTGCATTTTTTTGTCAGGTAGCGGTAACCTTTTCATTGCTGCTAACATCATTAGAGTTAGAGTTTCCTTGTACTTGGTGGCACACTACTTCAATAACTCACAAATATGGAACAGCCCCCCACGAAAACCCAGTTCTGAACTGGAAGTAGTTATAAATTTGTAATAGTGAAGATATTTTATCAGGTACTTGACGAAGAGCAGAAAATATGATTTTGCTGCAATTTTCGGTCTCTTGAATTAATCTTAACCCCTTGGGGTTTGGGCCAGACAAGCACGCACGCACACACACACACACACACACACGCACATGCATACATACACACACACACACACACACACACACACACACACACACACACACACACACATAAATATATGCACACACACAGTGTGGTCGGCTGAGCAGAGAGGCCACAGTATACTGTAATTGTAAATGCAATAAAATCGTTGTGAGCCTCTGAGAACACCGGCTCAACAAGCACACATTTGCATAAGCGATATTTTCCACTGCTTTGCTCTGTCTCCCATCCACAGCCAGTGTTGTGTTAAAGTCTGGTTCCCCTTCAAATAGTGTTTCCTGTTCCGGTGCCCTCCATTGTTAGGGTTAGGTCAATAAATGTTACCCAAGGTTGTAGTCACAGGTGCACAGGCGCAAGTAAAAGAAGAATGTTAAAACTCCCCGAATGACATCCACAATAGAACATCTTGTTAAAACAATAGATAGACTTTGGCTTTGCTGTTGTAAACATTGCAGCTAGAAGTTATGTTTAGTTTCTCTTCCGTTTAATAAATGTAAATGTATTCTTTTAACAGAACCGGTCCTGATTCACAAAATTGGTTCAGGGGCTTTATTACTCTTTTTAAAGAAGTTCAATAACAGCACAAAATACATGGCTTAGGAACCAGCCGTATCTGCCTTCAAACACCTTTATTAGACAAACTGTGATTGTATGACTGTTATGTAAATGAACTTTGCAGATTGCAGCATCGGGCTCCACCGCGTATCACCTCCAGAGGGCGCTGCCAGGGGGCATCGTGTTGATGGAACTGGCTTTTCAGGTGAGATTAGGATGACGAAGGGCACTCAGAATCGCCGAGCTCACTAACATGTTTGCCAACATCACAAAGGTACAGTCAGGGCCATGAGTATTTGGAATGTGACACAATTTTTCTAATTTTGCCTCTTTACACGACTCCAGTAGATTTGAAACTAATCAGTCAATATGTGGTTGAAGTGTAGACTTTCAGCCTTAATTCAATAGTTACAAATCTAAATTATGACATTAATCGTTTAGGAATTACAGCCATTTTTACACAGCCCCCCATGTTTTCAGAGGCTCAAAAGTAATTGGACAAACTAACATAATTGTGAATATAATCATTATTTTTAATACTTGGAGGAAAATCATTTACAGTCAATGATTGCCTGAATTCTGGCACCCATAGAATCACCATAAACGGTGAGTTTTTTCCCCTGGAGATGCATTTTATTGCAACTTCCTTCAGTTTCTGCCTGTTTGTGGGTCTTTCTTCATTCAGTTTTATCTTCAGTAAGTGAAAAGCTTCTCGCTTGGGTTGAGATCAGGTGACTCACTTCGCCAATTGAAGAATATTCCATTCCTTTGCCTTGAGAAGCTCTTGGGTTGTTACTACAGTATCTTTTAGGTCATTATCCATCTGCACTGTGAAGCGCCGTCCAATCAATTTTGTAGCATTAGGCTGAATCTGAGCAGATAGTTTAGCCCCAAACACCTCAGAACTCATCCTGCTGCTTCTATCAGCTGTGACATCATCAATGAACACCAGTGACACAGTTCCATTGGCAGCCATACACGCCCATCCAAAGCACTGCCTCCACCATGTTAAACAGATGATGTGGTATGCTTCGGATCATGAGCCGTTCCTTTCATTCTCCACACTTTTCTCTTCCCATCATTCTGGTACAGGTTCATCTTGGTTTCATCTGTCCAAAGAATCTTGTTCCCAAACTGGTCAGTCTTTTTCAGATGTTTTCTGGCAAAGTCTAATGAGGCCTTCCTGTTCTTCAGTGTTACCAGTGGTTTGCACCTTGTTGTAAACCTTCTGTATTTAGATTCATGAAGGCGTCTCTTGATTGTGGACTTTAACAATGGAACTCCTACCTCCTCCAGAATGTTCTTGACTTCAGTAGATGTTATGAAGGGGTTTTCTTCACCAAGGAAAGAATTCGGCGATCATCCACTTTAGATGTCTTCCGTGGTCTTCTGGGCCTTTTGGTGTTGGTTAGCTTGCCAATTAAGTCCTTTTTAAGAATGTACTAAATAGTTGATTTAGTCAATCTTAATGTTTCTGCTATCTGTCTGATGGGTTTAAGCCTAAGGTTTTAGCCTAATAATGGCCTGCTTCGATTGCATTGACACCTTTTTGGTCCACATGCTGAGAGTTCCATGGACCAGCTACCGAATGCTAATTTAACATTTTGAATCTCATTATCTGCATCATTTTTCATGAAATAGTGACAGAACCGACCACATCTGGCCATGAAACCGTTTGTCAGACAATTGTCCACTTACTTTTGAGCCTGTGAAAATGTAGGGGACTGTATACAAATGCCCATGTTTTAACCATTGAATTAAAGCTGAAAGTCTACACTTCAACCACATATTGACTGCTTCCTTCAAATCCATTGGAGTTTTGAAGAGGCAACATTTTTTGTCACAGTCCAAATACTTACGGCCCTGACTGTATATATCTGTTGGTGCTTTTTAGCACATTTGGAAGATTCATGACTTCTCCCAGACGATTATTGATGTCAGTTTGTGACATTGTGGTATGAAAATCAACTTTTTACAGACTTCATACATCTTCTTAAAATAGTCAGGAGTTTCAAATGTTGCACCATGTTCCAGTAACTGACAAAGTATTAAAAGAGATTAAAATAGAATGTTGTCACTGTGATGGATTTCAAGTCTCTTTTGGTTGATATTCAAACACTAAAGTTAGTGTAAACCAGTGGTTTAGTTTTGTTGTTGAACAAGACTACCTACATTACCTTACTCTTGTGTATGCTAGAAGAAGATTTAGTTGGTCCCAAAACATAGTATGCAGAACTCAGCACAGTGGTGCTTCGAGCTAAATGCTAACGTCAGCAAGCTAAAAGGCTCACAATGGCATTGAAAACATGTTGATGATTGGCAGGTATAATGTTCACCATGTTCACTACCTTAGTTTAGCGTGTTAGCATGCTATCAATATTGACCTGATAATGGTGCTACATCAATAAAGTCAGCGGATCCCCAAATGTATTAGGATTCATCGTCTGGGGACCATGACATGTCTATAACATTACATGGCATTCCATCCCAGCTCCAAGCAGCCTTTCAAGCTCCTAACCCCCAGTCTATTACGCAGACGTTCTTTCAACAATTTGTAGTTTGAGATACTCACTAATTCAATTTTCCCAGAATTGGCAAAGCTCCTGCAGAGCCGTAGAAGACATAATCCAACTATTTTTTCTCGAACTGAGACAAGACAAGTGAAACAAAGCAAAAGGTTGACTTTGACCCGGAGATATTAGCGGGACTAGGACTAACGTGTGATTGTATTTCCATGTTGTCAAAGTACAGTGAGTTTGACCCCCGTGTGCATTGTCTGCTTTTTCGGCCATATTATTTCCAGACAAACATCACAATTAGTTTCCTGGTGTCTGGGTTTTTGTTTTTGTTCTTCGTTACAGCTTTAAATAGCTACTGTAGGCTCAGTGGGAGACAAACCCACTGGGACTTAATGTTGTGCTTGTGTAGATGGACTTGTGTGGCTCAATTAGTCTTGAGTTTCCATTGGAGGCCATTTGAAAGGTCTTAAACTATCATCGTGTTTCTTTGAAACCTGCAGCTATGCCGATGAACAGTAAAGTAAACTTCAGAGTGCCACTCTCCCCATGGATGTTTTTTTTCATGAAATAATCACGTGTTGTCCATATGCCTTCTCCTTCCTCCAGGGGTGTTACTTCTGTGTGAAGCAGTATGCACTGGAGTGTTCCCGAATTCCCATGGGCCAGACAGTCAACTCCCAGGTAAATGATTGACAGAAAGCTGCACTCTGAGCTGTGACTTTTCTTTCCGTGGGGTTTTGTAGGATTGAAAGTCAACTGATCTCCTATACTGTATAGCAGTGGTTTTACAGCAGGGTCCGGGGACTTGTGGGGGACGTTTCTGGGCCCTGAATTGGGTTCCAGGGATTCTTAAGAAAGTTCCAGGGCAACTGGCCGGGGGTCTTGAAGGTCCCAGGGGTCAGAAAGAGTGGGCAACTGAAAAAGTAATTCAAATAAAAAATGATTTTTAGTCTTGTTTTCACTTGGTGGTCCATGGTGCAGGGATGTTTGACGTTTGCTGCTATGTGGTCTTTGCTGTATTTGTGTTTTATTTTGTTGATGTGATAACATTGCTGTGGTTTTTCTTTTTCGTTCTACATCTTTGGTGCCAGATGGTCTTTGCTGAGATTACAGGTCAGGGAAAAAGTCTGTGTGATGTCCCATTTCTGGACTTATGTGTTCATGAAGTTTGTGCAGCTGGTGCTCTCTGGTTTCTCTGGTCATCAATAGTGGAAGTTTTTGCTCATAGAACCTACAGTTGCAAAGGATTAAGCTGCATTTATTGTTGTTGTTGTCAACAAATGCCATGAAAAGACTAAAACCAACAATGGGCTAGTCTGTCTCTCCATACTTCCTCACCTTCCTGTCCGTGACTCTCTATGACGAATATTGTATATGTAGGGGACTATTTTCACCACATTTGGGGCCCTGGTTTAATCACCCAAGATATGACCAAATCTTATTTGGCAGAGAGCAAACAAACCAGATAACAGCCGAGCTTCGTTGTGGTCTGCCACCGAGTTACTCACAGAAGTCATGTTAATTAGCGACAGCTCACCGACCGCCAATGACGTTTGTCATTTTAACTGGTGAGAGCGACGGCCAGCGGCCACTAAAAGAGAACATAAACATATGTCGTTTATGGGCATTTGAACAGACCAAAGAGTGATGCGGCGTTTTACAGGGGGTAGAGTCTGGAAATGGCAGCCGAGCTGTTTGAATCCTGGCAGCATCCATCAGCCTTTTTTGGCAGTTGCTCTTTCGACAAACAGCATGAAGGAACATTGCTTTACTGCACGAACATGTCGACTCATTTATTTACGACATACAGCTGTTACTAATGTTACCATTATTTTAACAATGATAGTTGTTGTTTTATTAAGTAGAATGACAATAAATCCAGGTCCAGAAATTGTGAGTTAAATTCAATATGCGTTAATACGGCAGCACATCTTTATATATTTTTGTATTTCTTTGACTTCCAAATGTACCATATTTTAACTAACATTTCTTTTTGGACCTGGGTTTCTATCCATTGTTGACACTGGATATATTTTTTCTCTTTTTGGTTCAGAACCTTTCAAAAGGTAACCGCCTGTGAAGATGGAATCCTGATGCTCTCCGAGAGCGATTCTTCATCTGGAAAGAAAATAACTTTGCTTCAGTACTTTCACTTACAGGGTGTTACTCACACGATGTCACTTTTTAGACTTCATTGCGTTCTCCAATCCGTACGGTGTCATGCTGTGCATTCCCAGAGATGTATTACTGCAAGAAAAAAAGTTTTTTGTGCAGCAGACAAACATGCAAAGCTGCCTGAGAAAGCAAAGTATGTTTCAGACACTGAAGCTCGGTGTTGTGCATTTGTGACTGAATATGTGTGTTAATTGGTGGTTAATTTGTGGTCTTTCCATCAGCTCTTACAAGATGGCATGAATTGCTATTAATTTGCTTTCATGTTGTTTCCTTCCTTAAATAATATGATTTACTTCCTGTTTTCAGATGCTGGGTGTTAAAGCAGTTTGGCAGTGTTTCTTCACAGGGAGGAATACTGAGGGATGTTCAATAGGCTAATTAGTTTTAACTATTACAGCGAAACATGTATATTTGGTCACAAATGTATTTTAAATTACAAAATCTGCAGCCAAATCAATTAATTCCTATGGAATTTGCTCATAGGGTTGAAGTAAAGCCGCGCAAATCCTTCACTTCAAGTTCAACTTTTGGAAACTTTACCCTGACAGTTGCCGTTAGCCAGTAGCACGTTGGCCAAATCCCAATGTCCCCTTTACGGACTCACGGACTTTGAGGTGCGCTCCGCGTAGTCGGTGAGGGTTTAGGGATGTCCCACTGTCAGATCCTCAAGTGTTTGAGGCTCTCTGGTAGACATTTTGAGCCCTTTATGAACCCTTTCCGTAAGTCAGCATGGTACGCTGACTTAGCCTAAGGGAATTACCCACAAGTCATAGCAACGTGATGTTAAACACGGGGTAAACAGTGGAGGCATGGAGACATTAAAAAAAAAGGTAAACAAAGAGGACGGCTCACATGTGTTCAGCCTGTCTTATTAAATTTACACAGAAACATTAAGGGTTAAAGATGGAACAAAAAATTAACTTGAAATCAGAGGATATTTATTTGTTCATCCATCAAATATTTGATTTTGTCATCGAAGATGTTTTGACAAAAACAAGTACATAGATTATATGAAATGACCTCTCATCTTGTGAGGAAAGAGCCTGAAGACGTTCAAATCAGGGAGTACAAAGTATAAAATAAATACACACAATTATACATCTAGTTTTTTGTCATTTTCATGGTAACGTGATATGTTGCAGCAAAGTGCTGTCCCATTCATATTTACACCATTTCGAGCCCTTACAGCCTCTCACACTCAACCACTTACCAGGTGACGTCAATTAAGTCCTTGAAGGTTCAGGGTTTAGGGTTTAGGGAGGACTTTGGGATTTGGCCAGAGTCTGAGCTTTGAGGGAGTGTTGTAGCTTATTTGCTGAATTGCACCGTCCAATTTAGTTGAACCCTCCTCTGCTCCACAGAAGAGACACGGTTTTAAGACGGTTATGAGACAGAACCTGATGGGACAGATATGTTTCTTGACTTAAATTTGTTAAAGGTGCTATATAAAAGATTGGAATCATATCTATTGTCTCTCAGCGGCTCTCACCATGGCGACGGCTGAGCAGCGGCGCACCACTAACGATGCTAACGGTATAAAAACGTAAACAGCTATGTCAACAAGGAAAAAAAACGGAAAAGCTCGGATTACAACACCCACAGGGGGAGAGTGTCTTGATTCACTGCTCAGGTAGACATCACTCCACTATAGCTTTACATAGACAATAGTTGTTTGACTAATTATTGAATTTAGGGCCTTTAACATATTGTCCCGTTAGCAGAATATTCTGGATAGATGAGCAGTTTTTTAAAATATTTTTGTAACTTCAAAATCCTTTGCCTGTATACAGATGTGGAAGAAACCTGATTCTAAATCTAGTTTCCTGTAACTTTAAATAGATGATTTGAGTTCAAAGATGGCTCAGGAGGTGCCACTCTACTGTGTGGTCTACACATGATCAGAGGTGCGATTTCTCACAGCTGCGATTTAGCATTTGTGAAAGATTTCAGGCTTTTCAGATGTAACTCTAATCCCATCTGCCAACACCCCACAGCTTAATTTCCTGCTTAAGCCCTGGTTCTGTTAGGTGAGCATCACAAGCCGTTTCCATTCTCTCCCACTTGTGACGGATCCGTTTTCAGATTTTGGAACCGGTGCACTTTGATGTGACAAAGGCACAGACAGATGTTTTCAAAGATGTCATGGCATTTTTTTCCTTTTTTTTTTTTTTTTTTTTTCATTATTTATGTTATTATTATTTTTTTACAGTACACATGTTGCAGTAGAAAAAGGACAGTTGTGCATGATCAAATTGTTGGTGGCTTAATTCCATTCAGCCGCTTCAGTTTCAGGGTCCTGCTGTCACATCGTCATGGTTTACTGGGACATTTGAATAGAATAGAAGCCTTTCTGAGTGTTATTGAAAACAACTGTGCTTTTCCTACTATGACGACCCAGAGTGTCTGCTGGGGAAAAAAAGGCTTATTCTGAGATAATAAATAAAGTAGAGAGGAATTATACAGTCGGCACACTTTCGCAGCATCTATTTTGCTAACATTAGCTAATATTAGAAAGGCTGTAGGTTTGTTTGATTGCTCATGGATCTATGTTTTCATTTGTAAGAGGGAGATTATGTTTTTCAAAAGTTACACATTCTTGTGAACGCAAAATCTCAGATATGCCTTGAGGGATTTTTTTTTTCAAATTTGGCACAAACGCCAACCCGGACTCGAGGATGGACTGATTCCAATTTGTCAGTCAACCTCACAAAACACAATTTTGGCCATAACTCAAGAATTGATATGCTAATAAGCACAATTTTCCACACATGTCTGATAGGATAAAATAATGAAGTGATGATTTTTTTTTTTTTAACAGAAATCGATGTAAACTGCAAATTGACTAGTTGGCGGCAACAGTAGTTTCACAATAAAAGCCTGCTGCTTTCACATTAAATGCATTTGTAATGAAACAGAAATGTTTCTGCTTACATTAGATGACTCTTTAGTCTACCACAGCACAGAGGGAAACAGTTGGACTCCTACTGTGATAATGCACCGGTAAATAATGATAAATAAGGTGATGTTATGCATAGGGGATTGCCATTGCACTATGACTTGATGAATGTAGCAGAATGTATGTAAATACTGTATATGCAATCATTGGAGTTTTACACATTAACTTGTGCTGTCCAGTGGTTTTAGTAGTCGACTTCCTGACTAGTCGGATAGCTTGGTAAAATGGTCCACTCGACAACAGATTTCATGACATTCTTATATTGACCTCTGGCCACCATTGTGGTGTGGTCCACACCACAATGGTGGTCTGGTGTGGACCACCATTTAATCTGGCCATTAAATGGAGGTCCACAGCTCTAATGTGTACGTATGTAATGTGTGTCTCATTGCATTTTTGCAGCATGGAAAAGGTTTGAGAAACCATGTTCTTATTGTAGTATCTCCTCAGTCTTCCTTTCATCCCATCTGTCTGTGTGTCTGCCTAGTCCCACCTCATGTCATCTCTCCATCAGGGCAGCCTCCTCACCAAACCCCGTTGCAAGCCGTTTCCAGATGCCACCCCAGTATCTGACTGTGCGGTATGTCCCAGCCATTCTCAAGGGAGGGGTGTCTCCCTACAATCAGGCTTCACCCCTCCCCGCCGCTCTGCTTGCTGCCATCAGTCCTGGTCTCTTCCTTTCCAAATCTACATGTCTGTGTTTGTGTCTCTTCGGGAATGAATGGGTTTCAGTATTCAAAGTGTTTTTTCATACTTGTGGGACCGACAGTTGCTACGACATACAGCTAGACTACAAAGCAAGTAGCAGGTTTTGCTGGATGAAGATTGGTTTTACTTCGGCAAAGGTCTGTTATTGAAATATCTTCTTTTTGAGGTTCAGGCCTCAAAAGTCAAGCTCTCGTTTGATTTCCTTTTCCGTCTTGACTTTCAACAGGCTGTCCGCCTCTGTGCTTGCTGGTTTGGGTGTCGTGGGTTTCTCAGCTTGTATTTGTCTAACTGTCCGTTCAGTCACTGTTGTCCCCTGTGCCCTTTCTCTGATAATCTTACTGTACTGTACTCTTGCATCTTTGGTTGCCAGGGGGTTGACTGGAGCTAGGACTTCCTTCCAGGCCTACTTCTACTATCAGTTCTAGCATCTCCTTGGGTTTAAAGGGCCATGATTGAATAACATAGGGCTGGAAACTGCTGCTGCTCTGCTCGCTATAGATGATCGTTTCAACAGACTGTGACATTTGGATGGATTTGGTTCAAATCCTAGTTAAATGAGGGATTGATTTTGTGTCAATGACATATTTGAGCCAACAAAAATGATGTGGAGTTCTCCAGGGTTCAATTCTAGGGCCACCTCTGTTCAAATTCTACATGTTCCCACTAGCGTAAATAAGGCAAAACTACTGAGTGCAAAACAGTGATTTGATGTGTGTCAAAGAAGTCATTTGAGGCCTGTAGCAATATTAGGAGAGCTGCATTCTATAATTAAAAACATACCTGTGTAACACATTTCACAGTTGATGAATTCACATATAGGCCAAAATTGTTTTATTCATTTATTTATTAATATTTATAACATTCTCATATGTTTATAGAAAAAGGTTGTGGAGGATTGTTGTCCCTGATTTCTTTCACAGTCCCACATTCGTTCATCAAGATGGCAACAGACATCTGATATCTGACCTCATATTAGAAATGAGGTACTTAAAAAAACTACAAATATAAATCATAATGTTGTATTTTATTTAAAAGCACAAGAGGTTAAAGAAAAAACAAATCGCATGTAGGCATACGTGGCTTTGAATGTTTCAAAACAGACAGTCAATCTAATACTACCACATTAAAGATATAGAGCAATTAAAGAATGTATATCCAAGAAGGTTTGTCAGATCACTGAACTAGCTACCTATGTGTAAAATACCTTACTTTCCACCAAAATGACTGTTTGTATAACATACATGTTTAATTATCTCTGTTTTCCAGGACAGAAAATGCAGGAGTACAACCCTGAAAGTGAAAAGTCAATGGATGTCACCATTATGAAGCTGTCCTATCATGACTGTTCTTGTCTTCTTTTTTTTTCTTTTTTTTCAATCAACATGCTTTGTGTATTCTCTTCTTCTTGTATGACCCAGACTTCTCCCATCAATGTAACCACTGTCATTAATTTCACTTCCGCTGAGAGAGAGCGAGAGAGAGAGAGAGAGAGAGAGAGAGAGAGAGAGAGGCTGACAGGAGACGAGCTGCAGCCCCGACGACTCAACCTGACAATTTGTTACACGGGATGTTTAATTAGCTAGAACGTGAAGCGTTTGGGATTACAGGTTAGGAAATAATAAATGTTAGCTTGACAGTGGAGAGGACACACGCAGGAGATGTGCTACCTCTGAGCTGAAGAGTTTTTTCGTAGTCCCAATGGCCTCCTGGCTCCATCGATAGCAGGCTAAGAGGTCACACTTAATTAGTCTGCCAGACTGCGGGGAACACCTCCGGGGAGAGACATGTTAATGTTTGTCTTTTTCATTCCACTGTGCCAAAAGAATATTCTTCTTTCTTATCTCTGCGGATGAGGGCAGTGATAATGCTGAACGTGTCCTGCCCTTGTGCTAGTTTGTGAACAAGCATTGAGACGGGGAAAAGGTGCCGCGAGGTCCCGGAGTTGAACGTTTTCTCTCGCTAAAGAGAGCCGAGCAGTTTCTCTCGCCTCTTTGATTTGATAAAGCCTGTTTGTAAAGGTTCCAGGCAAATGGTCCAGATGAAAGTAAACGCAGCGGGAGCATTCAGCCCTCCCCGTAAACTCTCATTGTGCTGTAATTAACTGCACACTGCAGCCTCTCTCTGCAGCCATTCACATTTGCAATTAATGCCTTTGTCAGCCCCCTTTTGATGTCGGATTTAATTAAATAAGATGCTATTGTGAATCCGATTGATATCGAAGTTGCTTACAAAAGGCTCTCGCCAAGAAGCAATGGGAGCAGCAGGGCTTTAAGGTGCACAGCACAAAGCTTTCGGGGCTGGCAGCAGCTGAAATGACAGGTTGTACCCCTTCAAATGCAAAGCAGGTTCACTAGTGGATGATTTCACAGATAACCAGTCAGAGATGCTATTCACTCCCAGCAATCTGTGTAATGAAAACGGCCAGACTTATCAAGAAGACTCTTGTTTTGCTGTGACTTCTTTAGCCCCGTGACTTTCCGCTAGTCGCTCTGTGCCGGTTATGACTGTGTCCACCCCTCTGTCTTTAGCTCTCCATGCTCTTCACCGAGGAGTGCGACAAGGTGCGGGACCTGATGCACGTTCACTCCTTCAGCTACGACTTCCACCTGCGAGTGGTTCACCAGTACCTGGTCGGCTGCCACATGACGCTGCGCCAGGGCTACCAGCTCACCGACTTCCTGGACGACTTCATCTCCCATCACCCAGACATTCCCAAGTTTGGCCGCAACCACGTCTTCCAAGGTGACTCGGGTGTAAAGTCGTATTTAAATTCACTCTGCAACCCCCCCATGGGTCATCGAGAATCACCACATGTAGGTAGATTCACTTAGAAATTGCGCTGGAAAGAGCAACTCCTGTGTGACTCCATCGGAATAACTTGTGATTAACTCAGTGGATCAAGAGTCGAAAGTTAGCAAACTGCCGTCTTGGATTAGGGATAAGTGGTGCAACAAATATGCAAATTGCCTTTACAATGCATTCAAAGCAACTGTAAGCCTCAGGCTTATACTCCATTGATCAGTATCCCAGTCTTGTTATAATAATTCTATTCTACCTGTGACTGCTGTATCTTGCTGATGCTTAGAAGTAACATTTAGTTTGGGACTGGTTTCTCAAAAACTAAATGTAAGCAGCAGCGACAGAGAGGAAAGGTCAGGCTCCAAAGCAATACTTTAAGTTGAGGGATGTATACATGCTTTTACCTCTTAATTTACTAAACAAAATATATGTTCAATTCGTCAGCATTTATTTAGAAGTTTGCAGAAATCTAAGTAAAAAAAGTTTCCAGATTGATATCAAGAACTATCTGATTAAGTAATGATACATAAACAGGCCTATGAATCGGACCCACTATACAGGGCCAACTTAAAATACTTTACCCACACAGTATTTATGGTTGATATCTAGCAGTAGAGGTTAGTAGCGGTACTGAAAGAGTAACACCAAGGCCATTCTACTCCATCATGGGTGTGGTTCAACAGACCGGTCAACCCATAGTGTTTAGTACAGCTTTGCTTTTCCTGCCTATATGATTTGATGTAGAACATACATGGTACTTCCACATTCACAACGGGATACACCACAACCAACACTTTTACTTAAAAAAATGTCCTGTTTGATGGCTGTTGGTGGACTAATTCCACTTCTTTATTTTACTTTTATTAGCATTCAAGTCCCAAAAGGAGCTGCTCAAATTCTCACGAGCTGGAACAAATTAGAAACATGAAAGTTGGCCCAGTGACTAGAAATGATGTTTAAGTGTTTCCTAAGAAATCAGACTCCCGCTGGCCACACGGCAACGCTTTGATTAACGCTAACAACGGGGCAAGGCCACGCCCATCAAACCATAAGTCTAACTGCCTTTGAATTGGACAGACATGTCCACCTCAATGTGCTCTACAAAAAGCCTCTTGAACAATATAAGTCTGCTAGACAATATTTTGCGCCATTTTCAGAAAAAATACATTTCATAAGTACATACATAACTAGACAAGATAAAGTAAGGAGACAACCGTTGGGCCGTTCATCATGAAACTTCCAGGATATGTCCCATAAGAGTAGCTGAAACATCCCCTGAACGTTCAGGTAAAATCAGACTATATATCAGAAATTGTTTGTCCAATCATTACAAAACTTGCAGGATGTGTCTCATGACAATGTTGAACCACATGTGTACCACTATTTTGAAATCACTCACACATGGGGCGCCACCAGGTTTAAACTTGTGCATGGGCCCGGTGCAATTTTGGCCATAAATCAATCACAGTTTGTCCAAACATCACCAAACTCACTGGATATTTTTTATTAAGCTGTTGAAACACAACACCTTAATGCCAAGAAATATGACTGAGGGGACTATGAGTGTGCAATAAGTGACAGGCTCAGTGCTTCTTCAGACAGAATTAAACCAGCTGAGGGAGCTTTGTGAAGCCTGAAACTCGCTGGCAGCCGCCTGCGGCTCTGATTTTGGCGATTGAGCTGCTTCTTTCTGTTGAGCAGAAAAAGGTCGTGAACCCAGAATGGCCATTTGCAGCTATATTATACTTTGGTATTTGCCTCAAGGTGTGTTTCTGAGTGTAGGTATTAATCCGCCTTGCATGTCCTCAACCTCGCCCCACAGCTCACTGCTGGCCAAAGTAGAATCTTTCAAACTGTTTCACTGCCACAGAAAAACAGATGAGTTAAATCAAACCAAACTGCTTCTATTGGTTTCCTTTCCATGACGTATTTATGTATCACTGCTGCTTCAGTCTGAGCAGGAGCTCTTCTCCGAGTCATTGGAGGGATAAAAGATTCACTTGAACACAATCCTGATTGTCTTCATAAGAGTCTCTGATCCTTGTGTCCATCAGGGAGCTTCTCCGTCTCCACGGGGATGATAACGGCTCATCAGCTCTACAACTACATCACTGACCACGCCAGCACCTACGGCATGAAACCGCTCCGCATGTCCAAGGCTGCCGTCGCCACTGACAAGAAAGGGACGCCTGACCTGCATGAGTATGCACTAGTGGCTCTGTGGAACAGGTAGAAATACATCCCAATCACAGTATACATCCACTGTGTATTCTTATTACATAAACAGCTTCAGCCTTCTCTATCTTCTCTTCCTCCTTGCTTTAGTTCGGGTTCCTACAAGGATCTGGAGGGCCTGCACCACCATGATGACTTTGACGTGTCCCTGGTGGTGTGCCACAATGCTGCTCCATTTGAGGAACAGTCCGATGGGGAGAGGCATTTGTTGAGGTAAAGAGACATGAAAGAACAGATAAAAGAAGAAAAAGCTAAAAGATGTCACCTTAGTTAGTTTTTTCTGAAATTGTATATATTAATTGAAATAAATAGCGACTTGACTATGAAAAGAATTGCTCATAGCAGCCCTAGTTTTGTTGTTTATCTATTGTCCATATTGATAATCTAAAGTAGAGCCTGAATGATACTGGATTTTGAGGTCTATGTCTATATTTTCTTTGCTAGATATCTTTTAAATAGTTTTTACAGAAACACATAATGCCAATATTTTATTTTTCATAAATATCCCTTATGTTAGGGTAGTAAAGAATTGCACTTGAATGGAACATTTTACAGCTGAAAAATAAATTAGTCAAAACATTAAAAAAGCCAATGTGTAGCAATTAGGGGGATCTATTGGCAGAATTGGAATATAATATGAATAAGTTAGTCATCTTTATTTATTTATTTGTAATATTTTGATTAGTGTATAATTGCCTAAAAGTGAGAACAGACGTGTTTTCATTACTTAAGCATGAGCCTTTCATATCTACATAGTGAGCAGGTTTTCATCACATAGTCCACTCTGTTGTTTCTACAGTAGCCCAGAACGGACAAACCGAACACTGGCTCTAGACGGGGCCTGGTGTGCTGCACGCTTAGCTCACAGGAGAAGTTCTCTTTCATAGCGTTGGTTTCTCACATTGGGAAAGCTTGTGGCGTGACCTCATCAGAGGCTCCTATCACATGTAAGGGTGACTGAACATCCTGACCCTGCCTTTGTGGCTAAAGGGTTCATGCTCTGGCGGCCCTGTGCGTATGGCCACGATGCGCCAAGCGGAGCGGAAAGTTTAAATATGTGGAACTTTGACCCGAGCTGCTCTGACTTTTGTGGGCCCAGCCAATTGCTGTCTACCACAGCTTATGGACAAAAATTGTATCTGCACAATGTACCAGAACTGTACATTAAAAAGTCATATGACCACCAGACAAAAACAATAGCTAATAGAATCTACTGCGGCACGTAGATGCAGCTAGCCGGTTTAGATAAATGCCACTGGAAGACTAATGTGCAGCATAACAGCCTTGTCTTTTCCACTGAAATTTAAATACTCCTTTAGCAAACATAGTTTATATTTTAAACTAAAGATATACAGTATATGTCAAGTTTATTCTGACTCTGTAAAATGTCCCATCCGTCTTGGTCATTGTTATTTTAGCAACGTCGGGGATATTTAAATTGGTTTCTTATGTTATGTTTAAACACACTATATTTGATATTGACTCTCAAGTAGCATCATAGGTATCAGCCTCAAATATCTAATACCATTCATATGAATTACTTTATTCAGCAATACAGATATGTCCGTGGTAATATCGGTCCAGATCTAATCTCAAGGAGCATATTGAATTGAAATGAATGTCTTTATAAATTCTTCTATTCCCTTATCCGTAGGTTGCGGTTCTATGTGATCATGACCAGCCAGAGGGAGCTCTTCCCCCGCCTCACTGCTGACATGCGCCGTTTCAAGAAGCTTCCTCAGATCCACCGTGATCCTGGTGAGCTGAGTGGCCGGCTCCCCCCCGACCTGGCAGAGGCCTGCGGGTCGCGCGGTGCCGAGCAGGACCTCTGGGAGGAAACGTCGTCCGAAGCCACGGTCTCCTTGGCTCCGAGCGACGGCAATGAGTTTTACCCTCTGGCGGGCGCCCGACGAGAAACTCAGGGGCTGCTCTACTCCTCCCCTCTGTTCCCCCTGCTCAACAACGAGGTGGTGACGGCCCGCAGACAGATCCAGGCCAGCGTGGAGCAGGCCATGGGTCACTGCCGCAGGGACAACCTGTGGAGGAGGCTGTTCCACGGGGAGCACCTGGCCCTGGACAAACTGAAGCTGACGAAGCTGTCGTTCAGCGAGCTGGAGGAGCTGCTGGAGGCTGTGCAGAGCCGCTCGGTGGGGGAGATCGACCCACAACTGGTGAGACTCCCATTTTACATTCATCCACCATCCTTTAATCAGCACTCAAACTCAACCGTGTCAAGGCCTGGTAAGTTGTAAGAGAATAATTTAAGGGTCATTTTGGTTTCTTACAACCTGGATCCTTGTTACAGTTTGGCCGTCATTCCTATTGGTTATGAAGAACATTGTGTACTCACCAGGTTTATTAAGATCTGGGAACATGGTGGCGGCGCTTGGTCGTGCCCCTTTTTTTTTTTTTTTGTAACTTGATGTCACGTGACTGTCACCAATAGTTCACTGATAAAAGCACTAGTTACATGAGCAGGGATTATACAAAGAAGCCGAATTCACTTTTAAATGCTTAAGAAACAGCAGGTCTTAAAAATCTTCATTTGAGTAAATATTTTATAGGATATTAAACCTTTATTTCTTTACAGTTATTGTATACAGGCAATAAAGTAGTCTATGAATATGAGATATGAGTTTAGAGATATTTACAATCCGTCCTCGTCATAGTGGAGGTTGGTTTATGGCGTTTTGCCGGTTACACCTACAGTCTAAGGGCGTATCTATGAGTTACACTGGTAGTCGTTTTGATTCTTCACGGTTTGTTTTGTTTCTACGTCCTCTGGAGTTTTGGAGAATAATGCAGCGCATAGAGTATTAACGGTCATGCTCGGAGCTCGAGTGCTGTCTGCGGAGGCTCAGGCTACGCCGCAAAGTGCGAGTACAAACAAAGCTTAAAGATGTGGGTTTTTTTAAAGTAATTTCGGTGAACTAACCCTTTCAAAGTAGACAACAAAGACATAAACATGTAGCGGTTGTGTACAGACTACAATTACCGCCTCACGCAGTTTACATCCACGTCTGTCCAAACAGTCAACTCATCATCATTTTACGCTTTCAGACGATCGATTAGTTGATTTAATCAACGTGTGTTGATAACTTGAGAGTGAGTTTCTCCACAAAAAAACCCACACAAAGGCACCACTTTAAATGTTGTGTTTACCACAGATGGACTTTAAGTCATTGATATTTAACAAAGCATAAAAAATGACTAATCCAATCTCAGTCGACTAAGACTAAAGCGACCGATTAGTTGACTAATCAACTTAGAGGGGGTTGTTCTACTTTATATGCATGAGATAGGTGGATATGTCCGTATATATAATATATAGGAGGGCTTATTTGACAGCGACGATATGTACATTTTAAAAACATTGTGTATTTTATCAATGAAATTCATGATACTGCCTCAGACTTTATTAATTAACAGGGAGCTCAGCCATTGGACAAAAAGCAGGATGAAACACTGTGTTCAGATGGGGTCTGTGACGGTTGTGGTAACGGCAGTGTGTGATGTGTCGCTGCAGGACTGCTTCCTGACCATGAGTCCAGCCTGGTACCAGAGCCTGATCAAAGTCCTGCTGAACCGCTTCCCTCAGAGCTGCAGACACTTTGACGACAACGGCATCCAGTATCTGGTGAGAAGACGCTCCTGTTCTGCCTCTGCGGTTACATTTTATAAAAGGTCGATAAAGTGTAACTTCTCCGAGTCGGCCTCAGCATTTCTCTGGCTTCTACTCGATGTTAAACTTGGGAACAATCGTTTTATTGAGAGTGTGGGGTCACTTTAAGACTGAGAGAGCTCAGTGTTTAAATGTAAAATGGGACTCTAGAGGGATTCTTTTTATCTTGAGGGGGATAATTATGGGATCCTTCTGAGTTTCTGAAAATGAGAGAGCTGCAGTAACAGCCTGACCTCTCGCTCCTGTCCTTCCCTCTTATCCATTTTCTTAGTCGATGTCAGATGTAACTTTTGAAACGTTTTTGTAAATAGTTTGTGTGCAATGAGCACAAAGCCGTCTGTGCACTACAGCTCTGATTCAATGGAGTCTCCTCCATAGCAACAGCCGCTGAGACTCATGGGTAGTATAGTATTTAGTGCCAATCCAACTTCCAATCACCTGTACTGTGCATCACTCCCACGCCGTGCTGTAGAAATGTGTATGTACTCAGTGTGCTCCTTCAGCAGCCTTTGGTTTCCGTACAGTCTGAACATGTGTTAGCACCGCGTAGCGTTCTTGGTAATGAGGGAACATGACAACAGTGGATCTCCATGGAACATTACCGGACTACACAGCGGGGGCGTGTTCATTTTGATGTTATTACTCAGACCACATCTACGCCTTCTTACCTTTCACAATAAAACACCTTGACATATAGTGTTTGCAGATGTGTATTTTGCATTTTGACCGCCCTTACTTATAAATATTATTTCATAACCAAATGTCATGACATAAGCTTACAGTTATTAGTACTTCAGTTATCCAAGAGACCCCAGTGTTTCTGTGTTGAGGTGCATAGTATCAAATAAAAGAACATTTTCAAACAGGAAACCTTATGTTGTGTCAGAGGCTGTGCACATCTTGCTCCTGTTTGCTCCATAATTTGTCAGAGTTTTAACATTGAACCTTTTCATTGTCACCCAAACAAAATTGCCTTTATGTTTAACATCATGAAGAAGATCAAAAAGATGAATCCTTGTCAGTAGAAGGCTTTACTTTTCAATGTCCATCTAATCCACGTCTGTCTTCTTCGTTTCAGGCTGTTCTGAACCAGAAGTTCACCGACTGCTTTGTTTTGGTCTTTCTGGACACCCAGGCTGGAAAAACAGTGGGTTATCACACTGACGTGATTAATAATATTATTACACTGTAGTAGTGCAAACACCTCAGCACTGTTTCTTGTCCGTTTCCTTCCTCCTTCAGAGCCTAAAGGTCGTGTTTCGGGAGCCGCTGCCGTCGCAGCAGACGGCCGGCAGCAGCCCTCCTCCCCAGCTGGTGTCCATGTACCACCACCTGGAGTCCGTCATCAACACCGCCTGCTACAACCTCTGGACGGGTCTGTTGTAGAGCATAGCTGGACTTACCTCAACTCATAGCCACGTGATCTTGACCGACGTATGGAAACAGGAAGCAGCGGTCTGTAGAGTTTTTGGATTGAGGTCATGTGGGGAAAATCCTCTGTGCCAGTATGTTCTCCCAGCAGCTACGCTCAGTTCTACCTTGCTACCACGCAGCAGCATTAAGAGAAGCATCAGACAGGTCAGGGTTGCTACTGTGTTTGTGTCAGTGCCAATGTCAGAAACCTAAACCAAGAGCCAAACCAGTGGGTAAAAATGTGATTGTAAATGCCTCCTAACTGGTGGGTATATACCTCCATTAGCTCGTTCAGTATCAGCCTAATCTTCTGATATACTTGCTTTTAACTACGCATTGAAGTGTGTGTGATGACCACCCCATGTATACTGTGTTCCTGCGGTGAAGTGCTACCGGTCCACAATATGGAACGAAACCCATGAAGGATTGTGGCAGTATATGCGTTTTGCACGTTAAAGGGACAGTGTGTAGGATTTGATGGCATCTAGCCATGTGGTTGCAGATTGCAACCAACTGATTATGCCTCCGCTCCTCTTCTTTCCAAGACTGCTGTAACGTGAGCCGAAGAGTGCAAAACCATGGTAACGCAATCGGCCTCGCTCAGAGGCCATCCATACCATAATACCACTACTTAAGGAGCAACGGAAGTCAAACGGCTAACGTTAGCGCAGTTTCACGAGTGTGTCAGAGATCTACGGTGGCCTTCAGGTAACCAAAAAACGTGAGAGTCTCTCTAGAGTGTGTTTGTTTGTCCGTTCTGTGCTCCTGTAGAAACATGACGCTGCAACATGAAGGACTCATTGTAAGCTAACACAATCACAAAGATCAGGTGATCATACACAAATTAAAACAGTCATGAATATTATATTCCAATTCTGCTACTAGATCCCGCAAAGTGCTACACACTGGCCCTTTAAGTTATATTTATGACCAGATGGAATAAGTGAAGATATTCCAGTGTCAGCTGACGATGATCCCTACTCAGATCTGCTTCAGTGGATAAACCTTTAAATCCTCAATGCTACTCACGATGCAGCTGGGAGTTAAGTGCACGCTTTGTTAAAAAGCAAGTATATCAAAAGTGTTAGGGCAGCTTCAAGTTTTTCTAGTGCAAGTTAACTAGGAGGGGGACACCTCTGCTAACTTAAACAAAAATGGATTCACAGTTATAATATAGACAAAATATAAAGCTTTGAGTAAAATTAGTAGAACTGCTACATAACGTTTGGTAGACAAGTTGTGTTATGTCACACTACACGTTATAATCAGCGACTACAACCTGCAGCACCTACGTTCACACAGTGCGGATCACCTGAGCGGCGTGGAGCTCACCCTGACCGTTAGCACGCAATCCTCATTTGGTTTTATCCATTGGCGTTCATTCAAAGTAGACCTCCAGCCTGAAACTGGACGTCCCACAACGAACCCATCAGTCACAAATACGGGCCGGTTCGAAAATTTGTCGAGGGGGGGTTTACAAACTTGTAAAAGTAGAAACGACATAGCATCGCCCACCACCTCCACTAACTAATCCAGGGATGACTACAGATGCAGCTTGTGTTATGAAACCCAAATCAAGACTGTGTGTGGACCTGGACACCCTGTTGGGTCGGGTCCTCAGGGTTGTCCGTCTGAAGACCTTGTGCACAGAACCTTTTACGGATTGGCTTTGACCATTCTAAAAGTGGTAAAGTAGATGAGATGGGTTTACATCTCTGATGTCATGAGCAAAGTTCGACCATGTCCTGAGCTCTGACACATGACTGTGAAGGAAACCTTTGGGTCTTTGCCAGTAGAGAAGACACTTTTCTTTGTCCTCTTTGACAGAGAACTACCCTGAATGCAGTTTAGATTTACTGATTCTGATGCTTCATGCCAAAACGTAACGCAAGTCAAGTCGTTTGCACCCAACAATGAACTCTTCTGCACAAGTTTCATACTCCACAGCTCCGTTCATTATCTTGGATCGTGTGCCTTCTGATAGCATCGTGCTAGCTCTTCATACCACAGCAGTGTTTTATGCGAGTGAGACAGCTGGGACGTCAGAGTAGGATGGCTTTAATGTCCCATGTTCAAAAGTGTCAAACCTCTTACCCTACTGCCATATCTGGTGCCCTGAAGTGCCTTTCTCCTTTTTTTTTTTTTTTTTTTTAATTTATTTTTTTATTCCCAAACCTCTGAAGCAACGCTGTTGTAGTAACATCAGACGATCTCTGTGAACACACTCCTGATGTTCTGCGGTGAAAGTGCCTGAGTCGGTTTGCAGAAACGGGACGAAAATGTGTCAACTTAACTGATTTGCATAATAGCATGTCACACGTCATCAGAGCCGAATGTTTCCCAAGCACGCTCGGTGTTTGAGGTCGTGTTGTATATTCTGGAAGGGTGCTGGCTGGTAACCACACCTCAATTTACAAGAGGGCACGAAGCCAGCCTATAGTATTGTGAACACAAAGGCTTGGCTTCCACAGTCCCCTCATTAATGACGGACTCAGCAGCCTTGGATTTCTACACATTTTCACTGGAAGGAAAGCAAGTCTGAGCTCAGTTGTGGACGTGAAATGAAGAAATGTGGAGCGAAGCGGCGAGACTTCAGTCTGAATGTTAAACACTGGATATTCATCATGCAAAATGTGAACTGTAACGAGTTAGCCCTCAGCATTTTGACTGTAATACAAACACTGCACTGTCTGACTGTATAATGTATATTATGTACATACAGAACACTTTATACAGTATGTGAAATGCTAAATAAAGCAGTAGGATGAATGAGAACGTTTGGTATGGTTTCTACGTGAGCACAAAGTCCGACCTGACTTTAAAGTGAGGAATCGGTCTGTGTGTTCTTCTCACATCTGGAGAACCGCTCATCTGATCGGCTTCACATTTAGCGGGTGTTTCGCTGGGGACCCCACCGAGTGCTTTGTCGAACTTCACAACCATACTCTTCTTCACTGGCCTGTCGGAAGGGGCACATGCTCCGAACATCTTTGCTTCTAAATAGAGGGAACTACAGCTCCACAATCAACGACTTGGAAAACAGTCGA
Organism: Cebidichthys violaceus; assembly: GCF_023349555.1. Lineage (NCBI taxonomy): Eukaryota > Metazoa > Chordata > Actinopteri > Perciformes > Stichaeidae > Cebidichthys > Cebidichthys violaceus. The sequence goes on from NW_027176296.1 coordinate 12,911,056, forward strand.
CCATCACAACAGCTGGCATTTTGATAAATAAAACCTCATTACAGAATCTTCCTACGTCTGAACCCCTATCTTATCTCGGTTTATGGTGACATTCAGGTGGTATTACGGTTTGCCCAACTGTATTCAGAAAAAAAAGTCCTATCTTAACCAAGGATAGGAATGTAGCTATTACAGAACCATCATCCTAGACCCCGTCCTAAATTCAAAATAACTGACAAATGGCAACCTCACTGTTAGGTCTGTATGCCAATGAAGATGGGAACATGAACCCAACATGAACCCTGAAATATGATGATTGAAAGGCTTTAAATTTGACGGACGAGTGTTGATTGAATAATCAATTAAACAGATATAGTTAGGATTTCTTAAGATAAGATGGGAGCTATGTGTTGGGATAGAACACAGCCATGAGGTTAGGAATTGCTTGAGTAATAGGAAGGTTTATTCCTATCTTCGAAACTCAAGTAAAGATGGGACCAGCCGTTAGGATATGTTTCCTATAATGAGGCCTCTGTCATACCTGTATAAATGAGCTAGCATTATTTGATTGATATTCGATTTCTTTGTTCACTTTCTGAAAAACCAACAGGGAGATGTGTACATTTCATATTTTTGGGTTTCATGAGGCGCCCCCTAGTTGTGCATTATTTCCACAGAATACATTTGGGTATCTATCCACACAACCACCACATTAGCTTTCCTGCTAACGTTTCCCTCTTATCTGTCTTACCAACATGAACACACTTGTTGAACGAACAGTCAACATCTTTTAGTATAGTTATCACAATTTATTTTTCACAGTGAAACGCTTATTTATACATGATCAAATAGTTTATCGATACATTGAAAAACTGATTCGATGTTAGTTGAGAAAGAAATAAAAGTGTCTGTTATTAAAGAGCAATAGAACCACTGGTCAATTAATCACATTTAGATGGGAAATTGTCATTTAAACAGTAAAATATACTACATCAAAGTATAGTAAATACTTTACATATACTGTCTGTGTATGGCCACTAGAAACTGTTCAAAGGAAAAAAGAGTTACTCCTGGTGGAAGAAGTGAACACGTATCAGACGTCTGCCATTGAGCAGAACACGCGTTGTGACGGGTCACCTGCTCATCACTTGCTGTGTTTGCCATAATCTTTCATCCAACCCAGACCCTCCTTTGTGGAGCCTAAAGTGGACAGAGATCATTATAAACATGTTTATTTTCTAATTGGGTGCCATATTAGAGCACTCACCTAGTGGCTTGTATTCACAGCCGATGTATCCCTGGTAGTGGAGGTTCTCCAGTGTGTTGAACAGGTAGCTGTAGTTGAGCTCTCCAGCACTGTTGGGCTCATTCCTGCCTGGAACCTGAGCAATCTGAACATGACCTGAGGAAGATTCCATCTCTATGAGCTCCAGAAGCTTTACTGAGCCTGCTCTCTGCTTCACATCATCATAGCTGCATGTGTTTATCCATATTAGCTGAACGGCAGAAGTTGTGTCGTTTCTTCCACATATTTATTGTAGGAAATCAAAGCTTCACTGATTAAACAGCACGAGTCCGCCACGTCTCTGATCCAAACTCTTCTACATCTTGTCGATTGAACTATCTAAGTCACCACGACAACAAAAACTGGGTGATGTGTAGATGGTTAGTTACCCACAAGCTGGGAAATGTGTGAAAACTCTCCTGAGACAACCTGTCCCAACCTCAACCACGCCAGGCCGTTTCTCAACCTCATCCATCTCACAACTTGTGGGTCACCTTCTAGACACAACCCAAAAGCTGAAAGCCAGAGGTGGATGACGTCTACTGAAGATGCGTGGACTGCAGATGTAGCGGAAAAATATACGTTCTGATTAATAGCGGATGAGTTGTTCCAGAATAGCAAAGGTGGATGAAACAATGCATCATTAATCATCATTAAAAAAGAAATTAAAATTGAAGACAGCCCCCGTGGACTAGTGAAATATTCATGCGGGTGCATGTCTCTAAATCTGAGGAATATTTTTTTTGGGTGGATGATTTAAACTCACCGTCCTCCAAGTTCGTCATTGTTGCTAGGCTCCAGTGCTAACCAGAAGAAATTTAAATACGACACCATTTTTTTTTTAACTTAAAGCAACACAGAATTTAGATTCTGGCTCTGTGTGGAACAGCTTTAAAGCTGCGCTCATACATGATGTAATATAAAAGGTGTCACCCAAACAGACTCCATCTGTTGAAGCCTAGGTCAATAGGTTTATAATATCAATAAAACCATTTGAGATCACTGACTGTGATGAAGGGTAGATATCTAAAGGCCACTAGGATGCGAGATGTGTTACATAGGATGCCTGGAAGAAATGAGGTCACTGGTCACCAAGGCTGGAGGATTCAAGTACAATATTATATCTCTCATCTCACTCACCAATAATGGGTAAATACTTGTGGATGTTCTCTGTCAGGTTTCCATCCATTATCTGCCAGTGGAAGACGTCCTGAAACAGTTTGCACATCTGTTAAGTCCAGAGTTTCAACATATCTTTTTTTTTTTTCCATTCCTTTCATTTCCAAGAGCACCCACCATTTGCAGCTTGATGTTTGGCTTTCCAACCTTCTCCAGTATTGCAGCTGCTGCAGACACAGAAATGAGGACGAGCTGAGATATGACTCATGCAGGTAGCCAGACAGGAGGTGTGCAGAAATCAGACACTAACAAGATCAAACGCTGCAGCATCGATTCTGCAGAGCTCGGTGTGTTTGATTTGAGATTAAATTACAGAATGTGCCGTGGACTTGCATCAAAATATGTTAATGGAGGCTAAATGACTTATTACTGGCCAGCTTTCCATGTCCTATTAAAAATAGGGCATGAAAAGGACATATTCATTTTCCTCAATCACAGAGCTGTTGAAAGTATGACACGACTGGCGAGTGCAAAGATCAAACCCCTCATGGTATAAATAGCTCACAGTAGTTTCGATTTTCTTCCTGTATTCACAATGGTATCGGCCATGTCCACTGTGCACGTTTATGTTTGGCGTCAGAAATAAAAGCCGGTAGGCCTCCGCCGATCTCAACTAACTCTGGGATGCATCAAAAACATTGAGCTGTTGTGAGAGGTGTTGTCTCAGCGTCTTACCCTGATGAGGAGAGTCCAGGAAGTACCTGGGATCTGTTATCCTCGTGTTGATTGGCTCAATCAAACCAGTGATTCCTTCCTGTGAGGAGCAGTGACATTTCACAGCGTTCACAGAGCATCGTCATCAACTACATTAGGAACCATTCATTGAGGGTGGTGTGATGTTAACTGATCTGATATGACACATTGTATGCCTCCAGTGCAGCAGCTATATGAATATGATATTCATGTCCTGTAACACTACTCTAGAGAGAAATACAACCAAAAAAACATTAGGATATGACATGAACACATTGTGGTTTTTAAAATCATAACAGAAAAGGAAAAATTAACGCTCCGATTTCAGCCAGGGCCCCGTGTTGCATGTCATTCTGTCATCTCCTCTCTACACTCACGTTTTACAAGTGGGCGGTCCCAGTGAATGGAAGTACAAACAAATATTACATTAGTTATTACATTAGTTATCAAAACAAGATCACAGAATCACCAACATGTCTGTGATTTGGTTAAAGAGATAGTTTCGGGTAACTTTACAGTTGTTCCTATTTTCCCCAGAGTCAGAAACTAATTAAAGCCTTAAACAGACCTTTTCTATGTGTGGCGTCACACTGCAGTATTATCTTGATTCAATGATGAGTGTCTATGGGAGCAAATAACACAATCATGACTCATGAAGATAAATGCATTATTAATAATATTTGATATATTTGATAAGGTGAGTAATGGTATATTAGTCTTTCTCCTGCTTACTCATTTTGTAACGAGCTTGGTTTTGATTTAGACAGAGTCGAGTGGATATACTTTGAATCATATTTAAATATCTTCCATTTGTTTTAATCTTACATAGATATTCTACTTTCTCTTTGCGGTGTCCCACTATCTTTCTGCAGAAATCCTGTTTCACTTGGTTCATGCCGCTGGGAGATGTTGTTATGTTGGACAGAAAAGGTCACCGACCTTTGAGAGAATATCAGCAGCATAGTTTAGGTTCTCCACGAAGACGTCCTCCATCTCCTTGGCAACCGCCGTTCTGTGTGAGCCCACGGGAACCCTCCCCGCCATCAGGTGGATCCTGAAAAGTTCATAGGAAATACTTCATACACAAATATGAAGAACTCTGCTTGCATGAAAAAAAAATCTGTCTCAGCAGCAGTAAAACAAATAGTAGTTTGAAGGCGCGTTATTATAATTCAACTAATATGTTTTTCCACATGTCTACCCCTGGCCCTTAAAATCCAGCTCATCTTAGAGACGTTTCTTCACCTTGATCGGTTCAGTTGATTGGACATGATTTGGAAAAACACACACATGTATGTGGAAGATCTCACAGCTGAAAATGCACATCAGAGCCAAAAGCAAGCCATGAGGCCAAAGTATCTCAGAGACAGGACTGTGTGGAGGTTCAGATCTAAGGGAACGCTACAAAAACATGTGTGCTGCATTGAAGGTTCCCAGGAGCAAAGTGGCCCGAAGAAGTTGAGAACAACCAGGACTCTTTTTAGAGCTGGTAGCCCGGCCGAACTGAGCGATCAGAGGGGAAGAGCCTCAGTAAGAGAAGTGACCAAGAACCCGATGGTCAGTCTACTACCTAAAGGACCCTCCGACTGAGAGAAACTAGACTCAACTGTTTGGCCTCATGTCTGGAGGAAACCAGGCACTGGGGCTGTTTTTCAGCATAAAAGTCTGGGGTACTGTTCAGGGCTGAGCAGAGTAGAGAGGTATAATTAATGAAAACCTGGTTCACAAGCATGTTGCAGTTCCCATGTTGTTAAAATGTGCTGGACGAATTCTCTTTCCTTCCATATGCACAAGCAGATTTGTTACACTTCACACTGATTTTCAGGGCGGGGGTTTAAGGCTGAAAACAATACAAGATACTCTCACCGTTTGCAGTCCAACGCTCTTGCATACTTCAAAGCCAGATCCAGACCCTGTCTGAACTCTGCCTCTCTTCCGGGAACTGCACCAAGACCAAGATCGCCTCCCTTTACATTTCCTGCAACACATTCATCCTTTATTCCCATCAGCATCATCATCATCTAATTATTACTACACATGGAAGTATTAGTATAGTCTGGTTGAAATAAACAGCTTCTGACTGAACACGTGTGTGTGTGTGTGTGTGTGTGTGTGTGTGTGTGTGTGTGTGTGTGTGTGTGTGTGTGTGTGTGTGTGTGTGTGTGTGTGTGTGTGTGTGTGTGTGTGTGTGTGTGTGTGTTTTGCGGTAGTTACCGGGCGGGGTGTTGATGAGGATCACCTCCACCCCTGTAGCTTCTCTGGCTCTCTGCAGCTCCTGCAGCTCGGAGTCGTAGAGCCACGCTGCCTCCACCGCCCGGAAGCCCGCAGAGGCAGCCGCGTACATCCTCTGGCTGAAGTCCGGCAGCTCCGTGAACAGCCAGGAGAGGTTCGCGCAGAACTTCAGCGGAGCCATCCTGGTTCACACTGCAGAGGCCAACGACCCGACGTTCAAGTCTGCGAGCTGGACTTTCACCCCGATAGCAGCCGGGAGAGACCTGCGTTAAGTCCGCCACAGTTAGGCAGCGTTAGAGAGCGGAACACGGACGGGTTAGGTGTAGACCTGTTCAGATCGGATTCATGTGCAACCATCTGTGGTGACATGTTTTAGGAAAAACCATACATGAGGTACAGACTACAGTTAGTATTTCACTAGCTTAGCACTGCTTTAAGTGGTCTTTATTCCCACGTGCTTACATTCTTATTGTGCCGTTATCTGTATTAAATATTATTCATATATTTACCTTGCAAATAGTTACAAAAAAAGTATAAACAGAAGTTGCAGGTTTTACAGCGTCTGACCGACAATACGGAGAGTGTTATTATTGTCACATGACTGGAAGCAGCGTGCTTCCTGGTCTGTGAAATGCGCACGCGCAAGAAGAAAGTCCTGATGGATTACTTCTCCCTTGCGCGTGTGGGCGACCGGTAGCGATGAGTTTAAGGGGAATTGGAAATCGGAACGGACAGCTTCGTTCGGGCCAGTTCTCCGACATGAACACTCCTGACGTCACAGAAACATGGTGGCGCACGCAGTGAACCGTTAGCAGAAAAGCATTTTTTATCAATTTTTATGTAATGTAGTGTTTTTGTGTTGCTGCCACTTCCCTTCAGATGAGTCCCAGCTCTCCTCACAGAATTAGCTCATTTCATTCAGAGTGCTCTCAAAGTTTGGGGTTTTATGAAAGGCGGCCAAAATAATGCATCCAATAAGTATCATAATTTACCCAAGTATCTAGAAAGATTTTCAAAAATCGTGTTTAACCATAAAATATTAATTTAGATGTATGAATTGCAAAAGAGTATATAAAAATGGTGTCATATAAGTGTGTGTTTTCCTCCAATCACAGCAAACTAATATGTTATTATTTTTAATGCAATCCCCTCTGGTTTTCTTCAGTTTGTAAAGAATTGATGACTAGCTCTGGTATCTGTAGCCTGTTTATTGAAGGTCTTGATATTCAAATTAAACCATGCACTAGATGCATCAGAAATTAATTGTAACAATGTTTAAATTTCTGCAGCAACATTCTTCTTACTTCTACATGCATGCTGATGTAGTTTTAGTTACTATAAGGAGCTTTCATTTTGTATTGACATTGTCGGTCTCTGTGGACATGAGTGGTGGTGTTTCACAGCACCTGCGTCCCTCTAGAACTGATTCTCATCTGGTGGGTTGCGGACCCGTTTTCAGTGGTTCGCGGGACTTCCCCCCCCCCCCCCCCCCAAAAAAAACCATGGGCTTTTATTTTGAAGGGGATTTTTTATGCAGCGGAGTTATTAGCACTCCTTAACAGTATTTGGCGTTAATACCTTGTAATGCTAATAGACACCCATTTCACAGTATAGAAGAACACCTACAACGTTTGTTTTCATATGCTAATTGAGCGAAACGCAAGTACGACACCGACTACATGAGGTATGGATTTTCTTACATTGAGGACAAAAGATTGAAAAAACCTCAGTGTGTTTTGTGCAGCGAGGAAACAACACACACTTCTCTCACAGATAAACCTGTTTGAGAAATTTGGGTCGCGGCTTGTCATTAAGGGGTGATGGTGGGTCCTGCAGCCAGACCTGTTGAGAACCACTGCTCTAGGAAACCTCTCATTTTACTGCAGCAGGGGTCTGCTCCACCCACTTCTGGTTCTCCCATGTCTCCCTTCCCTCCAGCGGGCAGAGCAATACGGCCTGGGCCTCCAGCAGCGTGGTGTCGGTGTTCACCTCCAGTGAGGACCGGCGGAGCAGCGAGGAGAAGCTATGAGGAGGAGGAGGAGGACGAAGACGCTGCTGCCGGCCGCTGAGCTCTCCTCCTCCTGCCGGAATTTCTGTCAGCAGGTCGAAGGGTACTTGTGAAGCCAGAACTGAGTCAGTCTGGGTTCCTCACGGTAACTTTAAACACAAATACTGTGTTGGTAATATAGATTAAGGGCTGACAGTGACGTTGGCACACGCACGCACACACACACACACACACACACACACACACACACACACACACACACACACACACACACACAAGCAGCTAGTGGACAGGTGTGTGTGCTCAGACACCCACCTGTTGTTAATGAGGCCGCCAGCAGACCAGACGACAGGGATTCTCAGCGAGGGCAGGGAATTGAAAAGCAGACCACCAGCCCCGCATACGTCTGTACACTAACAAGCCCACAATGGGTCCACAGACCCAGACGGGGCATTACATTGATTTCTCTTTTTCAGGCTCATGTTTGTTCTGACAGCTTCCAAATGCTGATGGATGTCTCAGCTACAGCAGGAGGAAATGAGGTCAGAGGTCACATGAAAGGAAGCGCTGTTCAATGTTCCAGGTGAGCTTTTTCTTCTCTGTGGTATTACTGTATTCTACGATATATTTCTGACTTATAGTCTCAACAAGTCTCTGCAATGTCCAGTGAAATCCAGTACTGTGCTTGATGTGTGAAAATAAAAAATGTAATATATACAACAAAAGAGATATGTGCAAATATTATATATATATATATATATATATATATATATATATATATATATATATATATAGAACCAATTAATTTTTTCTAACGTGATGCGGAACAGTTTTGAAGGCACAGTCAAGACGATGTCATCCTGCTGACAGCGGCGTCGGATCAGAAGGCGCTTCCATGTGTCGTTCTAGAGCTCGTGGACAAATAGCGTTCTTTGTTGCTCCATTTGGAGGACTTGTATCTACAGCACACACGCAGGGATTTTAGCATTTACAGCTAATAATTCTTGTAACCCATCCAAATATTCCGTGTGGCAATATTTGGCCTCCAGCTGAGAGTGTCATCACTGACAGATTTCCATTTGAAATGTGGTGCTGAACCGTCAGATAGGTGAGCGGTTTTCAGGCTGCCGCTTGCCTTTACAGGTGTCCAGAGTCACTGCAGGCTTCATTATCTCTGAGCAAACAGCCCTGCTGACTTAGTCTAATGTATTCAAATGCTAACACGGTTGCACCTCTGACAACAGCTGATAATGGCAGTTTAGCTGCCGTTGTGTCATTTACACAGGCACCCTCTGGATGTGGGAGAGCCCCTGTAAATGCTCTGCACTCCACGGCAGAAATGCTACTGTAAAAACAGCCGTCCCACACTGAGAGGCTTCTGTCGACTTCAAAGATGTACTTGCAAAACACACGTTTCACCACAGGGTTGATCAGCCTCATTTTACAATAATGTTACGCGCAAAGAGCAATAAGTAGTCAGGCATCCAACCCATATCGATCAATCGCAGGTCCATACAGTGGCTAGGAAGAAAGGAACTACTTCTCTTGTGTTGATTTTGGCGGTTCTTTTAGACAAAGTGGTAGTGTTTCTAAGCACCAGAGTCCCTTTAGAAATCTTCTCATTTTACTGCAGCAGAGTCTGAGGTTCTGCCCTGCTCAGTCCTGGTTCTGGGTCTCCTGTGTTTCCCTTGCCTCCAGCGGGTCTCCAGCAGCGTGGCGTCGGTGTTGACTCCCAGCGGGGACCGGAGGAGCAGAGAGGAGAAGCTCTGCTCCGGGAGTTGAGCTCTCCTCTTACCACCGGAGCTTCAGACTGCAGCTGGGAGGCTGCAGTGAAGCCGGATCTGGGTAGCTGCTGGAGGTAAGGGAGGCACAGGAGACCCAGAACCCAGTTTTTGGTGAACCTGCATGATTTTGTCTGATTTTACACAAAATCCAGTGGCACCAATGACAAGCATTCAAAATAACTTTATAGAAATAGCCACTCTTCTCTCTGATGGTCTCATTTAATATGTAGGTCATATAGAGGCATCAGTATTAAACTGAGAGACAGTATTCAAACCAGTTCCTCACTGTAACTTTAGATACAGGCAAATATACGTTATGTTGTCTTTTAGTAGATGGTTTACTATACACAGTGTGCACTTCCATTGCTGTGCGACAGGCGGGTTCTGTTCAAAACAGCTGCCTGCTGCTGCAGGAAACGATGACCTGAAACAGGTGTTTAGCAGTTCCACAGTAAACTAGAATAATATGCTGAAAGAGGCTATAAAGCTCTGCAGAACTGAGCGGACCTGTCGTATTACTATTTCAAGTAGTCGATCTGTTTCTCTAGCAGGAGATGATCCATCAGCCCCCCGGCGACAGCGCATGGCAGCCTGTTGTCCGTCTCCTTGCGAACTTTTATTGTAGTCAGATGGGCAAGCTCTGGCCGGCTCGTTCATCTCCAAGACGGCTCGTCAGCTCACCTGACAGTCTGCCCGCACCGAGCTCCAGCACGCTGCTTTGTTGTGCTAACACCGTTTTTTGGCTGTGCCAAAGGCTTGTGGACTGTATGTCTCCAGGACTAGAAGAGAAAAAAAAATGGTTGTCTTTTTTTTATTAGGGCTTTATTGCCTTTATCAGAGCAGCTGGAGAACAACAGGAAATGGTGACACACTGAAGAGCCACGGGTCTGAATTAAAAACCTGGGCCGCTGCTAAGAACCCGGCCCACGTGGGGCTCACAATCTACCGGATGAGCTAGAGAGCATGTAATACGTGCACATTTTCCATTTTGTGGCAGTTTGCGTCATTTCCTTTGGTGCGCAGATCTATATTTTGAATCAAACGGTCCTGGGTGCCAGAGAATGATAGAGAAGAGGAGCAATGCAGAACAGTAAGATAAACAGGCGTTGATTATTCGGAGCGGTGTTCTTGGTGTTGTTTCTCGCCATCATTCACGGGAATGTTTTGCTTCTTGGCTTATAGAGTCCTTTGCCGGTTTCAGTGGAAAGTGGGAAATTGACTGATTTGGTAAGTGACCAACCGTGTCGGGCCTCCATCTTTAATGCGCTGGTCGTGTTGCTGCTGGGCCCCCGCTGGAGGGAAGGGAGGCACAGGACAACCAACTTTGATCATAATGATAATGAAGGGCGTAGTTTAACATAAAGGAATGCTTTGTGTCTCAGTCAAAAGGAGGGGAAAAGCTTTGTCTTGTGCTCACACAGCAGTATTCTGGTGTTGATAAAAAAAAAAAAAAACGTGGAATATCATTTGGTGAGATTCCTAAATCTCCACCCATCCCTTCTTTTACTAGCAAATCCCTGGAAAACACTGGATCGAGGAAGTTAATATCAAATAAAGCCAAAGTGAGATCTAAATATCCTGACGGAAGCAGTAAGCGCCTCTGGAGGCTCAGCGGCGCACAACCCAGGAGGATTAGCATTCTGCCAACACACCACAAGCTCTGTGTCGCACACCGAGTTCAGCAAGAGGGAAGGCTCACGTTTGATTTCCCAGGCTGCACAGCAAACGTCTGTACGAGGAACAGCTCCTCCCTGACCCTCCACAAATCTGATCTGATTCTGACAAGAACGTGATTGTCTGAGAGCTGACATCTTGTTCGCATGTGAACAACTTTGTTTCACTCTTAGAAAAAAGGTTTATACCACTGATAATAGAAACCCTAAATCATGCATTATCTGCCTTTAGACACCGTTAAAGGCAGCATTTTAAAATGACTTAGAGTGGCATAAAAAGCGGCGTTTTGATATAAAATGGGTGAAAATTGATGCGTTTATGGGCAATTTAAGCTTTCCATAGAGCAGAGCAGAGAGACACTTATGGGACGTTTCTGAACGGCCCTTCTAGAATCACAAGCATATATCATAAATCATAGTCTGTTGTGGCCGTGTTCGCTCCAGTGCAGACACACCCAGTAGACTCCGGGCGTCATGCGTATAATGGCGAGCTAAATATCTGTAAGTAAAGCCCAAAAATGTCAGCAATTCTTACTGTTAGTCAAACATCCTCCCACATAGTCTACTTACAACAAGTGTTTATGTGAAGTTGTTGTTTTATCTTTTTGATGGCATTGTTTTGTTGCATAGTTTTGCATTAATGCACCAAATATGGCCAACAAAATGGAAACGAACCGGTCTGCTTTGTAGGCGGGTGGTGCTCGGGTTTTGGCTCGGCTGTTTTCAACATGGTGGTCGGGTGACAGCTGTCTCATTTAACACCCAAACAGCACGATAAGATATGTGTCTGAAAACATTTGAGTCGACAGATAAGCAGCGCCGTAACAGAACATTGATTTCATTTCTGACCAGCGCTGCCTAGTTGGACTGTTTTGATCTGAGTTTTGTGAGGCCTGCTCCCTTGCAACGGACAAACCTCATTTGCATGAAGCTGAGGTCAAGTCATGACTATGCCAATACATATACGGCGAATGGTCAGTCAACTCAAAAATGAACAGGATCAGTCGACTTCACATCAACAGATTTGGTGGATCTCCACCTTTAGGGTGACAGATGGATCCTTCAAAGCCTTACACACATAGTGGTCACTACAGTAGACAGCTAGCCCAAAGCCGTTTTCCTTGTTTATGTATGAGCTTTGATGGCATAGTTGCACATCAGCCACCACAGTGGCACAGGTTACTCATTTCTTGAATTTTTTTTTATGTCTAAAGAGGAATTATGAGGTTGTCAGAATTTGTGCGTGAAAGGATAACTTATGAATGAATCAGAAAAAAAGCTAAATCCAGTCTGTTAAACCAACTTCTTTTATAGGACTTTTTTTTTTTTTAAAGATTGCAGGAGGAGTCATTTGAAAACATTGGGCACAACTTTACTAGAATGATAGTCTTTCTCCCCAGTACAAAGAGAAGCCTGTTGAGATCATAAGACATCATTTGTGCCCATAAAACGAGCAGCTCTGCGGGGCCTGCACAGTGAGAGCTCTCTGTGTTCATGTCACTGGTTTCTTTTTATTCTCACGATATCTCTATAATGGTGACTATTCCTCTGGAAATCATCAGCTCTCAGGAGGATTCTTTCTCATGCAACTCTTTCAAGCATGTGTACATGTAGACTTTCCAGCGTTCTCTCAACAGCACCCTGTTATACAGTTATTATACAATAGTTATTATATAGTCCTTATAGTCTGCTGCTGGAGACTGAGCAACGGCTTCCACATCCATATGAATGAAATTGAATAATAATGAATTTATTGCCCCTAGGGGCATTCACTTTGCACAAAAGACTATAAAAGGAGCACCAACAACCAAACTAACATTACATAATATAACATAACCTAACTCAGACCATGTGATCAGAGCATGTTCAAGGGACAATTCACCCCAAAATCAAAAATACATATTTTTCAACACTGGAGAGACATTCGGGCAGAGCTGCATTGAATCATCGTGGTGGGCCTTCCTCTAGAGCAGACCTGGGCATTGGCTGTCGGGACGTCAATGGGAAAATAGGAATAAGTGTACGTCATGCACGGAATACAGCTGCATTACTTTTATTTTGAAGGCTACTTTTGCTGTTTCTTTTTCTCAATTTAGTACATTGGTGAATGTGTGCGAGCAGCAGCGTCACTGCAATGTGTCGGTGATGCAGAGCGACACGGACATCTGCGGCTTTGCTAGCTAAGCTGGAAAGGCAACATGCTCAGAAGATGTTGGTTCTCTTTGGATCGACCTACATATGTGAACAAACATTCTCCGTGATGAAGTTCAACAAATCCAGATCCTCTCTCACTGACGATCACCTGTCAGCTGTCCTTCAAATCTCCACCTCACACATTCAACCTGCAAAACAGAAAATGAGGTGATTGGACTACAAACAACAGTGATAAAAGTACTCATTTTGCAGAAACATGATCCCTGTCAGTGTTTTACTATTATATATGGATATTACATATGTATATTTTTTGGATCATTATTCCTGCAGAGCTCATTTTAACTCCCTTATACACCGTTGTTCAGTTTGGGTAGTTAAGAAGGGTTGGAGACAAATGTAGTGGAGTAAAAAGTACAATATTTTCCTCTGAGATGTAGTGGAGTGGAAGTGCATAGAGTTGAATAAAATGGAAATACTCAAGTAAAGTACCTTGAATTTGTACTTAAGTACAGTACTTAAGCAAATATACTTAGTTATACTGATCATACTATTTACTCTTACCCCTCGCATCTCATCAAATCCATACAATTTACTACTTTTTACAAAGAGGTGGAATAATATTGAGCTGGACTGAGTTCAGTCTACCCTCCACAACAGTCCCTGTTTCTCATGTGGTCACTTGGGTAAAATAATTGCCCACCCCTGCTCTAGAGCCAGCAGTCTTTATGCTGGGTGAGACCCCAGAGGATATAGACACTAAAACCAGGCATAGTTGCTTTGGGTGGTGCTGAAGATGATTACAGTGTTATGGAGAAATGTGAAGCCACCAAAGTTTGAAACGTGTATATTTAATGCAAATTAAAACGGCCTAAATCTAAAGGTTGCCATCACTAAGTGGACAGCAGTAATACCACAGTTACCGAGACATAACTTCCTTATAAGGGTAGGAGTCGGACTGTAATGCCACGTAATTGGAACCATGTACGGATGCAAACTGCATATATAGTAGCGATACATGGGGGGAAACAATTGAGATCTCCCCTAACGTTTTCTTCATTAATCTCCAGGGTCTTAAACATATGGGTGATTGTGTAATTACAAAAAATGAAGATAAATGCTCAACAGCACCCCTCACCTGAACGGTTCTGCATCCCGAGCCGTGAACCTATTGCTCAATAGGCCCTCTGTAGGGACGTAGCCCCCTGTTCCTGGTATGACAATGAACTGCAGACTGTCCTCAGTGCGCCTTCTGCGGCGAGGTTGGCAACCCCTCAGACCCCGTCTTTAAACACGGACCCGTCTCCTTTACCAGGCTTTTTTTTTGTTGTTGCTTTTTTTGCAGTGTTATCACCGTTTACATACAACCAACATGTTCATGATTAAATTATTTACTAGAGCACAGCGTAAAAATACTCTGTTAGAAGTAAAAATCCTGCTTTTCTCTCTCTCTCTCTCTCTCTCTCTCTCTCTCTTTCTCTCTCTCTCTCTCTCTCTCTTTCTCTCTCTCTCTCTGTCTCTCTCTCTCTCGTCTTCAGGGTGCTGTCCTCAGGAACATCTTTTGAGTTTGTTGTGCGGTGTCATGAACTTTTATGACCTCTAGGGGCCATAAGTGGGGCTCTACACTTGTAGCCTTCCTGTTGACTATGATGTATTTAATTCAATTTGACATACATTATGCTCATGCATTATTATGCTCTCAAACAGAAGGAATGAGGTGCTGCCTGCTGATCGGTAAAGTGATCGTGCTTGATGACATGATGATAGAATATTTTAAGCTAAAGAAATGAGACTTTCATTTTTCCAGTTTGAATCCATAACACCTTATGATTTAAGAGGAATGACTTGCAACACTGGGTTTCTCTTTGAGTCTCAGTTTCTTTCAAGAATCAAAGTGCTTGTGATCATTGCACAGTAGAGAGACTACAGCTTTAAAACAGGAAGAATGAAGGAAAAAAGAGAAGAAAAGACTCTGGTTAGATAAAGTGATGAGTGCAGATGGGGAAAGCTATACAGTAATAGTTGTGCCAGCCATATTTCCTACAGGTATAATGATATAGAATCCAAAATATCCAGCAGTGAAAGTTGAGGACAGACTAGAAAGGAATGAGTCTGTAGAAGTCATCTCCAGACACTTTCCATACAGGAGGAGTATACTCTCTGTATAGACCCAACATTCCCCCATGAGCAAGACCTAAGTGAGAAAAACTCCCCTTTAATGAGTAGAAACTCTGACAGACCTTGATCTGGGTGGGCAGAGAAAGAGCTTAATCGCACAACAGCTATAATAATAATAATAGAGACAGGACTTAGTAATAGTAGCGTGGATATAAGAGGAGGATAATGATAATAGCAGCAGTAGTAGTAGCTGTGAGGGTAATAGAAATATAATAGTAGCAGGCGCAGCCCTGATCCATGGATACCTCTAAATATCCACTCAACCGGATGACATGTTTTTAAAAGCAATGGTGTTTTCATCACGTGCAAAACACAACAATTGAATCGGCATATTAAAACCTACACACACACATCGAAGCCTCACACACAGCCACACACTAAGGTTCTCTTCATTCCAGTCCAAAGGAAACCAGCCATCCAGCAGAGGAACCTTGTTGTATGGTAAAAAGTGAACTCTCTTTTTAAAAAAAAAAAAACAACTGTATAAAATATCATGTGACACTGAAGCCCTGTGAAATGTGTTTTCCACTCAGCAGGTTTTTTGTGGGATGTAGGTGAAAAGCAGTTCAGAATTGAACTCTTTCTCTGCTCTAACAGCTGGAGCACAAAGAGAAAGACACCCTACGGTTGTACTATCTGCCACAATCACTTTTTACACACATCATTCTCGTGTGTGTGTGTGTGTGTGTGTGTGTGTGTGTGTGTGTGTGTGTGTGTGTGTGTGTGTGTGTGTGTGTGTGTGTGTGTGTGTGTGTGTGTGTGTGTGAGTGTGTGAGAGAAGTACACAGCTGGAGTCAGGTGTTGGTTGGTGAACTTTTTCACTTTGGAAATAGTCATAACAGATCAGGCAAAAACAATTCACAAAATTATTTCTTTGTTCAGCAGTTTATACTAACAATTCAACATCTACTCATCATCTACATGTAACACCAATAAAAAAACACTACACCAGTGATATTTCATGTAAACAAAACAAGCTGCAGTCAATCTGTGTCTATGCAGTGCAGGTATGTACCTTGTGTTTCCAACCTACAGTTGGTCCATGCGTCACATTCACCTCTTGATTGTGATTCAGACTTGAGCTCCGCTTATCTCCGGAACATGATGGAAACATATTTTCCTTTCCTCCCAGTGGCATAGTTATCAGACATTAGAATGGCCAGGTGTAATTAGTTTGTCACATTTGTTAAAGTAGTTAATCAAAAACACAATTTAGTCCCTGGACCGTTCCTGCTAAACATGCGCTGATCGTTCATCAATACACTAAACTGCTTTGGAATTTAAGTCTTTTCATGTTGGGTTGAAGACTTAAGAACTATATGCAGAACATCAACATCCTTTGTTCTGAAAATGTCTTATCAACAGCTGCAGTGTGGAGATGGCTGCATATTACACTGTTCAAACACTTACTTATTGACAGCCTACATGATAGACATGCTCTTATCTGGAATGAACGACTTATCCTCCCAGCTCTGGTGTGGTGAGGGATGGTAGATTTAAGACTTTAAGGCCTGATATGAAAGAATCGTTTGGGTCAAAGCTTGAATGCTAATCGGGGGCATCATCATCCAAGATAAAACAAAAAGTAGCTACTGATCTTGTGGAGTCATTCAGTCTCTTGGTCTGTATTCATTTGTGTAACCCAATAAGAAACGTTGGCTAGTGTGAGTTTTATCATTTACATTTTATCAAGTGCAAATTCAGATACATACTGTAAGAGCTTTCAGAAAGAGCTTTCCGACTCACAATAGTAACTTCAATGTTGACATGAATGCTATTTACAAATTGGAAACTGGTAATTATTGTAATTCTGATATGACACGAATGCAGCATTAATGCGGGGTTGGGAGAGGAGGGTGGCTTGGTTTTTAGGATGAATGTGCGTTCAGACTGAAAGCAAGTCTATGTTTAGAGGTGGCGCAATGGCATACAAAGTCAATGCATGTTGAGTGGGATACAGATATTCACTCCATTTTTCAACGAAGGTTTGCACTTCTCCCGTATGAATCCAGACACTGTACTGTTCCACAGGGACCAGAGG
Source organism: Cebidichthys violaceus (assembly GCF_023349555.1). NCBI lineage: Eukaryota > Metazoa > Chordata > Actinopteri > Perciformes > Stichaeidae > Cebidichthys > Cebidichthys violaceus. The sequence continues at coordinate 12,928,259 of NW_027176296.1, forward strand.
GAGTGGAGAGTTGTTTGGAGGAAAATAACAGAAAATACTGGAGTTTAAAGTTTTGAGATCAGTTCGGCCGTGTTTCGACCAGACGGCAACCTTCAGATCTGCCGAGTGAAGTCAATGCGGGAGTGTCTTAAAACTTGCATTGTCTCTACTGACCAGGGAGGCCTCCTCTGATTGCAAAAAGAAGTCTGATTGTATAGAAGTCTATGAGAAAATGACTCTACATCTCACTTGATTTATTCCCTCAGTAAACATTGTAAACATGAGTTTATGGTCTCAATCTCTAGTTTCAAGTCTTCTTCAATACAGCATGATGTTCATTTAGTAAATTTTGGTCTATTTAGAGGCAAACAGACCATAAAGCAGGGTATGCGTTAGGGCGGGCTTACTGTGATTGACAGGTCAATGCCGCTACCAGAGCCGTATACGATGTCTCCACATCACTCCTCCACATTCCAAATATGGTCACTTCCTTCCTTGGTTGCCAAAAAGTGAAGATGGCAACGGCAAAATCTTCGAACTCGAGGCTTCATAGCATTGTTGTGACCTGCAGGCCCACTGACTTTATGCCATGGCAGCTGAGCACCATGTATGATGAGGATTTACATATTTACAGGAAAATTAAGTCTACAGGGTTCCAAATCGAAATTTGTGATGAACCGTGAAATTTCTGTCCTGCATTTCTCCCTTCAACTCAACTAAAGCATTATTAGTGAGTAGATGACTGTAATCAAAGTGAGTCTTGAGCTCAAGTCCCAGAATGTGGAGAACCAACAGCGTACTCACAGGAGCTTTTGTAATCTGTGCTCTGCACTGTTGTGTCTATCTGCCGGCAGATTATGGGTGAAAGGGTCACTGATAGCTGGAATACAGCGTGTTGCCTGAGCCACAGAAGTGTAATAGTTTGTGATGCTTGTTCGGCAGCGAACTTCATTCTGTCCTGATAAGATGTGGGGGAACCTGGTCGTATCTGGTAATTGCTTATTCACTTCAAACCCAGCTTTTTTAGCAGGAAGCTGTTGTTTACCGGGGACGTGTTCTTTTTGGTGGAGAGAGTGTGTATGTTCTGAAAAAGCCCATAAAGTCTATAGTGAAGTTTGCCCACCAGACATGGACACAATATCAGAATTTACCACATGGCTATTGCATTAAAGTACATTATGTATATACTGACTGATGAGCAAAACAGAAACCCTTCTACACTGCCAGTCAATGAATGAATGAACTTTATGAAATATTTAAGAAAAGAAAATTAAAAGTTCTCCATACAGAAGTAATGGCTTTCAAAAGTGTGGGGAAATTAAACCAAAAAGATAGCAGAAAGTGAAATTGAATCAAAAAACAGTGAAAATAGAATAAAAGTATGACTAACACTGTGAAAATGCAGCAGTGGCACCTCCACAGCAGAAGAGCTAAACACATCTCTTTTACATACAGTTCATGCCTCACAGTGCCTGTGCTAATCCATTTACTTCAGAAATGAAAGAAAAAGAGGAAAAAATATGCCTGGATGCTTCAAATGCTCAGGAGAAGTTAAATAATATTCATGAACATCATCAATAAACAGTTTGGCAATCCCATAATGCTTTCTTTCCACCTACATCTTCAATTTGAAACCTTATGATTACAAGAAATGTAGATTACTCTCAGTAACAATAACTATCTTAACACGTTGTAGTATTTCAGTGAATATTTCCTGCACAAAACACCTTGAAGTTTTATATAATGTAATGAAACTAGCAAGAGAAGTGGTTTCTGGAGAAAACCGGAAATATAGAACTAATTCATTGTGATTACTTACTTTATAAATAAATGCATTTCGTTGTATGGGAAGGAAAAAGCTCATTTGCCATTTAAGGTATTCCTTGATTGAATTTACCATTTTTACCGTTTATACAACCAGAGGAATTAACTCCAGACAAGCAGAACTGCGGTTGTGTTTGTGATGATTTGTGGTTTTATTGTCTGGCAGATTTTGTTTCATACGAGTTGGCTTGTGGTTTATAATCTTCATGTGACAATATCATATTTTAACTCAATGGATGTTGTTCTTTCATTTAATGTTGTTGCGAATATCTTTTTGTTTTTATTGGGAATTTTGTACAGGAAAGTTCTGAATAAACTGTGGAAATACTGGCTTGATATATGGCAGCTGACAGCACCTTTTTATTCTTCTTTATTCGTTGTTATAGTTTTTTTCTTGTATCTCTTGGATGAAACATGATCTATCCATAATTAAGTAACAGTAAAAATGTATAATTCTGAATCATTACCCAAACTGTCATAAACCCAGCTGCTTGTGCACACAGTTATTCTGTGCAATGAGGGATTATCAGCAACATTTTAGGTGTGTTCATTTTCAGTTTTACCCCCAAATAATGAGGTTTAGATGATTTTTGTTTAACCTGCCTGATCATCTGACTTCTTGTGTTTCTTGCGCTATCACACCTGGTTGAAGTTTGGCAGAAATGTTTGCCAAACTTACAAAAATAAGACCCAAACTGCAATAAATCAAGGTTATACATTAAGCACAAAAGAATGTGAGCGAAAAATGTGACACAAGACTCGTTCTATCTATTCCTAGTGCTATTCACTGTCACATCAAACTTTTACCAGTTCAGAAAGTAATCATCTGTGTCAGACCAGGAGAAACATAGTCTCTATATTCTCCTCTCATCACAGACAGCTGCATACACCGCCTCATCCTTTTGCACAGGATTTTGTCCCCTATTCGTGTGAAGAAAGCTAATGACATCCAGGATTCTTCTCTGAGCTTCCCTCCAATCCCCTGAATGTTTTCATGTTTCCCAAAAGCACAGCTTGATGTGTGCAGAAGTCATGTCAAGACTCACCAACAGTCCAAAACCTAAATATATCCTGTTTACTACAGAGTAAGACAAGGAAAATCAGCACATTCTTACATCCAAGAAGCTAAACCAGTGAATGTTAAGCATTCACCTATTGGTTTGTGGACTGCTCTTTTTAAGCCTTAGGTTTGGCATTGAGGTTTTTGACCATCACTATCTTAGCTTTTGATCGTCACCATCTTGGTTTTTGACCGAGTTTTTGGACTGTTTTTTGCAATCAGGAGTGACTTGAGAGGGTTGAGCTAAATAAACCAAATAAGACATTTACAGTATAGGCGACCAAAACGTTACAATTAACTTCCATGAATGGAAAGCACACTGAAAGGGTTAAAGTTGTAAGATAAATACACAAACAACTCCCAGACTGGACAATGCCGTGGTAGTGACCTGTCAATCACAAGGTAGCCCCGCCCTAAAGCATACACTGCTTTATGGTCTGTTTGACTCTAAAGGGACCATCATTTACTAAATGAACATCATGCGGTATTGAAGAAGACTTGAAACTAGAGATTGAGACCATAAACTCATGTTCACAATGTTTACTGAGGGAATAAATCAAGAGAGAAGTAGAGTCATTTTCTCATAGACTTCTATACAACCAGAGGAGTCGCCCCCTGATGGACATTAGAGAGAATGCAAGTTTCAGGGACTTCATCATTGGCTTCACTTTTCAGACTACATCAGGTAGTCACTTGGCCGCTGCTGTGCAGTTTAGAAATAAACTGTAAACTACTAAACTTGTAAAAAGAAAAGTCTTCCTGACTGACCTTAGCTGGAGCTTCATGAGGTCTCATTCCAGCAGCTGTGAAATCAAAATGTGATCTAGCGATTAGAGGAGAAAGAGGGGATGACATGCAGCAAAGGACACTGGGCGCTTCTTAGTAATTGTTGTATTCCTTACGTATTTATTATTATTGACTACTCTCTGTAAGCCAGATTGACCTTCGGGGACGTTAAAGCTTTACTCTATCTTCAATAACAACAGTCTCAACCGGCACTGGAGAAAAATAAGCACCTGAAGCTGACCAGTTGCAGTTCTTGTTGCCCGTAACCCTGAAGTGTAGATACATTTTTGAGGAGCTTCCGTGGATATGTGCATCTTCGGCCAGGTCTTCGTAGATTCCGAAGACCATCTATGACAATAAGCCTTCAAGCACTGCAGGCTTCTGTTCCATTCAAGTGTCTCAGTGTGACAGTGAGCAAACCATCGTGTGTGTTTGGCACCTGAAGCTGCTGTACGTCCTCCTGGATTCATTCTTCATATACATTTACAATCATTTTATCATTTAGTCATCCTGATTGTCCATGCTGTCATTTTACTATCTATCTATTGCATGTCTGTCCCAAGGCTACAAGGACTGAGGATCTCGCATGCTATGCAGATTGTGAAGCCCCTTGTGGTGCATCTCTACAACAACTTCATCTACTGTACTGATGAAGACTCAATTGAGAAGATTCAATTGAAAACCCCAGAAAAGGCTAGAAGATGTACATTGAGTAAAGTTGTCAAACTACTTTTCCCAAGGTTGATCATAGTTGTCATTAAGAGACATGATCCCGGGTTTTGATATGTCGACGTTCTGCCTAGCGATAAGGTTGGCTTAAAGACATGAAATCCCAGGTGAAGTGGCTAATCTGAGAACTACAAAAACCTCCTTGTTCTGTTTTAGACCAATAGTGTGACTGTATTTCTGTGCATGTCAGGGTTGGTAGAAAAGTGGACGATCTCAAACAAACTGCCCCTGACGCAGGAAAGAAAGCAAGGCTCGTCCGTGGTTTCGTTTGCTTGGAACAGCGCTGATAAATGAGCGGGGGAGGGGACGATAACACAACAGTGTGTTGTCGTTGTTTGTGTGGAAGTAACAGAAGTAACATTTCTGCTGTGACCCCCTTGGCTGCTCCAGGGCCGAGTTGACAGAATGATCTCGAGCCAGTGAACTGTGTCGGGCATGTCATCTATTGGCACTGCCACATTGCTTCTCAAGATGAAGTAAATAAGTGCATTCGGATGCCACGGAGCTGCTCAGCGCAGACATTTGACGGTCGTGTTCATTAAACATTCGGCTGATTACTCTCACAACAGGCTTGCTTATGGGCAAGTGGAGGACATTCAGTTTTTAAACAGCCTTTCTCTTTGCATGTGAAATGAGATTGGGCATCCAGCTGACGGCTTGACAGTCTGTTGGCTGTGCGCAGCGCTTGCCTGGGGGACAGCAGGGACCAGGCCTGCACAGGCACTGAAGCAAGATGAACACAGCCGTAGTTCATCCGCTGCCGTGCACAGCTGTAAATTACATGTGTCAACGAGTCCTCCAACGGACCAAGGTGTCGCTGTCCGTGGCTTTATGGTTCAGCTGCAGCTTCCAGCAGGTGGTCCGGCTCCCGCCATCAGCTGACTACCTCACAGCAAGTGAATTTATTTAATTAAAAAAAAATTAGTGGCAGGCAACGATTACAATTTTTAATCGCGATTAATTGCATGATTTTCTGCGATTAATCGCATTGTTATGCGCAAAGTTCAATAATGAATTCAAAAGTAGTGTATTGCGCACTTTTATTTAAAAAAATCTGTGCTCAGTGTATTGACTTTATTTGAAACGTTCCACTGCTGTGCAACATGAATAAAATGTTCCGCGCACGTTTCAGCAAAATGTCTGTCTTCTGTTTTCATTACAGTCAGAGCATGTGAATGCAGCTCCCACTGTTCATCAATATAATGCACTGTAACTCCGAGGTGATGACGGTTACCCAGAGATGTCCAGTAGTCTCCAGTGAGAGCAACAGTTGGTGCACGTTTTAACGCTGTCGCTTTTGTAGTCCTCACCTTTTCATACAACGCGTTAAGTTGCCCAGCACTAGAAAAAATACATGATAAATATACAGCATCGATCAACAATTTAATCACAATAAGGCTTTTTGACTGATTTCAATTGTGTGTTGTGTCAGGACGATGACCCTAGATTTATGAAAAAAACTTTACTCGCTGCCCGACAACCTATCCTGACCTAACTATTCAAGGTCAGTGCGCAAATATAGGGTTACCATCTAGACACGACCCTCCAACATACGGTGCAAAGATGGCACAAAGCCGGGCAAAACTAAAGCCTACATATTCAAGGTCTCTTCATAATCCCTTCCTAGCTGCTATTTTAGACTGTTTTAATGATATCAATTGTTGGATGGCACAACTTTTTCTTCAGCTCAATAACTAAAAATCAAACCACAAGTCACAAAAGTTGTCCAGTCCTGTTTTCTACAAATAAGAACCATCGCCAAAATCAAAAGAATGCTCTCTCACCCTGACCTGGAAAAAGTAATTCATGCATTCATCTTTTCAAGACTTGATTACTATAACTACCTTCTTTCTGGCATCAACCAAAAGTCACTTTCAGAATGCAGCAGCTCGGCTTCTCACTGGTCACTTTTAAAGCAGGTATGGGTCTGGCCCCAACAAATATAGAGGAAATGTTGACCCCCTATGGGCCAGCTTGCAGCCTTAGATCCTCAAGTGGGGCTCTTCTGGCTGTTCCAAAGTCGAGGCTGAAAACTAAAGGTGACCGTGCCTTTGCCATCAGGGCCCCTCGGCTTTGGAACGAGCTGCCTGAGGAGATAAGGCTTGCAGAATCAGTAATCTCTTTTAAATCACTTCTTAAAACACATTTTTACAGGCTGGCTTTTATGTGATGCCGTCGCTTTCCTGTTCTGTTTTCTTTTTATTTGTTGATTTTACTAAATTATTTTACTAAATGCAGTTGCACTCGATTGTTCGGCCCCTATTGCTGGTTGGGTTTGTTGATGGGATTTGGAGGCTTTCGGCTGTTTTTCGGTGAACGGCTCGGACGGAAACAGTTTGAGTGGCTGGGCACGGCTGGTGTTGCAGGTGGTTTCTGCGGGTTTGCCGCGGAGTGCTGCTTTCGGTGACTGCTGCGGTCTCTGAGTTGTTGGGTCCCTTCACGACAGGCGTCTTTGGTGCTTGGTGGAGCGCCCTTTTGCTGTTGAGGCCTGGTGCAGACATGGGCCGTGGCCGGGGGCCGGGTTCTGGCGGGTGAGCTGAGATTCCTCGGGGGTGCTGTCGGAGCCTGGTGTCTGGCTGTGCGTCGCGTTTGCATCGGATCATGGCAGCGGAGGGGTGCTCTGCCGGGTACTGGAGGTGCCTGTCATGGGGGGGTTGAGTGGTTTTGGGACTGCGGTGTTTATTGGTGTTAGCACTTTGTGTTGGATTTGGGGAGACCGCTTGTAGCATTGGTTGTGTTGAACTATTTAAGTTATCCTTGTTTGGGTTGTCCTTGTTTGGGAGCGGCTGAGGGTTTGTAGATTTTGCAGATGAACCTGATTTGTGGTGGGGGTTGAAGCATTTTGAGTGAAACTGTATATGTGTATATGAATGTATATGTGTGTGTGTGTATGTATAAAAAAATATATATATATGTATGTGTATATATATTTCTATTTATTTTTTAACTATTTTTATCGATTATTTTATTTCATTCAGTTTATTTTGAATGTATCCAACGGTCTCTCTAAGCTTTCTGTTATGCTGCTTTGACTGTCAAAGCCCTTTGTGAACTATGGTTTTAAAGGTGCTATATAAATGAAGTTATTATAATTATTATTATAGCAATTAGGCTGCAAATGACTGAAAAAAACTCTTTTCAAGGCCACTTGAGAAAGAAGTAGAGAAGAAGTCGAGTCTTGAGTTTTCCTTCAAGACTAAAACTGATCGCATCTGGTGTGCTTCCTCTTGCAGAATAGCAGTGAGTATCGTTGAGCTTTTCAAATGATTTGATCAACAATCCATCCATCTATTCCCTGCTGCTTATCCGGGGTTGGCAGCCAGCTAAGGAAGATAATCTAGACGTCCCTCTGCCCAACAAACTTAAGCTTCCACCATTGATTAGTGCTGAAATGTTCCTCCTTTCTCTCCCAGAAGACCTCCTTGTTACTCCGTCCATCACTTACCCTGAGTTCTGTGAGTGGCATTATGTTGCCAATTCTTATGCTATTCTCCCCTAATTTTATTGTACAAGAAGAAAAAGTCCACCAAGGTTCGAGTTTGTGCCACATGCTTGTGTTTTCACCCAGATGTCACTTGTTTCATGCTGTGCATTACCCCGTTTCCAGTAAAGGCACAGTGTTGCCAGCCACTCATTCGGCTAGCTTCCTCTATAAAAAACGACCTTGGCAATACTGGCGCCGGGTTGCCTGTTACTCATTCACATATTTTTTGCTTATCTTTACTACAGTGACTGGGTTGCCAGTCGCTAACTTGGCTAATCTCAACTCACTTTAGTGGCTTATCTGTTGTTTTTGTTACCAACACCGGGTTGCTGGTTACTAATTTGGCCATTCTTGCCCCATATCAGTAACCTCACGTTGTATACCCACAGGGGTGACCGTGGCTGTCTTTTAATCAGAGGGTCGTCGGTTCGATCCCCGGCTCCTGCTCCGCTAGTCTCAGGTCAATGTGTCCTTGAGCAAGACACTTAACCCCAAAATTGCTCCCGTAGCTGCGCCTACGGTGTGTAGATAGATACTGAATTGTAATCAATCTGCCAAATGACTGTAATGTAATGTTTCCAACACCAGGTTGGGGCGACTCTGGCTAAGTGTTAGAGCAGGTCGTCCTTCAATCAGAAGATCGGCGGTTCGATCACGGCTACGATAGTCCATGTCGACGTGTCCTTGGGCAAGACACCCCAAATAGTTCCCGACCGTGTGCGTATGAATGGTAAGCTAGTCCTGATGGGAAGATGGCATGGTATATATAAGTACAAGTGCTATACAAGTGCAAGTATGGCATTATGCCGTTTCTGTAGTTATCAAGTTACAAGTTACTCATTCGGCTTTCTTCATATTTCAAGAAACCTCTGCCTTTTTCCAGTACAGGCCAGTACAGGCATCGGTTCGCCAGTCATTCGGATATCTTCACCTCAGGGTTCCTACACATTTTCCATGTCCATAGATTTTTTTAGACCATATTTGACTTTGTGACACCGCAGAGGATGCTTTGACAAGACTACAGTGCTTTTGCCTTGTATATTGGCTTGAAATTGCCCCCTTTCCCATGTTGGAGACGATTTTACACAAAGTTGACATGTAGCTTTGCTTTTTGGAATCCTTCCCTAACAAGACCTTATAGGATTGTGAAGCCAGCCCTCGTAAAACTTGCGTTTACCCAATATTCGTGCATTCGTTCAGTAACATTTTGCGTTTTTTGTTAGTAGCATCAAGTTGCCAGTCAGCTATTCTCACCTCACTTCAGTAACTTCTTGCTGTTTTCGTTACCCACAACCGGTTGCCAGATATTCACTCGTCTCTGTTACTAGTATCGACTGACCCCATCGTCCCAGCAACCTTAGCCTGTTTCCAATACAGGCACTGGGTAGCCAGTGCCTGTATTTTCTAGCTATTCTAACCTCATCATCCCCTTCATCATGCAGACACCAGGAATGTCTCAAATAGTTCCAATCCAACCTGTAGATATTTCACAGGATAAGTGGAAACATTGACCCTGCTGGTGGAACACACAGTAACACAGATATTCATGTCCATTTATACATGATTATAGGTTAGTATCCCCCAGCTTTTTGACAGGCAGATCTCTGAATCATTGCCAGTCTCAGTCATTTGGCAGTTGAGGAATAATCCTCTCACAGGTCTGTTGCCTTCAGACTGCTGCTGGACTTGGCCTCTTGTTCTGAATACCAGAACAGTAAGCTACTAGTAAAAAATACTGCTCAACTCATTCTTCAATCTTTCATTTTCACTGCAATGACTAGTTGTTGACTATAATGATTTTGATAAATGCCTTATCCCTTGAATTGAAGAATTGAAGCAGTGAAACAGAAGCTTGGATCACGTTTTTAGGTATTTTTATAGCTTGAAAACAACTAGGACTCAATAGAGAAAAAAGAAAATCTAATATATAATATATCAAATATATATAAAAGGGCATTTCAACTCAATTAACAACTGTCATTAAAAATCCAACAGCATAAAAATAAAAAAAATGCTAAAAAACATTAAGACGGGTATAAAATTATTAAGTTACAGTGCATTGTAGAAATTATTGAATAAAAACTAAAATCTACAGCCCAGTGTTCTTAATACTCTGATTCTGACTGTTTCATGAAGATTATTTCTTGGTCCCTCTCTTACTAAGCAGCCGTTCCAGGGTGAGCCTGTCAGGTCATTCTGACCCAGCTATGACATTTCTATCAGCCACAAAGCAGGTTATTTGAGTGCGCGTGTTAAGAAGAGAAATGTTGCTGCATGTATAATCCACAGCCAATGACAGCTCACACTAAATATTGTTGTCTCTCTCCCAGGAGGCAACCTGCAGTTCTGAAAAGTGAAGCCAATGCGGAAGTGCGTTAAACTTTCATTCTCTCTACTGACCAGCAGGGGGCGACTCCTCTGATTGTATAGAAGTCTATGAGAAAATGACTCTACTTCTCTCTTGATTTATTCCCTCAGTAAACATTGTAAACATGAGTTTATGGTCTCAATCTCTAGTTTCAAGTCTTCTTCAATACAGCATGATGTTCATTTAGTAAATGATGGTCCATTTAGAGTCATATAGATCATAAAACCTGTGCTTTCTCCTGAGCTACCTGCTTCCCTGTAGTGCTGCCGCAATCCAAGAGTGAGATAACTCTTTATTCCCAAAAGTCCTACTCAGAATAGTGGGGCCCCTCCTGGACAACGTGCAGCTTTAAATAGAAATTAAACCTAGTTATTTAAAAGAAAATCCCTTTTCTTTTGTCTTTCTTTTCTTTATATCTGCATAACCCCAATAATTGTTATTCCACACATTAGGAAATTTGAGGTTTTTTTTCATTGTTAATGTTAAATTTAGTAATCCAAAGTGGTATTGTACTAAAAGAACACATTCTTCTTTCTGTGTGCCTCCTCGCCTAAGGAACAGAGGGGTTAAATGCCATTGTGATTTGAGCTCTTATCTTTGGAGCAGACACTCAGCTGCTTTAAACACCGTCGTGCATTCTTCAGTGTATCGCTGTCACCTTATTGTCCCACTTCTTCTGCCTTCCTGTGACAGCACTCCTCCTGCAACTTGAAGGTGGCACACACTCTCATCTCCTCTCTCTGTCTCTCCTTCTGCTTTCCCTCAGATGACTCAGAGCAGCATAGATAGGCCATGATACCACTCCCTGGGATACAGACGCTGAAGTCAAAAGGGCCGTGACAGCTTGTTTGACCCACCCACAAATACCACCTCATACTATGTACTATAGTTTGACATATTTTACAAAATACTTTACTATGACATCTTTTGTGTTCTTTTTTTAATGGCATGCTATACTAAGACTGATGATGACATTCTTGTGACACCACTATGATACCTTTTAGGGCATGATAAACTGATGTTTTTTAAGACTTCTTTATGGAATACTATACCATGACACATTTTACAACCTTTTTATGGCGTACTATACACTATGACACTTTTAACATATTGTACCATAGCATTTTTTATTAAAAATTCGTATGACATACTATACTTTTCATAGCATACTGTACTATGACAAATAGTATGACTTTTTATGGCATACTATACTCTGGCATATTTTATAAAATAGTACTTTGACATTTTATGGCAAACTGTTCTATGACATCCTTATGGCATACTACACTATGAAACTATTCATAACATACTTTACTATATTATTTAAGACTTTTTGTAGCATACTAGACACATTTCAATGGCACACTATACTACAGTATTTTTAATAACATACTAAGCTACAACGTTTTTTTTTTACGATGATAATAAATGGTAAACTGGACATCATTCACCCATACACTGATTGCAGGTGCTACCTGCCCATCAGGACTCTAACTAATCATCCACACCCATTCATACACCGTTAGGCACAGCCTACGGGACAAATGATGAACAAACATAACCTCCATATTTACTAAGTAGAATCACACTCATACATACTAATGTACAGCTTCCTGAATCCTGTCATTTTGAGAGAAACCATTTGTATGGAGTTTGGTTATTTTTTCCGTCACAGTTGAGCCAAAGTAAAAAGTAAGCAATATATGTTTACATATTTTCAAGCAAGTGCAAAACAGTTAAGTGCAAATTAACCTTGTCATGTTGACAGTTCTTCATACACTTTCTTAATGTGTAGCTTGTTTGTGGCAGCATTTTTATAATCACTATTGAGGAAATACTTCCTCACTGCATTGGCCAATCAGTTGTCTTTTCTTTTTCCCCCTCAAGTAAATTCCAAACAGTCAAAACCAGTTTCTGACACAACACACCCTGCAAACTGCCTGACAACAGCTACCACAGTCCTCGCTCTGACTTATTCATCGGCTATGGATTTCCAAGAGCAGGTAAGAACTAATAACAAAAAAGTAGCACCGCTCTGAATTTTCTCTCAATGGAACAGTGACAACGGAAATACAAAATATTTTGAATATGATCAGACATGTTGTAGCATGATCACCTGTGTTCTCTATGAATCTGACTGTTATTCTGTAGGCAATGTAGAATTAGTCAGTGTACTGTAATAGAATGTGCAAAGATAGCAATGGGACGTAGCCAATCAAACTGAGATTGTCTTCCAAAGGAAACCCTGTGAAACACATTCTGCTTTTTTATGTTATATTAAATTGCATTTATTAAGCAGATACTTTTGTACAACTTTGAATACGTGCAGTCAACCTCCGTTGGACAAGAGCTAGATCTCATCAAAACTGTTAGAACATGACTAACAAACAAACAAACAAACAAACAAACATGGGTGATTAGTTTTACATATGACAATGACCAGCATTTACCATTACGATGGAAGTTGTGACAGCAACTCTACCTGAACTCAATGCAATCAAGTTAAACCTGCTTTCAGGCTGGATAGGGAGTGGAGCAGGGTGGAGATTGTCTGAGACTGATTCTTGTATTGTCATTCTTGTTTTTGCAATGATTGCAGGTTGAAGAAATCACATCCACTGCCAAATTTGGAGACTTGATAGAATTTGCCTACCCCATCGGATATGCACACTGGGGAGTTTATGATAAAGATGGATATGTATTCCATTTTGCTGTTGCAGGTGAGTACAACATCACAGATTACATAGCCTGGATTTGTGTTTGTTTGTTTTTGTTGAAAATGCAATACAATGGTGGGTTGATTACATGTTTTGAAATGTACTGGAAGCGTAGGACTACTCTTTGATTTATATGGTACCATTCTTTAATAAGGCCCCCTTCAGAAAAGATGTATATGCTGTATATCTACCAATTACTGTGATAGTGTTGAATATCTAATTTAATAATACACAAGTTGGATATCTGGAAACTTGTACATGTTAATGAGTTGTTATAACTGTATTTTGGCCCAAATCTTCCGCTGCCTTTTTCCCAGAATTCTTCCATCGGAGGGATTTTCCTGATTATCTTAAGAGCTAAATGATAAAGTCAAGCCGAAGACATTTTTCACAACCTGGCAACCCAAAATGTTCTTCTTATAACTGATTCGTAAAGCATTAGTATTAAAGGATACGTCTTTCTTGTCAACAAATGCCACGAGAAGCACACAACCAACAATGAATATATATATATATATATATATATATATATATATATATATAACAAGTATTGTGTGTATTGAAGCCTGATGTATCTTCTTCCTGTGGGCCATAGAGCTCGACGAACTGATAAACTAACTGGATGAATATACTGCAGTTTGTGCACAGGCCTCCTGCTGGAACAGTGTAACTCATTGCACTCTGCCTGCTATTGTTGAACAATGTCATGTGATCAATTGTGTGGGTTTTTTTATGGGGGGGGGTGAGTTTGCATTAGATGTTTCCAGTTTCTCACTCGTTAATTTACAGCTAAATGAACCCAAAATGCCAAAGAGTGGAAAAAAGTGGAACAAGTTTCCATCATGAGCTTCACAAACCTGTTGTTACCATTGTTTGGCCCTCAATCATTAACCCTTTACAAAATACAGAATACACCAAAACATAGGTTTACACTTGTTTTGCCCTTGTTTGTTGAAAAACTTGAATATAATGGCAGCTTGTAAATTAATTCAGTTCCAGCAACTATAAGATGCTATTGTCAGGTCATGACTGGTTTGGTGAATGGTGCTATTTATCAGTGGTATAAAAGCTAAAGGAGACATATTTCTATATGGAGTGTCTGTCAAATGAATGCACCTCCTGGAAATAAACTGTCTCTTTCTTTAGATGAGAAGAAACTTATGAGCAACATCCGTACTTACCTACAAAAGATCTTCCCGGTCTGTGGCGACCTTCTTCTCGGGGTGACCAAGATCCGCAGGGTGCCTCTTGGTGAGGTGAACGTCCCGAATGGTGTCCGCGTCTCTATCGGTAACGACCGTCACACCTTCACACCATCAGCAGCTGAGCATATGAGACAACGGTGCGACGCCCTTGTTGATCAGGACTTCCAATATAAACTCTTCACCCTCAACTGCGAACACTTTGCCACGTTTGTACGTTACGGAAAAGCAGTGTGCAACCAGGTATGAATTTAGCAGTGAGAAAATCATCATCTTAAGTGCGATAACCACCCTGTTTAGATTAAGCAGCAACCTGAATGTGTTTTGGCCATATTAGACCAACCAAACTGTCAATTGTGTGTTATATTTATATCTACGTAAAAATATTCACAAAAGCTTGCACATCTATACGACAAATACTAGTTAGTGGAAGAAAAGCATGTAAAAAAAATTGGGTCAGCACACTAGTTAATGCTCCCACAATCAATTAAATGTTCATGGGAGCATTATCTCCTGTGCGGAACATCTTTTTGTCTGAGCTCAGTGACAGTAGTGAAAAAACAAACCTCAATGAAATCAATCAACACAACTCTTACCCCAGTTTACCCTTACTTATCTACAAGGCTTGCATCACTCTGAAAAACTTAACAAAATTCAATATATCAAATTGGTATGAGTTATATTAGAGGGAAATTTAAGTCTGTACTAAAAGATTCAGTTTTTGTTATGTAAATACATCATAATCTGTTGTTGCGTGTCGCTTTAATGGAGCAGTGTGTAGGATTTGTGGCATCACGTTAATCTGAAAACTCCTCTTTCTAAGCTAACGACAACAACGCTTCTAAGTTCCAGATGATTATACCCTAATGAAAACATAGTTATGAATATTATATTCCATTGCAAATAATAGATCTCCCCAAATTGTACACACTGCTCCTTTATGTGGCCTGAATACATTTCTAAGACCTTGCTGACCTGTAATGACCACTAAGAGGCTGTTATTCTGTTGTTCCTCTTGTAGATTCCTGCACAACAGAAGAATAAAGAGTGTGAGGTGGCCACCGTAGTCTTCAAGAACGTTGTCCACTCTAAAGAAGTTGCTCAAGACGCCTTGAATTTTACCTCTGACTTCTTTAATACACGTGCGTGGTAGGAAAATGCATTCTGGGCAAATGACGTGAACACTGGTGTAACTCATAAATGGTCTGTTGGACTATATTAACCCTCCGTTATTAAAACAATTAATCAGATATACTAATCAATCATTGTAATGCAACCTCAGCCTAACATGTCAAATGGTATGTCATACAACTTGTTTATTTGTAACCCAAGCTCAAGTATGTGTGTTGTGTAACTTTATTTTAATGGAGCCTAACTTGAGACGAGGGCAGTGCTGAGGTGACAGCAATTGTGGAGCGTTGCTTGCTAGACATTGAGATAAGAGAAGGTGCTGCAAACATATCGGTGATGTGCAGGTAACACTTTGTAATAAAGATATATCAATTAGATAGATAGATAGATAGATAGATAGATAGATAGATAGATAGATAGATAGATAGATACTAACTTTATTGATCCCGCGAGGGGAAATTATTTTGTTACAAGCAGCACTAGGTTACAGAATTAGCTTCATTTAATGCATTAATAACCCTTAACTAACATTTAATTAACAGTTACTAATGTAGCTAGTAAGCATCTACTAATGGTGTTCATGTTGACTAAGATATCATTTCATACATTATTTAATGTTTGAAAACATGCTGTACACATTAGTTAATGCAGTTAGAAGCATTGACTAACAGTTAAGTAATACAATAATAATAAGCATTAAGTAACTGTTCACAGATGCCTCTTTTTAACATGTATTTAGGGTTTACATGTTAATAAAGGTGTAACTAATATTAATAAATGGTTACTAAAGATGTTGATTAGCATTATGTCATGATGTTCACAGCTAAGCCATTTCCTCAGAAGAACATTGTGTGAGATTTAGTAGCATCTAGTGGTGAAGTTGCAGATTGCCAGCAACAACATACTCCTCTGCTCGCCCCTCTTTTCCGGGCGTGTCGGAGAACTCCGGTGGCCTTCAGGTGAGAGCTACAATAAGTAAGAATAGGATTTTACTGCTACAAGGAGCTAATCTTATCAATACTCGGTTCTTTCCCTACACTCAATATTTGCTTTTAAAAACATGTATATTATTTTAAAAACAATTTGACTTAAATGGATGGTGAATGGACTGTACTTGTATAGTTCTTCTTCTGACCACTCAAAGTGCTTTAACACTACATGTCATTTACGCTTTCACACCCAAAACAATGTCTTGCCCAAGGACACATAAACAAGAACTAGCAGAGCCAGTGATCGAACTGCCAACCCTCTGATTGAAGGACGACCTATGCTATCATATTTTTTTACCATTTTTTGTAGGCCAAACTATATTAAGACATATAATAACATACTGAACTTCATTTTTTTATGAACTTTTTATGACGCACTATACTATGACAGTTTTTCATGATATACTAAACTATGATATTTTCTCATATATGTCATGTTTTTTTTCACGATATATTTTATGACTTTGTGGCACTCTACACAATGATATTTTACAAAATACGATATGACATTTTTATGGCATACTTTACTATGAAAATTAAATTGCAACTGATGTTTTCATGATCTTTTTTCATGGCATTTTATACAATGACATATTTTGTGATTTTTATGATACACTATTCTATGACATTTGTATGCTATTGTAATTGCATTTTATAAGATGTTTATGGCATACTATACTATTACACTTTTTATTACATACTATACTATGATCTTTTTAAGACGTTTTTATGGCATACTATACGATGATGTATTTTATGAAACACTACTATTTTTCAGGGCTTGATATTTTTTACCAAATGTTCGAGGCAACAATGACATTGTTTATGCTATTTAAATGGCAGACAATACTATATTATTTACCTATTCTATCACATTTGATGGCATACCATACTATGAAATATTTTAAACAATACTATACTGTGACATTTGTATGCTATTTGTCATGGAATACTATACTATCACATTTTTGCTGACATTTTTACGACATTCTATGCTATGACAATCTGACATATTTCATAACATACTATACTATGAAATTGTTTATGCTGTAGACACAGTACTACAAATGAAACATACAATGTTGTGACATGACTAATAGAATTTAACTTAATCACTTTGCTTAATTTCTTAAAAATGTTTTTATTTTAGCTTTTCAGCTGTATTGGAGACAGGGAGGGGGAGGAGAAAAGTGACGACGTACAGAAATGGTTGCAGGTCTGACTCAAAACTGGACCGCTGCGGTAAGATCTTAGCTGATATACACATCACATAAAACACATTTTTATACCATTACTACTGATACTGTACACATGGTAATGCTTCAAATAGCAGACAAACAAATACAAATAACAAGCCTTGCAAAGACGTGGAACAGAAGTAGTGAATTTATTTTAGTTCACAAAATCAGTCACTGTTCTATATCAAAGTAAACAAACAAGTGAGTACCAGATGATTGATTTTTGTCCATTACGGGTTGCTTGAACAGTAGGTTACATAGAGGACAGCCATCTCCACGGTTGTGCATTAACAAGACGTCATCATGCAAGGTCAAAGTTGAAACTGAGTGCAGCGGGTGAGGTGTGAAGTCAGTGCTGCGTGAAAAGTCCCAGGGTAGCTCTGCTGCGACGTCTTCAGCATCTTCAGAGGAGGAAACAACGGCCGGCGCCAACACAAAGGGATTCTGACGCTCGTCATGTGTTCTGAGGTAGGTTCTTTGCTCTATTCAAAACATTCATATTATAAGATGTCAATGGGCTCCGACTGGGGCTTTAGACTTAGTCTAAAGGAGTAAAACAAAGATGCAAACAACTCAGTAGATGCCCAATTCGTCTGGTTGATGAAACCTATCTGGGTGAAAGAGAAGCCAACAGTTACACACTAGGGAACAGAGGAATGCCGGGAACGCAGTGAAACTGTAAAACACTAGAAAGATATGCCGGTAAATGCAACTTGAGTCCCCAACTGCCATAAAAACAAACACAAGCATGTGCAACAATGAATATCAGTGTTCCAGCCGTGCTTTTAAGTGCACATCAGCCAGCAAAGCTTAGAAGAACGCAATGCAAGGACGATGCAATGGGGGGACATTTTTAAAGATGAGATAATTAATCTTTACAATCTATTTAACTTTCTGATTGCACTAATATCTCTCTGTAAAAGGAGGGAGAAGCAAGACGGCACAGCTCCCAGTTTTCTGTTCACTCGCCAACTTGATTTCAGTAAGATGTCTATTGGGAATTCAGTCTCTGAAAGACAATAGCCTCAAAAGAATCAAACCATTCCACTTGTTCTGTGACAATGCCAGATCATTTGTTACGGAACACATTATTTATCATTATTAGTTATCACATCACTAAGAGAAA
The DNA here is from genome assembly GCF_023349555.1 of Cebidichthys violaceus. Taxonomy (NCBI): domain Eukaryota; kingdom Metazoa; phylum Chordata; class Actinopteri; order Perciformes; family Stichaeidae; genus Cebidichthys; species Cebidichthys violaceus. The sequence goes on from NW_027176296.1 coordinate 12,946,892, forward strand.
AGGGTCATTTTTTCAAGATTTACTCTCTGGATGAATTGCCTGCCCTAGAGCAGAGTCTAACTGTGTGAACCCGGAGAAGCATTTGGTTAATGCGATGGCCTCTCCTGGGACCTTTCATGTTGGAAACTGTAACCTCTCCAGACCTCGAGTGTGCTGCAGGCAGCATCTGCTGTTCTCTTGTTTCAACCAACCCCGAGGCCACATGCAACGTGTCCAAGTTCCATCATCACTGCAGTATATCTTCAACAGTGAGGAAATCAGTTTCACATTATTTTCACTTTCTTTAATATAAAGAAATATAAACTAAATTACTGTATGTTTAATGCACTGACCTCAATGAGCTGTGTGTGTGTGTGTGTGTGTGTGTGTGTGTGTGTGTGTGTGTGTGTGTGTGTGTGTGTGTGTGTGTGTGTGTGTGTGTGTGTGTGTGTGTGTGTGTTTGCAAGCAGAAGCTCCTTAACTGCAATTCAAATGAACAGGATTATACTTTTTTTTTTTTTTTTTTTTTGGGTTTTTTCATACTGTTCCAGGCAGACATTGGTTTCGGTACATTTGTGTATAGTATGAAACCCAATTAGCACACTCTAATCCTAATCTCAAACGTTTGTTCAGAAGGCAGACTTTCACATTTGTGCTGTAGTAGATAATCCACATTGTTCATGGACCTGCATCTTTCTTAAAAATAAATACTAAATTCTGCTCGCTATGAGACACTGACCTCGACAGTCCTTGGAAAACAGCCAATCAAATTGCAGTGGAGCAAAAAGCACTCGGCCCCACTTGGCATCGCATTTACAGCCTCCGCCTTCATTAGGAAAGGCTTTGGGGCGTGTGTATTGTTGTTTTCCCACGGTCGGGGCACTTGACATTGTGAGTGTGGGGCTATCCCCACACAGCAGCCTCTGGAGCCAAGCGCAATTAAAACACCATTTTAAAGTTATGCTATCAGTCGTTGCCCTTTAATTGTAGAATTATGATAAATAACAGCAGCGACCAGGGATTTTTGATGTCAGGCATTAATCCAGATGCATATTCATTTCCACATTACTCAGTGCCACTAAAACCAGACTTTTTTTCTTGCCCCATCTGACCCGTCAACCTCTACTCCTACCTGATCTTCCCTGGGTAACAGCAGCATTGTTTGAGCTATCAAGTAAATTGATTGCAGATGATATCGAGGAGGGAGATATTTCCCTCTTGAAATGGCCTCCTGCCATCTGTTTCCTCCCTTTAATTGCTCTGGAGACCCTCACACACACCAGGTTCATCTCCATCCGTCTAGCTGTTTGGAGGGGAAGACTCGCATAACTTTCTCTCCACAACTTTACTCACTGAAATGACTCGCTGAAACAGTTATCTGGTTCATTAATAATGCATGGTTTATTATTGTAATTAGCGAATCAGTTTAGCTCAGTGGTTGGGGATTTAGTTCCTGTACATCCCGTGCACACACTGTGTGTATCAGCATTTTTTTAAAATAATGAACGCTCTGGATGAAAGCATTCTCCAACCGTCTTCGTGCCTGTAAGCAGTCTGCTGCCGCTCTCGCTGCTTATCTGCATTTTCTTTCCTCCCTCCACCGCCTCAGCATCCACTGACCCCCCCCCCCCCCCCCCATCCACTTGATCTGCAGCGGACTGTAATTGACTCTAACAGACCTCTCTGTGACAGACCTTTGCAGGGTGTTTCCCTGCCTTCACCACAGGCCCCAGACCTCCTGTGATTGTGAGTTTCATCCTTGTTCATACAGGACATAAGACGGATCAGTAATAGGATATTCCCACGTGTCCCACCTGGACTGTTTCTGTGTGTTGAACAGCACATCCCTGGACAGTAAAATCATGTTGAAATACTGTCCTCACATTGTTTTTCCACAGCAACATCAGCCTTATCAATATGAAGAAATCATTTTGAAAGGTCACCATACTTTCCTACATGGAGAATTACCATTTTTTTAGACTCACAAGTCAGTTTCTCAACATTTCGCTCAACAATAGACAAAAAAAAACCTTGCATAACAGAACCAATCTAAAGTATTTAGGGCGGCTCTTCATATTGGGCGGTGACATGCAGAAGTAGTGTGCCTGTAAACACTGTGGTAGCAGAAACACATGCACAGAAGGGGCTTATTACAGTCCTGCAAAAGCCACAGTTTTTATTGTTAGAGCATTTTATTTACTGGTTTCCGTTGGTAGATAAATATGATTTCAATAAGTATAACAAATAATGCTTCTAAACTGTAATTGCCTACCCACGCTTAAAGGGTAACTGATATTTCCCAATCTGGACATTATTTTCCCATCTTTTTGTTTCTAAGTGACTAATGGGAACAACATTTTTCTAAATTGGTCCAGTATTTGGGGAGATCGCTGCAGACGGCAGACACTAAACGGTCTGCAATGTAATCGCTCGGGGCAACTCCTCGCCGTCAACGTACGTCCACTAAAAGTGCTTGTTTGAACTATATGCAAAGAACCCTACAGATGAATTAAAGGTGTTTCTTTACCTTCCACTTGATCCGGTCTGTTTGTTATTGTGACTTGAAGACAACGGTGGAAACGTGAGGGAGAGTTTGTCGTGTTGGAGTGCTGAATATTGAATTGATGATGCAACTCAAGGTTTCAGAACGAGACACACATTAACAAACAGACTGGATCAAGTCTGTTTGTCTTTCCAGTCAGGCCTGAGGTGATATACGCTCATGAACATGTATTTATTTAGCTATTAATGGCTATTGAACACAAATTCTAAAGACGTCAACCAAACAGAAGAACAACTTGACTAAGTGGATAAGCAGCACATTGTAGACTTGATTGCCCGAGGATCAGAAGGTTTGATTCATTTTCAAAGCTTGACTCCCATGAAGCTGTGAATAAATCCAGCAGTAATGTGAAAGCCAGGTCAGTCACAGGCCTGTTGGCGGTATTGTGTTACAGCTGCTCAGTCAAAACTGACAAATCCAGGTCTGTGTGCTGAACCAGGAAACAGCGGCATTTATTTTGAAGTAGTCACTCAGAAGCAGCATCCATGCAAATGTGGTCTTTGTTTGTGTTTTCTGACTGCATTCATTCTTGATGAGCAATTTACGGCTGCCTTCATTTTCCACAAGCCTTTATCCCTCAGCAGGTTGTGACGAGACTGTAGCCACGAGGAAAAATGATGAATGACAGGAACGACAAAAGCATGGGGGGGGGGCGGGGGGGATTCCAAAGGCTTTGACCAGTGTTGATTGATCTATCGTTTGGCTTTTTAAGGTGTGGAATGAGGAGATAAGCATTCGTGCCTGAAGGACGGCAACACTTCGATTAAACCTCGTACCCGTCCTAAGAATCAAAGACACATGTGAGTCAACCAGAGGGAATCCACTCAAAGTCACCTTCAAAGTCATCTGTGGTTCTTGGGAATTAACATGTTTTCATATTTGAATAGATGATAATTGATTCGTTCAATTGGCACTTTTTTCTTCCTTGGCACCAATGCAGCTAAATCAGGGTCAGAATTAAATTTCTATATTTCAATATATCTGCTACTATTTAGTTTTCAAGGTTAATGTATCAATGGACAATGGCAGACATGACACATCTGCTTTATGTGTATAAAACTTGGAGTTATCCTCTTAATTATCAACCAACATTATCTTGGAGGACTTCTGATGGACAGACGAGGCTCTCAAAGTTCTTCACTGTGTTAAGATTAAATGTTGTGGCCATGCATGAAAAATCTCTCCTGCAAAAAAAATGTATCCGCAGAAGCAGAAAACTGTCATCAGCTCAGACGTTCAGCTGAAGCCTCGGAGCCCCCCTCCCTTAATCTGAAAGCAGCAGGTGAATGGTGTACCTTGATGAACCCACAGGGACTGTGAAGCCATAACACAAGTCCAGTGTGTTTTTATGGTGTGCAAAGGCAGTGACACACTGCCGCAAACTGCTCAAGGACATTTTCAAAGTAAAGTGATTAAAATAAGCCACTATAATGTTGGGATGCACCGGGGGAGGGGGCAAAATGCCGTCTCTGAATCACGCTGACAACTGTGTTGGCGACAGCTTCAGGGTGAATGCAAACAAAGGTGCCGAGCAGATTTTAGAAAGTCCCTTGAGAGGCAGAAGAAAAAGAGGAAGGAGACGAAAGGACGTTATTGCTACAAAGATACTTCATATAGATACACACTTCATATAGAGACAGGCAGATTTTCCTATCCAGAGAGAAAACTAAAGAAAAAACGCTTATGAAAAAGTTATGGCGTAATTAATTGTGAAAACAGCTTGGGTACATTAGCAGACGGAAACTTGCTATTAGCTAATTCTAGTTATTATTAAGGCTCAGCTCTACCAGTTTGCTCGTGCACAGCTGTTCTACACGCTGTCCTCCAGCCAAAGACAGAAACATCGCGAGCTGTCGTGTGTTCGGGATACATCACTGCTCGTGAGTACAGTGCTCGTGAGCTAATAAGTTGATAAATCCATGGTGTGGATGTACATGGTTTGTGATTCTGAGTGGTGGAGTTTCAGTACTGGTGTGTGTGTGTGAGCAAGAATTCAATTCAATCTATTTGTATAGCCTAAAATCACAAATTTGCTTCAAAGGGCTTTTCGATCTGTTGAGCATATGACATCCTCTGTCCTTTGACCCTCGTACCCTCAGAACCACAAGTAGCTGGGTGCGCAGTGCTCTAGTGAGGTTATAGGGTACTATGAGCTCTTTAAGATACGATGCTGCCTGACCAATTAGGGCTTTGAAGATGAGGTAATGGATTATATTAAACATTAAATTATATTGGGATTCTACAGGGAGCCAGTGCAGAGAAACTAACACAGGAGTAATATGGTCTCTTTTCTTAGTTTTTGTTTGTCCACGTGCTGCGAAGTTCTGGATCAACTGGAGAGTCTGAAGAGACTTCTCGGAGCAGCCTGATAATAAGGAGTTGCAGTAATCTAGTCAAGAAGTAACAAATGCATGACCTAATTTGAGACTTTGTGTTTGTATCAGATGGATTGCAATGAAATGTTATACTTGTTGTTTACTAAATGATGACGGGCCCCTCCACACATAACGCCTCATAAGTTGGCTCACAGATTCTGTGCTTGTTCCAAATATGAATTCATTGTATGAGTTCTACTAAAAATTGCTCTTTTGATAACCATAAACTAGTTTCCCTAAATCCTCTGATATAAAGCCCTTTCATTTACTGGGAGGAAGTTCAGTGTATGTATATCCATCCCTTTTTCTTTTGTAAGCATTGAGGCCTGCAAAAATGTTTCCCCACTGAATTAAATGATTCTATTTTCCTTTGTTTTAGCAAGGATAATATTCCCATCCTTCCTGTCATGGTCCTCATTCTGAGTGATGGGTTTGTCATGGTGGCGCTATGGATGAGTTAAGGTCCCCAGACCATTAGCACTAATCCTATACTAATCTTACACCACCAATGTGAACTCTCCTGGGAAACGTTGGAAATAATGACTCATCATTCAATGCACTGAAGTACTCTGTGGGTTAACTCGTTAACCAGTGATGGATGGATCTGAAACCACAACAACTATATTTGGAATAGAGCAGAATGCACTACAAGATTGATGTTTTACCAGATGGTTGATTTTTATTTATTCATCAACACAAGTGTCAAAAGTTAAGTACACTTCTTGATTTTAGGTTTTCAGCTTTATGTTGCCTAATTGTTTGGAAGAATAATGAAGCATACATTTCTTTGCTTAGTGTATCATGTTAATATGCACTGCACTCTTGTGGCCTGAAAGGCAAGCAACTCCCAATACTCAAAATTCATTCAAAGATAATCAATGCATTTTTAGTATCTTAATTGAATCTTATGAACAGCTGTTTTCAATCCGTTCTTGAGAATCAGCTCTGAAGTGAGTCTTGCTGCGTTCTGACTTTAGAAATGCAATAGGAGTAGAATGGACATTCAAATCAATGTAGCAGGATGGCCACGGCGGCGGCCATTTTTATATGTACCGTTGCCATTGCTGAGATGACATTTTGCAGTAATGAGTAAAGTGTAGGAAAGCACATTGCTATCGCCAGATGAGCGACAACTTTGTTCGACTCATTTTCTGTAACCAGCCGAGCATAAAAGCATGGTGGAATTAACAAGCTAGTTAGCTAACTGGCAGCTGGGTAAATAAAAGTAGTAAGTAAGTATGTCTACCACGTCTTCACATCCTCACATGATGGGAGTACAGGAATAGTTTTGTTTTTTTTCTTGCTGCCAGCAACAGAACAATTTGCATACTTTGTTCGTAACCTGCTAACGGAGTTGCCAACAAACAACAATGAATAACTACAAGGCATAAAATGAAACACAAAAAGCAGTAATGGCGTTGTGATGGCACGCTAAATGTCTTACAAAATTTTGTGTCCGACATAAATCAAAGGTCTCAAACCCGGGACAGTGCAGTTATATGGCATGCGCTGTGACCACTCAGCTACCACGTATTCCAGTGTGCACCAGTCATTTGTTTGAAAATGTTGTATATTACTGTATTACATAGATTTCGCAATGCACATGTTCAACCTTGATATAACATCCGCTGAGGAGATGCACCATGAAGGGGATTTTATTTGAGATAAAGGATGGGTCACAATGTGCACAACACGAAGGGCAAACGGTGAAAGAGAGAAATAAAAAGATGATTATCAGAGCCCCTTGTTTCCAGTTGAGTATCCTGTCCTCTGCAGTGCAGGAGACAGAGGACAGAAGCATCAGATTGGGGGGGGGGGGGGGGGGGGGGGGGCTAATGTGTAATTCAAATCTGGGCTTTGACAGATTTATATTTTAGAGCCATGAAAACCAGTATTCCTGAAGGACCTGACCAGCACAGATACTGGGTTAGAGCTGCATTACCAGAGACACTCAGTCTCAGTGCATTATTGCTGTTACACACACACACACACACACACACACACACACACACACACACTGTTACAACCCAGCTCTGTAGTGAAAGGGAAGCAACATAAAACCAGATGGATTCATAAAGTTTATCTATTGCATGGATCAGTTGTAAGCAAAGGAGGGGAACTACAAAGGAAAAGAGCCTGAGGGTGTTACTCAAATAAAATAAATGCAAGCAAAAGCTGACTCCTAACTCAGAGTTTTAACAAGGTCTTCTAAATAAGTTCTACCTGAAGATACATGTAATCACGGACACGCCGACTCATATCTCAGCCGAGAATAAGACTTAAAGGAGACACATCATGCTCATTTTCAGGTTCAGGTTTCTCTCTCTCTCTGAAACGCTCTGTTTTATGGCCTGTCTATTTAAGCCCAGTCTGCTCTGATTGGTCATTGCGGTACTCTCTACCGTGAAAGATGCACTTTGCGGGGGGGGGGGGGGGGGGGGGGGACCGCAGGGGGACCCAGGACTCCGGTGGGACGAGAGGAGGTGGACTCTGTGTTAACATCAATGATGCTTGGTGCCCAAACACAGCTGATGGACAATGTTTCCCTGATGTCAAATGTAAATGTGAAGATGTCTGCCATGTTATCTGCCCAGAAAAAGGATTTTACTCGTGTAGCGAATGGGCTACAATTGCATTTCGTTGTGCATCCCTGTGTTGCATAATCCAGGCTGGTCTCATCTAGCATTCCTAGCAATACCTACGAAAAGTAATGCGTTGTAATTTGTAGACATCGCACAACATGATTTCACATGTTATCTACGTGATCATGAAAGAAAGGAGCATAAGCTTCTGACTTGTAATCAAAGTGACTTACAATAGGCTGTGATCTAAAGACAGATGAATGTACGGCTTTGTGTAAAGAAATGTGCAACACCTGTTGACCCATATACTGTAATATCACTTATTTTGTATTTCAAAGATTATTTGTCTGTTTTTTTAACCATTATTTCACTCCATCACCTGAGCTGCTGCTGTTCACTGGACGAGCTTTTTTATAATAAATTAGAGAAAGCAATATATGTCACAGCTCAAAGCTGTTTAAATGATTGATTAATATTAAATGAACATGTTTGTATTATCTTGCTTTAGTTTAGTCAACCATCTGAGTCACTGGTGTTCACTGTGGACAAAACAGCTGAGCGAGTGTCAAGAACGTGAGTTTAAAAAAAAAGTCAAGACAGAGGAAACAATACTCTACTATGAAATGATATAAACTAGCTGCATACTGTTTAACCATGCAATGATGCTTATTTAGAAATTCAAAGATAATTTTTTTTACATTATTTATACTTGTCTACTCTTATCTTACTCCGCCACCTGAGCTGAAGGTGAGCTTCTGACAAAGAGACCTAAGAGACTTTATCATGTAAAGAGAAATGTATGTTATAGTGAACGAGCTACATTCAGTATTCTACACCTGTTTACATATAAAATGACTTATTTATGCATTCAAGGATTGTTTGTCTTTGTATCTTTTTTATTATACTATTTATTTATGTATTCTTTTCACAGAGAATCAAGGTTCCTGCAGTACATTCAGAGCTTCCTTTATAACAAAGAAGACATGCTTTATTATATTAGCTTAGCTTAGCATGGAGAACTGAATCCAGTACCTCTGAAGTGACGTTATGTCTCATTCGTTTTTAACCGGTTTGAAAACTCAACTGTAAAAATGATCTGACAAGGATTCATTTTGAAACCGTATAAATCATGGTTTAGCTTTAAATCATCACCAAACGTTATGACTAGCTTAAAATGAACAAAGATTACATTTATTCTGTTGCATTTTAGATCTAGTTTTGGTAAATTCTGATTGTGTTATGTCACATACTTTAGTCTCACTGATGTTGGGTTAGCATGAATCTTATTACAGAGTAAAGTAGATGTAGTTTACATAGATGTGTAGTGGCTGAACCGCATCCAAAACAATATACATATTGTATATGTGTGTAACAGCAAACAAAGGTAATTCCTCCTCCAACACACACACACACACACACACACACACACACACATAAAATAAAATAAAACCATAAAAAAAGCATGTTGGATAGAAAATTAAGAAAAAATCTTGACTATTCTAAAATATTTTTTTTTATGTTTGTCCAGAGGGTGGCAGTAGAGGGAATGTTGTCACTAATCTTAAAAGGGAATTTAATGACCCCGACTTCTACTACTCTGGTGCCATGTTGGCAATTTTTGGAATTCAACATTGAGCACCATTTTAATTGTTCGTTCGTTAACTGTTGTTCGTTTTTGTAAAAGCTTCCAGGGAATCGCTTCACCAGAAACTGCCAGGAGGGCTTTGACTAATGGCCGACACAGCATCCGGGTCTCCCTCCGATCTTGAGGAGAGGAGGTGTCGGTTCAGGACAGTTGGAACCACCGTGCTAACTGTATCTGATTCCTCTCCTTCTGTCAGGTCTGTTGCCTTGGAGAATGGAGCAAGAAACAGGTGAGCACTAAACGCCACCTGCTCATATAGTCCTCACTGCTCATTTCATTCAGGGCTTTCGTGGTCCAGAGCTGTGAGGGCGGGGGTCTTTTTAGTGCCAAACATAGCCTCAGACTTGTCTTTGAATTGTGAGCTGCTATGTAACAGAGTCGTGATGTTTTTGCAGTGGTGCTGGCGACGGCCCTAACCTCCTTCATACTGTCATTCTCAACTGACTGCAGAGAGTGATCAGAGCTGCACAGACACTCACCTGATGCCCACAGTTATTCTGTGTTACTGAATACATGTCCTCCCACAAGTGCTGCTGTCGTGGTGTTCCTTAGAAATTGTTTCTTCCAGAGATTGGTGTGCACTTACTATGACAAGTGACAGAGGCGGACAACATCCAATCAAATCTTGAAAAAAGGCTTCACTGACGGCCTGTTGCCCTTTGCAAATGTAGGCTGTAGATCTGCACTCGCTGAGTAAAGGATGTTGGCTGTGTGACATCTGTCTGTTGCCCAGCCTTGTACTTCAAAAACCTAAAAGTCAGGGAGGAGGAATCGGTAAGATATCTGGTCATGAGGACATCAATCACATCAAGAGAGAGCAATCTTCAAAAATGATTCAAAGTATCAAGGTGTTAATGCCCTTAAAATCTGTGCACCATATATTTGAACACAAATGTGTGGATCAACACAATACATACACAGCAAGAGCAGTTTTTCTAATATTTGCAGTCCTTATATTTGTATTAGTGCTATGGGTGTTTTGTATTGCATGATCTTTACATATATCTTGTTTTAAATGTTTTAATTTAAATTGATTTTGCTATTAGCTTTTAGTTTCAAATGTATTTGTTGCTCAATGTTAATGTATATTAACTTCCTGCCGCTGCCATGTGATGGTAACTAAATACATATATATATGTGTATGTATATGTACTGTATATGTTTATATATGTAAATATATATGTGTATATTCATATACATAGACATATATGTATGTATGTATATATACTGTATATGTATATCCATATATGTATATATATATATATATGTATATATATATATATATATAAGGGAGGACATGCATACAGTAATATATTTGTACTTCAAACTTAAAGAGATCTATAGATTTTTACTTTTCAAAGCACAACCTCAATTGACTTACATTTCTATATAACAAATTGGTCACATACAGAATCTGCACCAATGTTCCTTTTTTAATTCTGTATAATCCCTCCTATTCCTGTTCTAATAGCTCCAGGGTCAGCACTGTCCAGCCCGGGACATATACAGTATAATTAACTCCCACCCTGAACCTCTGTTCTGCAGAAACACACATTACTATGCAAAGCGAGCATGCCACGGTTTAAAGGAATTAAGCTCGATTTCCCGCTGCTGGTGACCCCACAGAGATTACTGTGACACTGCAGCGGTGTGATATGCGCATCGCGCCGCTAACAGCTGCATTTCCACAGAGATTAGTTCCCCATGCTCCAGTGAACAGGCGTGAACAGACACAGATACCGTTTCATCGGGGTGGTCTGCACAAAACAATAGTAAACAAAACGCAGGATTCAGAACGAGTCACGCTTTGTTTCTCCCTCAACATGCAGTACAAGAGAAAGGTGGCTCAGGCTTATTGGTACAATCTAACTACTAACTAGTCCGTCTAAGTACTGCTCATCGGATCTACTCACACTGGTGCCTGTATTGCTGGAGACCCAGCTTTGTCAAATTTGGTGCAACTTGGTCATTTCACACGTTCAGGCTGCGGCTCATTGACCGCAGTTGCTAATGGTGGATATAGCCTGCTAACGCTACGTACATTTTGAATAAAGTCACAACCAAATAGTTTTTCAATGAGCATTTAATAAGCGGTAATCAAAACTGTGTTTTCACCACACTGACGTTTAACTTTACAAAATATATAATAAATATTAAAATAAACATATAAAATATATCTATTCATATTTTTTTTTAAAAAGTTAATTTAATGTAAATATAATTTTGGTGAATTTTTATTGGGATATTTTTTTGCAATAGATGTTACCCAAAATATGCAAAAGATTTTTTCTCTAAACTTGTTTTGCAGTAAATCCTACATGCATGAGAGGATTTCGGTCACACTGCACAGCAGGACAGTGAAGTCATTTAATCATTTGTTACAATAGAAATTCACCAAAATAAGCATTATTATTCTATAATTGATGTATGCAAAGTGATTTTGGTTACGCTACACAACATGACAATGACGTTAATGAATATTTTTGCAGTGTCTTTTCAGCAAATGCTATTCGTCCAGACATCTGGATGCATCATTGTGTATTTATTGAGAACTGGCACACGCAGGTACATTATGCAGTGCACCTCAGGCCAAACTGAGCATTTGCGTCTTCTAGCATTCGGTCTAACAACCACATATCGGCAGCTGTTGGCAACACTTTGAAAAAGAGTGGCGAGTGGTACACACAGTTGCCTGACTCCATACACATCCTGTGTGGTGAAGATTCTCCAATGTCAGCCATATTGATAAGAATATGTGGTAATAGACACTTAAAGGCCGAGGGTTTATCCTTTTACCACCTTAAGCACTCTCTCTCGTATGGAATACAACTATAGGTTCAACCATTAAACTTCTCTACATCCAGCCTGATTGTTCATCCGGTGTCTTTCAAGTCACATGCGATCTGTACACCAAACTTAGGTCCCAAATGTCACATTCAGGTCCTCTGTATATGTTATGTTTTCATTTCTTCAATATTTGTCTCATTTCCTGTTTTATTGTGGATTTACCTGTTTCAGAGTTTCCACTTCCTGCCCTTGTGTGTTTCCCACCTGTGTGATTTATTGCTTGATCCCCCTTACTTAGTCTGTGTGCTCCTCTTTGTCTGTTCCAGTCTGTCCAAACTCCTCAAGGTAACGTGTTTGTTTTTGTTTTTCACTGACTACTGACCTGCCTGCAGAGTATGCTTTTGAGTCCCTTGCTTGTTGGTTCAGTGCTGATACTGACATGGGGGTTAATTAGATGAAGCAGAGAAGCTGATGCTGACCTCCATGTTATCTTTACATCTACTAATCCTGGACCCCAGAGTCCCTGTGCGAAGTTTGCTGCTCGTATCGCAAAGGGAACGATTCCGCCAAAATGTGCACTTCACACTTGTGTTAGGCCTTCACGTGGACCTCGTTTTGTGCTCGTCACACACTGAAGTTTGTTGCTCTCAAAACATTTAAAGTGAGTTTTCATATTTCTATTACCACCGTTTTGCATGGATCGAATACCTCTGTGCTGCTCCAGAACTGTTCTACCAACCGTGCCAGAATTAAACGCTTCACATGAACCCAAGGGGGATATTTTGAGGAGTAAAATAATAAATCTGTTAAAAAATGATTTGTTTGGGTTTATTCAATATCTACATGACAGTGTTCTTCTTTGGGTCAAAATGAAAACTGTATATAAAATAGCCGCTGACTTGATTTATGACTGCGCACTGCGGCAGAGGAAGTTGTGTCAGAATCAAACCTCTGGAAAACAGCTGGTGTAAAAACTGTTTCATCTGGAGAGAGAGAGAGAGAGAGAGAGAGGAGAGAGAGAGAGAGAGAGAGAGAGAGAGAGAGAGAGAGAGAGAGAGAGAGAAGAGAGAGAGAGAGAGAGAGAGAGAGAGAGAGAGAGAGAGAGAGAGAGAGAGAGAGAGAGAGAGAGAGAGAGAGAGGAGAGAGAGAGAGAGAGAGGGGGGAGGAGAACTTTGTCCCGGGTTCAGTAATGTCCAGATAATTGACAGAAACACCGAATTTTACTGCAAACTACATGTCAGCACAACTTCATGTCTGGTGCATTCTGAATGAAGCAGCCAATAAAATACTTAAGCTGGTATATTCTTCAGCAAGAAGTGAGTGAAAGGAGTTTAAAAGTTAACTCCTGCTCATCCTCTAAAGCAGGGATTCCCAAAGTGTGGTGCCTAGGGGGTGCGCGAGAGAAAAATGTAATGGTGTAATATTAAATATAATTAAAAAAAAATGTAGTGGTATTTTTCACAAATAAAAATGAGCAGTCAGGGCCAGCAGAGAAGGCTTTGCTATCCCTGACGGCCCACCACTGCTCTAAAGTGAGACTCTGTCTCAGCCAGCTAAGGGTGAACCAAAAAAAAATACAGTTGACCTTTTAATGTGTGCAACTAATGAGAGCTGTGAAGCAGCTGCTTTGTAGCGTTCACATGGTGAAGCCCATACCTTGTTCTACCGGTACGGAGAGATAATGCATTAAAACAAGATCAGACGTGCGATGTCTTCTCTTACTGCCTCTGATCCTCCGGCGTTGTATCCAGAGAAGACTTACTCATAGAGGCTCCGTTGTGTTGCAAACATCAAACAGGTGCTTCTCTGAAAGCCATTCACATGCTGACATTTTGTATTCTTCCCATTATTTGACATCATGTGTGACATTTTATCAAATTGTTATTTCAAGCAAGATCACTACAAGAAAACAAGCCTGATGCATTACGCATGTGACATATGAATATTCTTTGTTTCATATTGCTTCAGTAATTATGACGGCATTCATATTGTAGGGCTTAAAGCTCAATTCAGATTTATTTTTTTTTCCTCAAGGTCCGATCTCTCTGTCACGTTCATGTTTGAAGTGACCCATATCTAACGTCAGTGCGAACGGATCTCTTCCCTGAAACGCCTCACATGCAACCAATAACTTCACTCAAACACACGCAAAACAAAAAACTAGACTCAGCGTCTCACGTCTGTCTCCACCAACCAGCAGTCATGTTGCAGTGTACGTCCATGTCCTGTCCAAAATGTCACACTTCATCATTTTATCCTTTTAGACGTTTCAATCAGGAGAGGCGAGTTAGATGAAGAAACAGATAACTGTTTAGTGAGGAGATAAATGAGACACACCTGTGAGCTGGGGAAAATCAGCTAACAGAAGCAGCATGGAGGAGAACAGAGAGAGGAGCGAGAATGGCT